>NC_026000.2:32973130-32986526 GCF_000442705.2 Elaeis guineensis | reverse complement strand
GAAGGACGAAATTTCTTTTTAGGGGTGAAGAATGTGATAGCCCAAAAAACCCAACCCAAACAAAGCCCAGCCCAGCAGACCAAGCCCGAAACGAAAAAAAAAAAGAAGAGAAAACAGGGGATCAAACCGGGAAGAAGACTCCCGATAGGAGTCTTCTTCTCCGGCGAAACCCAGGCAAAATCGAACTCCTAGGATCCCCTATAAGAAGATCCTCTCTCCCTTGAGACCGGACATCGGCTTCTTCCCTCTCTTTCTCTCCGATTTTTCCCGAAGAAGAGCCGCGGGCACTGTTGGTTTCTCGCCGTGATTTCTCGCCGGTGAGGTCACCGGAGGCCGAGGTGAGTCTCCTTCTTCTTCCCCTCTTTCTTCTCCTTCCTCCCATGCTCCTGTACGCGGCTGCCAGCGACGAGTGTCGCCGATCTACAGTCGGGAAAGAGACTCTGTTTTTGGGTCTCTTTTCCTTGAATATTCCGACGCCGGCGATCGGAATCGATCGCCGGCCATACTCCTCCGTGACCGGGGGAGTGGCCCCCATCGGCCGCCGGCCTCCGCCGCGGCGGCCATGGCCCGAACGGCCGATCAAGGCTGGAGGACCAAGGGTCCCCTGTTCCGGCACGGGAAGAACCAAGAAAAAGAAGAAAAGAAGAAAAGAAGAAAAAGAAGAAAAAGAAAAAGAAGAAAAAAAAGAAAAGAGAAAGAAGGAAAAAGAGAAAAGAAAAGGAAAGAAAAAAAAAAAAAGAAAAAGAAGAAAAAGAAAAGAAGAAAAAGAAAAGAAAAGAAAAGAAAAGAAAAGAAAAAAAATATAATAATAATAATAAAATAAATATATATATATATAAGTAAGTAAATAAATAAATAAATTTAAAAAAAAAAATTGATGAGGGAGAGAGTTTCTCTCTCTTCTTTCAGTCTGAACCCTGACTTTCTCTCTCTGGAATTGGACTTTCTCTCTCTACTTTCTCTCTCTAGAATTTTCTCTCTCTAGCTTGTTTCTCTCTCTCTTGATGGATTTCTCTCTCTAAAGTTATCCTTCTAGGATTAGCATAGGGGAAGGCTTCATCTGATGATTCTGATCGAGTTTAGAGACGAGTCTGATTTTAAGCGAGATTTTAATTTTGGGATTTGTTAGATTTAATTTTGAATTAAATTAATGTAAAAAATATAATTTTGGATAATAGGCACGGAAGAATCTCCTAGAAGTTAGTCGATCTATTCATTCAGTGCTCCGTGAAAGGTAAGTAATGAATCATCTTCTCGAGATATTCCATATTTATTCTGAAAATAAATAATTATTCTCTGAAATTATGCATGATTTATGAAATTATGTTTTGAAAGAAAAGTACTTTTGAAATGTTATGGTATATCGATTTATGCACATGTTTAGTGAAAGATTATGATATATATTATGGTACAAAGTGTTTTGATACAGATCGGATTTATGCTCTCAGCCTAACTATGTTTCAGTGGGCCCCGCCAATAAGGATTATACGTTGGTACTCAGTGGACCCTACCAGTAGGGGTTGTGTGCTGGTATTTGTGGACCCTGCCAGTGGGGGTTGTGCGCTGGTATTTGTGGACCCTGCCAGTGGGGGTTGTGCGCTGGTATTCTGTGGACCCCGTCAATGGGGGTTAAACATTGGTCATAGTCAAGGCTGTTGAGTTACGAGTGTTTTGAATCGAATCGGATTTATGATTATATTATATGTGAATATTTGAAAATATTTGGTTTGTATTAAATCAGCATGAAATATACTCTTATGTTTATTTGCAGCATTATTCTTGAAAATTATATAATATCTGAAATATCTGGTAGAGATACTTGTTACTTACTGGGCTGTCTAGCTCATTACCTTTTTTTTTATTTTTCAGATTCAGATAATTAATTTCGAACGTGGGAAGAAATATTGGAACAGAGCTTTTAGAGGTGAGATTTAGTGTTGTCAACTTCAATTGAACTTAGATCTATTGTTTTATTTTTAGTGAAAAATTTTATTGGATGTAAGACATTTGATTTAATTACTTGAATTAAAGTTGAATAATAATTATTTGAATTTATTCCGCTGTGATGTATTGATATCGTGATGAGATGCCTTGCATGCTTATGGAGAGAGTTCTTCATGAGTATGCGGCGGTTGCCGCGACCCTCGATTCACAATCTCGGATCGGGAGCGTGACACCATCTAAATGATGCTACAACCATTTTTCAATTAGAAAAATATGCATCCTATTTTAGTTCTTACTATTAAGAAAATTGCACTCTTAAAATAGGGTGTAAACCTATCAAATTATTTAAATAATAAAATCACAAGCAAAAAGCCTATGCCACACATTAGACAACTGAAGGAGACAATATATTATTTTACAAATCACAAGACCAAAGTATATGAACAATTTAGCTAAGTTATAAAATAAAAATATTTTTAAATATATGGAATAATTTAATTTTGATGATCAATTGAAAATAGTGTAGTTTGGGTTGAATTATTTTACAAAGAGAGATCATTTTCTTCAAGAAGTTGGGGCATATAAGATAATCTTAAGAAGAGGGTCATGGTATATACAGCGTTCTTTCAAACAATATGGTGAAGAAGATTAGGCCAATGGCTAAAACCATCACGATCTCTCGGACCCAGGCCTAGATGAAGTTGGGGTATATAAGATAATCTTAAGAAGAGGAGGGTCATGGTATATAGAGCATTCTTTCAAACAATATGGTAAAGGAGATCAGGCCTGTGACTAAAACCAATGCGATCACTCTGACCCAAGCCTAGATGAAGTCGGGTTCTTAGGTTTAGAAACTCAATAAATCCAATATCAAGTGAAAAATTATATTTCTTTGGGGTTTAAAAAAAAAAAAAAGAGTGCTAAAGTAGTGCATAGAGGTAGGAATGTGAAGTGGTCTCTAATAAATTTCTAATATTTATTAAATTATGCAATTTTCTAAAATATTATTATTTATACTATATTATAAAATGAAAGAATTAGAAAAAAAATATAACAAAAATATTGTATCCGTCAAAGTTGTTGATCGAAATATTATTAAGATTAATTAATAAAACTTACTTAATGATAACATCGAACCATGATAATTAGGAGACACGTAGTTTAATCTTCTAAATATTTTTCTAATCTAAGATTCCAATTAGATATCTTCTCTCGCATTATTCTCGTTGGCAAGATTATGTGCATTTTCGGCATTTAAACACCCAATTTTAAATGATACCTCAAATAAATAAATCAATAAATATTTTTGTTTTTAATTTTATCGTTCTAATTATTATCATTACTATTTTGGCATGCATCAAATGCGTTTCTTTGCTGGAATGCAATATGTGCGCCGGACTAGCTCGTATCTAGTGTAATCTCCCTTTTCCACGCTGCAGGTCTTGATCAAATAAGCCTTTCCACCGAGCCCCAAATCCACCTCCACTGTTACACGGCTCCCACCCATGGATTTTGAGGCTGTGAAGCGATCGCTGGAGGCAGCAGCGGAGGAGACCCTCCCATCCCCGTCCCTCGACACCCTCCCTTCGAAATTCTACGACGCCTTCGTTCTCCATGGCCTCCGCGTCGACCTCGTCGAGCCCGGCCGCCTCCTCTGCTCCATGACCGTCCCTCCCCGCCTCCTTGTAAGCCCTTCTACCCGTGTCACCGCCGCCTGAAACTCCCCTCCCTCCTCCCGGTCTCCCGATCTTCTCCAATCTAATCCTGCTCGTTCTTTGCATGATGTCTCCATACAGAACACCGGCAACTTTCTACACGGCGGCGCCACCGCTTCACTGGTCGATTTGGTCGGGTCCGCCGCTTTCTACACGGCCGGGGCTCGGACCAAGGGTTCCCCACTGGAGATGAGCATCGCCTACTTGGATGCCGCCTTTGTCCATGTGCGTTCCCTTCTTTTAATAAGAACTCGTTTCTTTTCCTTCGGAAACATGTCAATTTCTATATTTTGCAGGGTTTTTTTTTTTGTGTGTAATTTGAGCTGTTTCTAAGTTTGCAAGCAAATTTTCTTTGTTGTAGAATGTTTTACTGCTATTATTTTTCGAGCGGGGGATAACTTTGAAGTTTTAAGGATGGAAAATTCAGCATTCTTGATGGTACTTAGGGAATTCGAGTTTAGAAGCGATCAAATCTGTCTGTTTCAAATATTTTTTTCTCCTTTAAACTGTGTTTGCTGGAAAGAGCAGTCAATTTGAATTTTGGAGGATATATCAACTAGTTTGATGGTATTTGGGGGCATAAAATTGGTTGTCACTACATGTGATTCATTAATATTTAGGAAAGTTGCTAAAACTATATATCATCTTAGATTGTATCATTTTTTGGTAGGATCAGACTGCATATAGGTCCTAAAATGTGGTAATAGTTAGCGGACACCATAATCAAGTTAAATATCCACTTGACCGTGCTTTGATGCTTCTTTATGCAGTGCTCCTTTATTGGGTATAGTTGTTTAAAATGTTCACATTAGAGTGAACTGAGCTCTGTGCAACTTGCTGAGAACTGAGCTAGCTCAGACAGGATCAGGTATTCACATGGCATTTAGGGGCATAAAACTAACCATCATTAGGTTAGGGTCATGTGGTAAATCTGTTTCTTGCCAGATTTGGGTAATGTGGAGTAGTCTTAGGTTAGTTAATGGGTGAATGGTATCAGAGTAGATGAATGGTCCTTAATGTGGTATCATCCCAAAGACACAACTTTGATATACTGTTTTTCAGTGGCGCCCTTTTTCAGCCTCACGTATTCTAGGGTATAGCTGTTGAAGATGTTCATGCAGAATAAACTAAGCTTGGTGAGACTTGCTGAGAAGACTATGGTGGTTTAATGAATAACTTTAGATCTTATTACAATGGCAGGGACATCTAGTGGGGTAGAGAATCAGATTCAATTAAGGTTTGAGGGTGGGATTCATTGAATTTGAATTGAATAGTATTTAAGAAAGGATGCATTCCTTGTGTTTTTTTGAAGATGATGCTATGGAGCTGTAATGGCATAGGAAATGAAGAATTTTGGAAGACATTCATAACCTGAATCCAAGTCAATGTCCTGATTTATTTGCTCATTATGGTGGTCATGGGATCTTTTTCTGCCTTGTTGCAGACAGATGTTTGGCATAACTTACTCTTTAGAAGAATGTAGAACATGAAGCGAAAATTTAGTGCAGGGGCAAAATGGTAATTTTAAAATTTTTTCAAAATTACTATTTTACAGCGGAATTATTAATTAATCTCATTAATTAATACTAATTAACCCTACACTAGGATCTAAATATGATACAACAGCATGCATTTAAATTTGAAATTCAAATTTGAATCAGTAAACGTTTTACAGTACTGTGTTCAGAACACATCACCTTTTACGGGTAGTCGATCACCGCAATCTGATCACCGTCGGAGGGCTCTGATCGTCGCGTCGCAGCCACCCAACTGTCTGGCCTCTGCGGATCGTCCACACGAAGCTCCCGTCTGATCAGCTCCTCACGAATGCTAGTTCGTGATTTCACCCTTTTGATGGCAGATGTTGATCGAACTCCTTCGATCGATGTGTGTCGACTTCTCGGACGCTCTGGATCATCTGCACAGTTACTTGAGAGGCTGATGGATCTCTCTCTGAAATTTGGTGGACTCACGACACTCGTGGCACACCAATCTCACTTCCCGAACCCTAGGTAGAAATCCTAGGGTACACACCAAAAACCCTACGCCCAATTTTCTCTCTTTTCTTTCTTTTTCTCTCTGAAGGTTTTGGACCTTCACCTTGCGCAGAAGCCTTCCTCACGCCCCAAAGTTTCTCTCCTAATTTTTCTACGCACGTCCCACCTTTCTCCTCTTTTTAAAACAACGTCGAACGTGTCTTATCCGCGTGAGAGGATAAAGACAAGAGGTTACACATTTGAATTCAAATCAAATTTGAATTCAAACGAAAACCAACTTATCCCTATCCTTTTGAGTGTGAGAAGAGAAGGGGCGTGGCTCTTTGTGCGTGAAAAAGTTTCACGAGAAACCTTTTCTCGTGTAAGTAATGTGGCGCACAAAATGGATAAAGATGAAAGGGCAAGTGATAAGTTATCCATTCAAATTCAAACATGCTTTGAATTTGAATGGCTAACTAATTAATTTATCCATCCATATGGCGCACAAATGAGGACGTGTGGAAGGGTTTTGCGTGAGAAAAATTTCACGAGAAGTTTCTTCTCGTGAATTCAAATGGGTGCAAGGAAGTTGGGTGACGCAGGGAATTTAAAACAAGGTGGTTTGATTCAAATTGAGCCAACCTAGTTTAAAATAGGTTGAGCACAATTAGACCAAATTAAACTCAACATAATTAGGCTTAATTAGGCTTAATAAAATCCTAATCAAATCAGGAATTAACTAAACCTAACCCCTGATCAAATCAGGGACTAAACCACCTTAGCGATTAGGTCAACATTTAACCTAATCGGGTCAATCCAAACTGAATCCAATTCAATTGGACTTGATTCAAAAATAATTACTCAATCAAATTGAGTTAATTAGTGATTAAATCACTAATTAAACCTCTCATAAATATTGAGTCCAAATCTGATGGGCAATCAGGCATCAGAGACCATCGATATGAAACCCTGATCAAAGAGTTCAAATTTCAAATTCAAAATTTGAAATTCAAAATTTTGACTCCGGTACCCAAAATGTGTGGAACTCATGATTAGAGAATCCTAATTCTCAATCATAGAGTCCCAGATAGATAAGACTCATAATCAGCCATCAGATCAGAAAGGAACCTCTAATGTGTGTGACCCCGCAGGTTCGAACCTAAGCCGGTAGCACAGGAACCAATTTCTGTACTAATCGAAGTGACCATCTAGCAATGGTACCCGACGACCGGATAGGTCGAATAATCGCAATCGCAACATTCAGAACCTACGTGAATATGGTTACCGTATAATTCATCCCTTTTGACCCCTGTGTTTAGGATGACTCAGGGTTAAACTGTCAACCCTGATGATATCATCCGAATCGTGCTCAACTCAATTAGTCCTGTGACTCCTCACTAGGACTATCCTGGCCAAGATTTTGCTAAATTGAAACACGACTGTACACAGCTCCTAAACTGGAGTGGTCAATCCCATCTTGACACACGCACCGACAAGTCAAGTACTTGACTACACCCAGCAACCTTCCGTCACTGAATTAGAAATTCAGGTAGTCCAGTGCCTAAGTGCAGTGAGTTGCTTGCAAGTCACCGTGGCGGTCTCAGGTCGGAGAGACATTTATACCCATATCCCATCGGAGCAAATCTTGACAGCAGAAATAGCTCCGGAGTTGGTCACGTTCAGTGCAGATGTACCATTACATCTCACCTGTATACCATACCAGTGTCTCTACACTCTTTGGTTATGAGGACAACCAACCCATATGGCACACAACGACCTATGCTCGATAAATATTGTCGTCCTTGGTAACAACGTATCATTTGGTCGCGAACATGTTTAAGGACTAAATGACAAATCCTCCTTTGTCGAGTCTAAATAGTCCTAAGAACTTCACCACAACACAGGAGTTCATTAGAAGATGAAACATTTATGATGAAAAAATACCAAAATAACTTTTATTTATTTATAATTCATGTACTAATACAAAAGGAGCACAACCGTCAACAGGCTGACGATTGGCTTTGGGACACTATTCCCAACAATCTCCCACTTGGCCTAAAGCCTATCGGTGCAGTATCTAATACCCATCTTCGACTTGTAGTCGTTGAACTCCTTCACCGCAATGGCTTTAGTGAATGGGTCGGCCAGGTTCTCCTTCCCGTCGATCTTCTGAAGGTCGACGTCACCTCGATCCACGATCTCTCGGATGAGATGGTAGCGGCGCAGAATATGCTTCGTCCGCTGGTGTGCCTTTGGTTCCTTCGCCTGAGCAATGGCTCCAGAGCTGTCGCAGTAGAGCAGAACTGGACCAACAAGGGAGGGTGCTACTCCGAGCTCGGTGATGAATTTTCTCAGCCACACCGCTTCTTTGGCAGCATCTGATGCAGCAATATACTCCGCCTCGCATACTGAATCAACCACAGTGTGCTGCTTGGAACTCTTCCAGCAGACAGCCCCACCATTAAGGGTAAAAATAAATCCTGACACACTCTTGCTATCATCTCGATCAGACTGGAAACTAGAGTCTGTAAACCCTATAAGTCTCAAGTCCGATTCTTCATATATAAGCCACTGGTCCTTAGTATTTCTCAAATACTTCAGGATGGTTTTAACAACCTTCCAGTGATTCTCTCCTGGATCAGATTGGTATCTACTCACTACCCCTAGTGAGTATGCCACATCTGGTCGTGTACATGTCATGGCGTACATGATAGATCCTACTGCCGAAGCATATGGAATCCTACCCATACGCTCTCTCTCTTGAGGTGTTGTCGGACAATCCCTCTTCGAGAGAGAAATTCCATGGCCTATCGGTAGATAGCCTTTCTTGGAATTTTCCATGCTGAACCTTTTCAGCATAGTATTAATGTACGTGGACTGGGATAAGCCAAGCAACTTTTTGGATCTATCCCTATAGATCCTCATCCCTAGGATGTAGGAAGCTTCTCCCAAATCCTTCATGGAGAACTGTGACGATAGCCAAATCTTTATTCCCTGTAATGCAGGGACATCATTCCCGATTAAGAGAATGTCATCCACATACAATACAAGAAATACTACTGCTGGACCATTAGCCCACTTATAAATGCAGGGTTCTTCTCCGTTCTTAACGAAGCCATACGTTTTGATCGTCCTATCAAAACGTATGTTCCAACTCCGAGATGCCTGCTTAAGTCCATAAATGGACCTCTGTAGCTTGCACACCTTAGACTCATCTGTGGATGTGAACCCTTCAGGTTGTATCATATACACCTCTTCGTCCAACTCTCCGTTTAGGAAAGCTGTCTTCAGATCCATCTGCCAGATTTCATAGTCCAGATGGGCAGCTATCACAAGCATAATCCGAATGGATTTGAGCATTGCCACAGGAGAAAACGTCTCGTCATAGTCTATACCATAACGTTGACGATATCCCTTGGCAACCAGACGGGCTTTATAGGTCTCCACCTTTCCGTCTGCGCCCCTCTTCTTTTTGAAGACCCACTTACACCCTATGGGTTTTACTCCTTCGGGTGGGTCAACCAATGTCCACACATCGTTGACCTTCATGGACTCCATTTCGGATTTCATGGCCTCTAGCCATTTCTCAGAGTCAGGTCTCTGCATTGCATCCATGTAGGTGATCGGATCCTCATCGTTTTCATCAAGTTCGATAGGATCACCATCCCGGATCAAGAAACCATAGTATCTGTCCGGTTGATGTGGTACTCTACCAGACCGCCTTAAGGGTGCATAATCAATGGGCTCCGGATCTGATCTAATCAAATCCGGTTCAGGTTCAGTAACATGTGTCGGTTTTTCTACCTGTCGAACTTCGTCAAGTTCGACTTTAGAGGCAACAGTTCCTTCACTAAGGAACTCCTTTTCTAAAAAGATTGCCTTAAGGCTGACAAACACCTTTTGCTCATCAGCAAGGTAGAAATAATACCCTTTGGTCTCTTTTGGGTACCCTATAAAATTACACTTGTCAGACCTAGGTCCAAGCTTGTCTGTAATTAAACGTTTAATATAAGCCGGACACCCCCAAACCCTAAGGTGCGAGAGTACTGGCTTACGTCCTATCCATATCTCATATGGCGTTTTGGCTACAGACTTACTCGGAACTCTATTTAGAAGGTAACAAGCCGATTCGAGCGCATATCCCCAGAGGGAGATCGGCAGACCAGCAAACCCCATCATGGATCGAACCATGTCTAACAGGGTCCGATTCCTCCTTTCAGACACACCATTATGCTGTGGTGTTTCAGGAGGAGTCCACTGAGAGAGAATCCCATTCTCCCCTAGATACGTCAGAAACTCATTGGAAAGGTATTCACCTCCTCGATCAGATCGAAGAGTTTTAATACACTTCCCAGTTTGTTTTTCTACCTCATTTCGGAATAGTTTGAACATTTCAAATGATTCCGACTTATGCTTCATTAAATAGACATACCCATACCTAGATAGGTCGTCTGTGAAGGTTATGAAGTAGAAAAATCCACCTCTTGCACTTGAGCTCATGGGTCCACATACATCAGAATGTACCAGACCTAAGAGTTCACTGGCTCGCTCACCTTTTCCAGTAAAAGGTGACCTGGTCATCTTTCCAAGAAGACAGGACTCACAGGTTGGAAGTGATTCACAATCACTAACTTCAAGAATTCCTTCTTGAGCCAACCTGTTTATCCTGTTCTTATTGATATGACCCAGCCTACAGTGCCAAAGGTAGACTTCTGACACATTATCTATTCTAGAGCGTTTACCGAATTTTTGAACCACATTAACAGGCTGTGATAGTAAGTAAATTCCATTATTTAATTGTCCAACAAATATTGTAACACCATTCAAAATGATATTGCAAATATTTCTTTTATTAAAAAATCATAACCGTACATGGCCAAAAGGCCTACAGAAATAATATTTAATAAAAAACTTGGACAATAGTGACATTCACTCAGAATTACATTACGAGAATTGATTACAAGACTCATGATTCCTAAAGCTAGAACTGGAACTTTGCTTCCATCTCCAACATTCAGGAACCTCTCGCCTTCATCAAATCTCCTACTGACCTGCAAACCCTGCATCGAATTACAAATATGATAAGGGCTTCCGGTATCCAATACCCAGGCAGTAGTATCACAAATCGAAAAGTTGCAAGGAGTTATCATATAATTACCTTGCTTCTTCTTTGGCCTGTTCGGGTCCAGGGAGGCAATGTATTGAGGACAGTTCCTCTTCCAATGCCCGTGCTTCTTGCAAAAGAAGCACTCCGCCTGGCTCTGGTCATGCTTGCGCTTCTTGGTCTGACCCCGTGCTACTGTCCCAGCATGAGATTGCACCTTCTTATTTTTCTTCTTCTTGTTCTTCTTCCCCTTCCCAAAGGGTTGACGACGAGAAGAAGACCCTCCCACTACATTCACCGACTCCTTATGGAGTTGGTGATCCTTCTCAAAGTTCTGCAGCAACCCCAACAATCTGTGGTAGTTTACTGCAGGCTTTGTCATTCGAAAATGAGTAAGGAATGGGAGGAAGGACTTGGGCAAGGAATTAAGGATCGCATCCTTACCGAGCTGCTCGTGCAGAGGAAAGCCCAATTTGCTTAGCGCTCAATCATCTCGATCATATACAGTACATGATCAGTGACTGAGGCCCCATCCCTCATCCGAGCATTGAAAATAGCACAACTAGTTTTGTGCCTTTCAACGTCGTCAGGCTGCCAAAGGAGTCGTTCAACATTTGAAGCATCTCCTGTGGCTGGGCGTTCTCAAACCTTCGGCTGAACTCGTCATTCATTGCTGCCAGCATAATACATCGAACGGTGGTGCGGTCATTGAGCCACTTCAAGTAAGTGTCTCGGATCGCTTACTAGCGTTCGGAGCTGGCTCCTCAGGTGCTGGATCCGTTACTACATAAAGGATCCGCTCATGCTCAAGGACGATTTTCAATTTTCGATACCAGCTATCGAAATTGGGTCCCATGAGCTTGTCATTATCTAATAATGACCGGAGCGACAGGGTAGTGGCCATAGCTGCTTAAAGAAAAACGAGACCTCTATTAGTACATAAATTAATACTAAAGACTTGGACTTTAGTCTAAAGTTTTTTCCAATATTTTTACGAACTGGGTAGCCTCATCCTCCAATTCGAGGAATTACTTTAATTCCTTAATGGGTACTAGAATCCACACAGACTACACACGAGCCCAACTTTGGTTGGTCAACCCATGTGCATCTATGGGTAGGTTCTTAACCAGTTGTTTCTCTAAACAACTTCTAGTAATTTATTTTGCCCCAGAACCTAATCAGTAGGCTTTGGCCTCCACTGAAAAGATCTGGTTAGGTCCAACCATTAACATGACTTAATTTAGTGAATCGGACCAATAAATGATCAGGCCCGACTTTGGCCGGCCAACCTAACCACCATCAGAAAGACTCAATCAAATTATCATATTATGAATAATAATTCCATTGGCCAATGAGCACCAGGCCTTTGGGCCTCCAATGATCATTGAACTAATGGACTCATTATCATTCATTTAATGGGAGGCTATGACTTAGTTATCATTATAACTTAATCATTTTAGGGACCTAATAATTTTGAGGATTTTATTAAAGAATAGTAGAGAAGAAATCATCCAGCCAATTTCAATCCTCCCACTGACTTCACCAAGTCAGATTAAAAAAGATTTAATTAAAGCTGGCATTAGGAGCACCTAAATCAGTCATACTGATTTACCTAATGACATGGGTGAGCTCTAATCACCAAGTGATCTAATCAAAATCTAACTTACCAGATTGGCCAGGTAAGTGAGATCAGTGGTGGGGATTTGCCATTAACTCGTCAATGATCGAATCAATGCGAGTAGCTCCCGCTTAAGAACCATTGGTCAAAACTGCCGAACTTACCTTAGACACCAACCGGTTCATTAGTTTTAATTTTGATCAACTTAGTAAATAGAGCTACACCGCGTAGCCATGAATTAAGTCCATCTTGGTCTAGTTAAAGACATGGACCCATTCAACTACAACTATTGAAGTTGAGTCTAGAGTATCCTTGACCTAATCTAATTCAACTTTTGATTAGATTTGACCAATTACTCCAATTCGTCCATTTTTTTAAACTAACCTTAGGTCTAACCCAATTATGGACCTAATTCATCTAACCTATTGACCCAAAAGTTTATGCAATTGTCTTAGGTCTTAATTCACAATTCTAGACCTACTAGACAACACTTAATTCCTTTAATTAAGTACTTGGGCTGATGGGTCAGGGTTTGGCATTTCGAAAATAATTTTCAAATTTGAAAGATTTTTATTTTCTGTTCACCAAATGTGTTAACTCATTTCACAAACGGGTCAGCACATTTCATAAACAGCAATTCTATTGCTCATTTCATAATAGAAAATAACTCAAAATAAATCATAAATTTTTTTTTAGATCTAATCTAACATATTCATGATAATTTCTTAATTAAGTCCTTTCGCTGCTTCATCGGCATGGGATATAATTGCATCGGCACCCCTACCGCCATAGGAGACCCCATCGAATGGGAAGAGAGCCTTTAAACCCTACTTTTCTCCTATGACCGGACGGCCATGGCAACCAACCCAATTAGATTACTTGCTACTTGGATCAAGTATATCTAAATATACAAATTTCAAAATTTAAATTTTGAATTTCAAATTTCAAATTTCAAATTTCAAATTTTAAATTTCAAATTTGAGATTTCAACCAAATTTCAAATTTCGAATTTTCAATCTTTGAATTTTAAATTTTGAAA
>NC_026000.2:32947826-32973030 GCF_000442705.2 Elaeis guineensis | reverse complement strand
TTTTCTTTTCTTTTCTTTTCTTTTCTTTTCTTTTTCTTCTTTTCTTTTTCTTCTTTTTCTTTTTTTTTTTTCTTTCCTTTTCTTTTTCTCTTTTTCCTTCTTTCTCTTTTCTTTTTTTTCTTCTTTTTCTTTTTCTTCTTTTTCTTCTTTTCTTCTTTTCTTCTTTTTCTTGGTTCTTCCCGTGCCGGAACAGGGGACCCTTGGTCCTCCAGCCTTGATCGGCCGTTCGGGCCATGGCCGCCGCGGCGGAGGCCGGCGGCCGATGGGGGCCACTCCCCCGGTCACGGAGGAGTATGGCCGGCGATCGATTCCGATCGCCGGCGTCGGAATATTCAAGGAAAAGAGACCCAAAAACAGAGTCTCTTTCCCGACTGTAGATCGGCGACACTCGTCGCTGGCAGCCGCGTACAGGAGCATGGGAGGAAGGAGAAGAAAGAGGGGAAGAAGAAGGAGACTCACCTCGGCCTCCGGTGACCTCACCGGCGAGAAATCACGGCGAGAAACCAACAGTGCCGCGGCTCTTCTTCGGGAAAAATCGGAGAGAAAGAGAGGGAAGAAGCCGATGTCCGGTCTCAAGGGAGAGAGGATCTTCTTATAGGGGATCCTAGGAGTTCGATTTTGCCTGGGTTTCGCCGGAGAAGAAGACTCCTATCGGGAGTCTTCTTCCCGGTTTGATCCCCTGTTTTCTCTTCTTTTTTTTTCGTTTCGGGCTTGGTCTGCTGGCTGGGCTTTGTTTGGGTTGGGTTTTTTGGGCTATCACATTCTTCACCCCTAAAAAGAAATTTCGTCCTCGAAATTTTTCATACCTGTCACCATTGTATTGGAAGCCTGTGGATTCTGTTGAGTAAGCGCATAAACTCTTCCCTGGGTTTTAGAAATCTGTCCGCCACCCTTATGTTGTCCTTCATGAGTTCTTTTGCCAGCTTGATTTTCAGTATTTAGCGGGCAGCTAGCAATTTTATGATCTTTCTGACCACATTTGAAACAAGCACCGGTATTCCAATAGCAATCCTTGTCTGCATGATTTTTGCCACATCTGGAGTACGGCTCACCATCAATCTGTTGAGTCTTATTGTCTATTGTTCCCTTAGCTGATCTTTTGATGCTTTTATTATTCTGTCCTTGTGTATCATTTGATTGTGCTCTCTTTCTTTGCTTTCTTTCTCTTTCCATGCGTTCTTCATTGACTTCTCTTTCAATTATCAGTGCTTTGTTTACCACATCGGCATAAGTTGTCAATTCATATGGAACCACTTATTTTCGAATTTCAGTTCTCAGTCCCATCTCAAACTTGTGAACACGTTCTTGCTCACCATCCACTAATCTCGGAGCAAATTTTGCTAACTCTGTAAATTTTGCTTCATATTCAGTCACACTCATACCCTTTTGCTTCAAATAAATAAACTCTTGCTCTTTCTAGATCCTTATACTCCGAGGAAAATACTGATCGTAGAATGCAATCCAAACCTTTCCCAGGTAAGTATTTCGCCGTCTTGTTCATGCTTGCACTGTAGTTGCTGACACCAGTTGTATGCTTCTCCTTGTAGTAAATAAGCTGCATATCGAATCTTTTCTTCATCAAGACACTCTTGGACAGTGAAAGCCTTCTCCATCTCCATTATCCAGTTATCAGCTTCCAAAGGTTCAGTAGTCCCCTTGAAAGCTAGAGGGGCAAGCTTTTTAAATTCTGAAATGTTGTTCCGTTGTACTGGTTGCTCTCCATGTTGTGGTGGTGGATGCTGATGTTGTTGTGTATCTCGTTGTATCTGCTATTGTTCAAATATTTGCTGCTGTATTTGTTGTTGCGCTTGTACCATCCTGATTAGGGTCTGCATTAACTGAGCCATATCTAGTTCCTGACGTACTCTCGAAGCACTCCCATTAGGATCTACGACTCCCTCCTCCAGAGGGGTGCCACTGGTCAGATGGGGAGTGCTATCATCCCGTGGTTGTGATGTCTCTCTTGCAATTCCTTGAGTAGTTCTTGTCATTCTACGGAGAGGCATGGTAACCTTGTAGTAGTAAAACCTTATTAGATTCATTTATCTATTTGTTAGGATGGTTATTATGATGCTCATATTCTAACGTCCCAATATTCCTAATGTTTACCCACCTACACTCATACTATGTCAAATTCTATGTGTCATAATTTATCTACTTATGCTCTGATACCATATTAATTGTCACGCCCCCGACCCGAGATTGTGAATCGAGGATCGCGGCAACCGCCGCATACTCATGAAGAACTCTCTCCATAAGCATGCAAGACATCTCATCACGATATCAATGCATCACAGTGGAATAAATTCAAATAATTATTATTCAACTTTAATTCAAGTAATTAAATCAAATGTCTTACATCCAATAAAATTTTTCACTAAAAATAAAACAATAGATCTAAGTTCAATTGAAGTTGACAACGCTAAATCTCGCCTCTAAAAACTCTGTCCCAATATTTCTTCCCACGTTCGAAATTAATTATCTGAATCTGAAAAATAGAAAGAAAGGTAATGAGCTAGACAGCCCAGTAAGTAACAAGTATTTCTACCAGATATTTCAGATATTATATAATTTTCAAGAATAATGCTGCAAATAAACATAAGAGTATATTTCATGCTGATTTAATACAAACCAAATATTTTTAAATATTCACATATAATATAATCATAAATCCGATTCGATTCAAAACACTCGTAACTCAACAGCCTTGACTATGACCAACGTTTAACCCCTATTGACGGGGTCCACAGAATACCAGCGCACAACCCCCACTGGCAGGGTCTACAAATACCAGCGCACAACCCCCACTGGCAGGGTCTACAAACACCAGCACACAACCTCCACTGGCAGGGTCCACTGAGTACCAACGTATAATCCCCATTGGCGGGGCCCACTGAAACATAGTTAGGCTGAGAGCATAAATCCGATCTGTATCAAACACTTTGTACCATAATATATATCATAATCTTTCACTAAACATGTGCATAAATCGATATACCATAACATTTCAAAAGCACTTTTCTTTCAAAACATAATTTCATAAATCATGCATAATTTCAGAAAATAATTATTTATTTTCAGAATAAATATGGAATATCTCGAGAAGATGATTCATTACTTACCTTTCATGGAGCACTGAATGAATAGATCGACTAACTTCTAGGAGATTCTTTCGTGCCTATTATCCAAAATTATATTTTTTACATTAATTTAATTTAAAATTAAATCTAACAAATCCCAAAATTAAAATCTCACTTAAAATCAGACTCGTCTCTAAACTCGATCAGAATCATCAGATGAAGCCTTCCCCTATGCTAATCCTAGAAGGATAACTTTAGAGAGAGAAATCCATCAAGAGAGAGAGAAACAAGCTAGAGAGAGAAAATTCTAGAGAGAGAAAGTAGAGAGAGAAAGTTCAATTCCAGAGAGAGAAAGTCAGGGTTTAGACTGAAAGAAGAGAGAGAAACTCTCTCCCTCATCAATTTCTTTTTTTTAAAATTTATTTATTTATTTACTTACTTATATATATATAAATATATAAATATATATATATATATATTTATTATTATTATTATTATATTTTTTTCTTTTCTTTTTCTTCTTTTTCTTTTTTTTTTCTTTCCTTTTCTTTTTCTCTTTTTCCTTCTTTCTCTTTTCTTTTTTTTCTTCTTTTTCTTTTTCTTCTTTTTCTTCTTTTCTTCTTTTCTTCTTTTTCTTGGTTCTTCCCGTGCCGGAACAGGGGACCCTTGGTCCTCCGGCCTTGATCGGCCGTTCGGGCCATGGCCGCCGCGGCGGAGGCCGGCAGCCGACGGGGGCCACTCCTCCGGTCACGGAGGAGTATGGCCGGCGATCGATTGTAGATTCAAGGAAAAGAGACCCAAAAACAGAGTCTCTTTCCCGACTGTAGATCGGCGACACTCGTCGCCGGCAGCCGCGTACAGGAGCATGGGAGGAAGGAGAAGAAAGAGGAGAAGAAGAAGGAGACTCACCTCGGCCTCCGGTGACCTCACCGGCGAGAAATCACGGCGAGAAACCAACAGTGCCTGCGGCTCTTCTTCGGAAAAAATCGGAGAGAAAGAGAGGGAAGAAGCCGATGTCCGGTCTCAAGGGAGAGGGGGTCTTCTTATAGGGGATCCTAGGAGTCCGATTTTGCCTGGGTTTCGCCGGAGAAGAAGACTCCTACCGGGAGTCTTCTTCTCGGTTTGATCCCCTGTTTTCTCTTTTTTTTTTTTTTTTCATTTCGGGCTTGGTCTGCTGGGCTGGGCTTTGTTTGGGTTGGGTTTTTTGGGCTATCACAGATGGAAACTCAAGGAGATTTTGAACTAGCCTAGCCTCACATATAGAAAGTTAATTTCATGGAATAAAAGAAAACAATGTTGAAAAAAAAAAAAGAAAAGAAAGAAAAGACCAGAGCTACATGGGATGGAGACATTGGATTCAATTATGGAGTTACTCTTGGGTGGTGGAGATGTGGCTTGAGTTTGCATTATATATAGAGATAAAGATGAAAGGGCAACTATATTTAGTATATTTGCCCTGAAATAAAATAGAATAAAGTGTAGTTCATATTTAGATCAAAAGCAATTATTCTAATTGCATCATAATACTATAAAAAACATATGCTAATTCTTAATATTTTAAAGAAATAAGATAGTTCAAATTTTTCTGATTAACTTATAAGTGACAAGATTTCAGCTGTTTCATGGGTGAAATAGGCATAAAAAAAGGCTGGTATTGTATGCATATCTCAATTCCATGATATCAAATGATTTGTTATACAGCTATTTTTTTTTTCCAAAAAAAATTATTATAGAACTACGATTTAAAATTGACAAGAAATATATTCAATTTTCTATCTAAATATTTTTAAATATTCTTTGATAGGGAGAACTCCTATCTCACTCATTAACAAAGTTGTATTCCATTTTTCCATCTAGAGCCTAGTACTTAGCAATGGGCCACACGTCTATAATATTTCTATCGAAATCCTTTTCTTCACGGAGAAAAAGACTTTTTAGTTCTCCTCTCTTATCAATTACTAATTACTTCCTCTATGTCTCTTAGTCTACATAAAATAGGAAATAGATAATAGGAGTGTATTTAGTTAAGAGCACGATGCCTCTACAAGGACTAGACTAGTATATAGGTGAAAATGTCATATTTCAGAAGGGATACACTTGCAAGGTGGAAAATGATATGGTGCAAATTAGCTAAAAATAATTTTCATCCAAAAAAGCATGCAGATTTCAGTCTGTTTGATTTATACAGCGCCAACATTGAGCACATGTTGATGCACATGAAGAGAAGTGTAGATGGTTGCAATCTTTCATCTAGCTACAATACTAAATAGATATGAACTCCAATTAAAGTAATTGCTTTTATAGAAGAAAGAAGTACATATTTTCTATGGAGGAAAAGAAAGTATCTCTATTCCCACTTTCTACATTACTTGAATGGCATCATAATTCCTATTAAAATAAGAAATTAGATAGTGTTTATATTGATGACTCTCAGGATCATTCATGACCAACTCAAAATATTTAGCATTGCAAAAAAGTAGAGATATACAAGATGGGGAGTGCACTTACCAACCAGGGGATATCTTAGTAGTTTATTACCATCTTCTTTGTGAAGCAAATTTGAGGTTTAGCTTGTTAGATTTGAGTTTCTAATTGATATGGTTACATTTGTCAAAATTTTGAAAGCCCCTGATGTAAAAAGGTGATTGAGGAGATATAAATCTGGAGAGTAAAGAAATGCCAGGATGAATCAGTCAGTAGACCTGGCATGTTGGATACTAGATATTTATGATCACAATTTCAAATGGCTTATGTTCAATTCATGCGAATTTGTTGTTTTGCCCTCAATAGGATTTTTAAGTATTTCTATCTTAAAACAACTTTTGATGCATTTTATCTTGAGAGAGCTTTAATGATTGCAATTATTATGCTATAAGTTTAGTTCAAGATGGATTTGTGGCTTAACTTAGCCATAAACATATGGCTGTTGAACCAAACTTGAAAAATATATATCAGAAGTCTCATGACATGGCGCAAAGTGCGCTAGCGAGCCCCTTTTTCTTCTTTTGGCATCATTTTTCTTACCATCAAGGTGAGCTAATTCATTGTTCATGACCCCATGACAGATACTGATGAACTCTCATAAACTTTGGGTCACATCTAATCTATCCACATAACTAATTAACCAAATAGGTTACTTTAGTCCAGTGGAGAATTTCTTTTCCTTCTTAGAGAAAAAAAAAACAGAGTTCTATCCTTCCCTATTTTTCAAACTTGGCAGGTCCACCACACATAAAGGATGATGCAATTTAATTTGGTTTATCGGACAAGATCGTCTTCATCTTTATTTTTTAAGATCCAATTGACCTTTTGGTCAAACCTATATTCTTTTTCTCTTACTGTTTTGCTCACTGTTACTCAGAGGTAGCAATTCAAGAGAAGTGGTGAATTGGATTTTTCAAAAATCTTAGTTAAATTAAAGCTTTAAGCAAATATGTGCTTCAAATTAAACTAACTTGAGAGTTTATAAGGTGATTATAATGTGCAATAGTGGAAACCAAATATAATTAAGGCATATGAGAAGCTATGCAAGAATTAGATCAAAGCTAAGCTAAACAAGTAGTAAAACAAGCAAAGTAAGAAGTAAAGCCATAACATAAACATACAAAGTTTATAGTGGTTGGGTGCAACCCGCACCTACATTCATTCTTTAAGCTTTTTTTAGGAATTCCACTATAATTTCTCCTTGATTACAGTATGTTTGTTTTCCTGAGCTTACAAACAAAATTCAGTTGATTTTTCGGGATCACCAACCAAAATCTTATATCGTTAGTTTTTCGGACTCACTAACAATCTAGTTGGTTTTCTAAGCTCATCAACTAAAATCTTTACAACATCCAATTACGGGCTTAGATCAGTCTAATCCCCAAATTTCTTTCTTTCAAAAAAATTTGTAAAGAAATAAAATACAATATATAAAATTACAGCACAAAAAGAAAAATAAAAATGAAACTCTTTTGAAGCTCGGATGAGAAGCTGATGGATTGCTCTTTTGATGCTTTTTCTTCTCTTCTTTAAAGCTTGAGAAGAGATAGAAGAAGTTAGAGAAGATTGCTCTTGAAAGCACACTCAAAATTCTGCACTTAATTCCTCTTTTTTTTTCTCTCAAAGATATTCAATGATATTCAATGATGCTTACTCAAGATGATATTTTTCCTTTATAATCCCTTTTTTCTTGGCTCTTCAACGAGTTTAGAAGCCTTTAAATCTTTTTTAGAAGCCAAACTAGTCGTTTCTAGCCGTTGGTGATTGAAAATTAGCTGTTGGAGGGCTTTTCTGTAAATCTGTAGCTTTTTGAAAATTAGCCATTACATCAAAAATTGTTGAGTCGACTCATGATTTTCTTGAGTCGGCTCATAAATTTTTTGAGTCGGCTCAAGTAGCAGGTCCAGAAATTATTTCTTTATCTTTTCTACATGAGTCAACTCATGCTGTTTTTGAGTCAGCTCAAAGTTGTGCTAGTGCAGGTCTACATGCCTAAGTCGACTCAAGGGATGCTTGAGTCGACTTAAGGCCTGTGCCAAGTATGGAATGTATGTTAGAGCTAGCTCAAACTCTTTCTAAGTCGGCTCAAAATCCTGTCTCTTCAAAAAATTATTTGGCTTGATTTTCTAGGTCTTCCTTCTCCAAACTCTTCATTCAAAAATCTTGAGCTTTGAAACTATATGGTCTAAACTTTCTGAATTTTTTCTCTTTGAAGACCTTGATTTAGTGAATTTTGTGAAGATCATTTCTAAAGATTATTTTTTTTTTAATTTTAACATCTGAAGAGACCTACAACCACTCTTGAAATACATGGTTAGATTTATAATTATTCAAAGTTTGGCAATCATCAAAATCAGTCATGGGGTCAACAATCTCTCTTTTTTTGATGATGGCAAAACTTTGAGTATATGCACAAAAAATAAAATTAATGTATTTCAACTAATTGGCTAGTATAAATTATGCAGTGGTAGAATATACGCATATGAATGCACACTTCAAAAATATTTCAATTTATTTTAAATTTAGATTCTAAATATTGTCATGCTTTAAATGATTTAAAATGTTTCAAGCACTTCAAGGTATTTCAAGAACTTTTAAGCATGAAACATGATATAGAACATGCAAGCTCAAGCATATACTCAACATTTCTTCTTCTCCTTTTTGACAACATCAAAAATCTCAAGAAAAGAGTTTAATAAAATAAATAAAAAATAAAAGAAATTCATAAATCTTCTTTTTTGTTTGAATACTTCAAATTTTAACCATCTTTAGAATTCAGAATGTATAATATCTTTTCTTTCTCTTGGCATGAAACAATATATAATCAAAATCAATGAAGTTGAATCAAATTCAAAAATTATAGCAGAATATACCAAAGATTTTGCTTTGAGTATCAAAATGTATCAAATTTAGATCAATTCAATACAATTAGATATAAGCATTTTAAAAACTCATCTCATCATTTTCAAATTCAAATCAAAGTATTTTTGAGCTAAAGTATTTAGGAATTTCATATGAAGATAAGTCATTATGTAAAATTTAGATCATCCTTTTCTTAAAAAATATCACTCAAACAAGTTCAAAGAGGCATGAAGTTTTTAATTTTATCTCAAATTACCGTAAGAATGTACCTATGCAAATTTAAATTTGAGATGGAAAGATCAATTTCTTTTGCCCCAAAAGAGTGAACCAGTAATTTGCAAGACAAAAACAAAGATATCAAGCAAGAAAAGCATTTTGCAAATTTATTTGTCAAATAGATGAGATCAATCCATGCAAATCACACAAGTTCATTCAAAGATTTTTCTTTTAAGATTGATAATGAATCAACAGACCTAATAAATCAAGATAATCATAGAATGAATGATTATCAATATTTATAGTTTTCTTTCTAATATTCGAATAATGTTTTCTCCCCTTGTTTTTCACAACGATTGCTAGAAAAGTTTGTTCTCTTGTGTTTCTCCCCCTTTCTTTTTCAAATTGTATATATTTAAGCTTAACATTTTTTTTACTCCCCTTTAGTTTTACAAATCAAGACATTTTTGATCAAATAACCTTTTAAAAGCATATTTTCTTCTTTTGATCAATATAGATTTCAAAAGCACATCTCCTCTCTTTTGAATATAGTAAATTCACTAGTTTGATTTTAAGATTTAAATATAAGATTGCTTTGTACTTTAAAGATTCAAAAGACATACAAGATTTGAGCATTGAACCTAAGTACAAGATATATTTCAATATTTATTTCTGTCTTTTTCAAATAGATTGCTTTATGCTTTATAAGTCCAAGATAGATCCTTTCAAAACTAAGAATTCAAAGTAGATAATAAAGAGATTTTTAAGGATTCTTCAAAAGGATTATTTCTTCCCTTTTCTTAGAAAATATTAAGCAGTTGAGTTTAGAAAAGGTATAAACTTCTTGGATTTATCTCAAACAATGTAACATCATGAATATAATTTTATAAAATTAGATTTGAGATAAAGATATTCTTTTATTTTATCAAAAAATAAATCAATGAGATATAAAGCAAAAAGTAGGCTATCTGTATCAATTGATTAAAACTGAAATTTTCTTTAAATATTTAGCTTTAAAGATAAATGATAGCTTCTTTGAAATATTTTGCATGATAACTTTAAGAGGAGCATTTTTCAAATTCATTTCTCGATATTGATCAATCAAGATAAAATATGAGTATTTATTATTATTTTTAGATCAAAATGATTTCTTGATATCAATTAATTATCAAAGGAATGATGATATGATCAAACATGCGAAGTATGAATAGTTGCTCAAGATGAAACAAATGATTAAAACCACATGAATACTCAAATAAATACATATGACACAAGAAAAATAATTTTTCTTATTAAGTTCAAAAATCATTTCTTCAAAATTAAATGAACGCAATAATAAGAATGCTCAAACAAATTTATATGACTAGATCAAGACATGCAAGAGATAAAAATTTATCAATAAATTTTCTTAATTCTCCCCCTTTTTCTTTCAAGTTATGTATATTTAATCAATTTTAAAAAAATAATCTTTGTATCTTTCTCCCCCTTAGTTTTACAAATTAAAGCTATATGATATTACTTTTTAACTTTTCTCCCTCTTTTATTTCAAATTAAGCACATTTAATATGAACTAAACTAATATCAAATTTAACCTTTAAATTCAGATTATTGAACTTTCAATTTTAGATTTTTAAATTTAAGAGTATTTTCAATTAAATAATTATATTTTCTTAAATATTTTTTCCTTCTCACTTTTACAAATAAAGTCATTTAAAATTAAGCAAGATTTAATGGTGCAAGTATCAATTGAGTAAACTAAGTACCAAACTAAGCATTCAATTAATTCAAATATCAAACACACATAGCATTCACTTAAGTAGGCACCAAATTTTAAAAATTTTGCTTTTCATTAATTTTTTAAGATGTTTACATAAGATGTTTACAATGATAACAAACATCTAAAAGTCCAAAAATTATAGCATGCACATATAACAAAAATAAAATGCTAGGAGAAACTAAAGCTCTACAATGCAAGTCCTAGCATCCTAAAGATAAGGTCAGAGGCTCCAGGAGAACAGTCTAAGTTGAGAAAGAGATGGTTTTTAATTTTTTGTTCCACACTTGAGTCGACTCCTCTATTTTATGAATTGACTTCTTGGTACACAAATAGTTAAAAGGTGTTTCAAATTAAAAAAAATTGATCAAATTGAATAAAATTAATTTACAATCAAATTGAGGATCAAAAATGATATTCAGATCAAGTTGAGGGATCAAAAAAATTAATCAATTAGGGGTTTGATGATTGAGGATATCTACATAATAGGCTTTAAGAGTTTTGTTTAACTAAGAAAATTTGAAATCCTTAGGGATGAATCTAATATGCAATGCACATCAGTCAAGCATATAATCTTTTATGAATGTATGTCTTATCTTGATATTCTTTTAATCATATAAATTTTGATCTATTTCAATGATTACATTTCTTATAAAAATATCAAAAAATTAATTTGTAAGTTTTATATCCAAATAAGATCTCATATAGTTAAACTTATTTTAATTTAGATTTCTCAAATAATTAACAATCAAAATAACATGATATAAAGTATGCAAATAAATAATATATTTAAAATATTTAACTCATAGAATAAGATCATTACTGTTAGAAAATATGTCCTAAAACCAATCGTTGGATGATTGTGCTCTTTATAATTTATATATAAATTATGAATTAATAAAAATTATTTAGCATTATTCATCATAAGGTATACATCTTCTTTGATAGAACTCATATGTTATGATGAAGTCCTTAGAACTATATGACAATCGATAAAGGAGGATTTATCGAATAGTTCTTAAACATATTTATGACTAAATGATACATCATTAAGAGATGATGATATTTATCAAGTATAGGTCATTGTGTGCCATACAGATTGATTGTTCTCATAACTAAAGGTATAGAAATACTGGTATGGCATACAGGTGAGATGTAGAAGTACATTGTCATTAAATAAGTGACTCATCTGTGGAGCACTCTAATGTCAAGGGTTGCTCATGAAGAATATAGACATAAGTGTCTCTCAGACCTAAGATCACCATGGTGACTTGCAGGCAACTCACTGTGCTTTGGTGCCGGACTATCTAAATTTCTAATTTAGTGATGAAAGATTTTTAGGTACAGTCAAGTACTTATGGTAGTCGGTGTATGGATCAAGATGAGATTTCAGGAGTTGATGCGTTACTGTATTTCAATTAAGTAAGACCTTGACAGGAGCAATCCATGTGATGGTCACAAGATTTGAAAAAGATTGAAATATAATGTGGATGATTAATTCAGGATTGATAGTTAAATCCTAGATCATCCTGAGCATTCAGGATCAAAGAGATGAATTATGCGGTAACTATATTTCATGGTTCTTGAATATTGTCTTACAAATATTCAATCTATCCGGATGTCAAAAATCATTGCTAGATGATAACTTCAATTAGTACAGAAAATAATTTTCTGTGCTATCGACTTAGTGTTCGAACCTATGGAGTCATGCATAAAGTCAGACAAAGTAAGAAAGAATTGATCTAAATCTATGAGTTCAATTTAGAAGTACATAACTTGATTGAATAAATAGATTAGCTTAATTAAGAATTAAGTTAGAGATCATATGGAATTAAATAAGTTGATAATATCTAGTTAGCACTAGACATGAGGTTCAGGTTTAATTTTGAAGATGATAATGATCTGATCAATGATCCAAAGAATTTATAAGAGAGTCAAATTATATTTTAATTAATTTTAAATTAGATCTGATTTAATTAAAAATTAATTAGATTAAAAATTTAAGTTAGACTTGGATCAGAATCTTAATTAGATTAGGATTGTCAGTCTCTTTGAATCTGGTTTGAATCAGATCCAAAACAAGTCAAATCTGAGCCTATTTAGTTTAGAACCAAAGAGTCCTATGAACCAAGAACTCTCTCTCATATATTGGCCGATCAAAGGAAAGGAGCGCTATTTTTTTTTTGCCTAAGAGGAGAACGCACGTGAAGAGTTCTCGCATGAGGAGATTATTGGGAATTGTATTCTAAAATCAATCATCAGTCTGTTGATGGTTGAGCTGATGTAATTATACATAAATTAATTAATAAATATTTATTTGATAATTTTTCATCATAAGCTTGTATATTTTTTATATCGAACTTCTATGTTATGATGAAAGTTCTTAGAACTATTTTAAATCGATAAAGGAGGATTTATCGTTTAGTTCTTAAATAAGTTTGTAACTAAATGATATACTATTATTAGGATGATAGACATATCAAGTGTAGGTCATTGTGTGCCATATAGGTTGGTTGTCCTCTTAACCAAAGAGCGTAGAGACGCTGGTATGGTATGCAGGTGAAATATAAGAGTACATTTCACTGAATGTGACCAACTCCAAAGCACTCTGTTGTCAAGAGTCACTCCGAAGGGATATAGGTATAAGTATCCCTCTGACTTGAGATCACCATGGTGACTTGCAAGCAACTCACCGTGCTTTGGTACCGGACTACTTGAATTTTTAATTCAAAATTGAAAGATTTTTGGGTACAGTCAAGTACTTGTGAAGTCGGTGCATGAATCAAGATAGAATTGATCACTCCAAAAGATTGGAGAGAATGCTTTGTATTTCAATTTAGTAAAATTTTGGCTAGGATAATTCTTGTGAGGAGTCACAGGATTTATTAGATTGAGACACATAATGAATGTACTGTTGAGAGTTGACAGTTTAAACTCTAAGTCATCTTAGCATTAAGAGTCAAAGAAATGAATTATACAGTAACTATATCCAAATAGATTCTTGAGTATTGCTTTGCATACATTCGGCCTATCTAGACGTCGGGTACCATTGCTAGATGGTTACTCCGATTGATACTGAAATCTGCTCCTGTGCAACCAGATTAGGTTCAAACCTATGGGATTACATATATTAGAAGTTTCTCTCCGATCACATGGCTAATCTGAAGAGTCTTAGTAGATAGAGACTCTGGTGAAGAGTCTCACTGGCTGGGGACTTTGGTGAAGAGTTTCACTGGATGAAGACTCTGCTGAAGAGTCTCACTGGACTTGGACTCTATCATTAATAGAAGATTAATTAATGATTAAATTATTAATTAGCTCAATTTGATTGAGCATTAAAGTCTGAATCAAGTCTGATTGAATTGGATTCAATCAGGTCAGGTCTGATTAGGTTATGAGATGACCTAATTGGTAAGGGAGAAATGATCCTGATATGATCGGATTTATGGCTTAATTAATTTATTGATTTGATCAGATTTAATTAAGATTATAGAAGTCTAATTAGATTAGGTTTATCATATTTTATATGGGTCTAATTGGATTGGATTTGAAAGAAATTCAATTGGTTAAACCCTAGAGTCTCAGATGAATAGGACTCTCTTCCTTGCACCACTCAAAAGGTCTCATGCCTTTTTTCACCGCACAAAATTAGTTTGTACATAAGAAAATTAGAAGCTACCCTTCTTTTATCATCCATTAAGGATAGGATTTGGTTGGTTTTAAATTGAATTCAAAATGGTTTGAATTTCAACCTAAAACCCTATCCTTATCCTTCCACACATTGGTTTCTTTTGAAGGTGCCCATTGTGTGTGAGAAAAAGAAGTGTTCTTGATTGTTTTCCATATCCAAATTTTTTTGGTAAGTCCCTCTTTAAGTTAGATAAGGTGAAAAAAAAGTTGGAGTCAAATTAAAATTCAAAATAGTTTGAATTGTAATAAACTCCAGCTCTTATCCTATCTAATCTGGTTTGTGTGCCAATCATAAAATAATCATAATTTGTTGTGCCAACAAGAGTGAACTTTTAACTATGACATACCAGAAGAAAGAGGGGCCAAAAATCTTCTTTAGGGCATGAGGTTTGGATGGGCTTCTATCTTTCTTGGTGTGAACAAAGGAGGAGATCAATCTCCTCTTGGGTGAGAGATCTAAAACTGTTCTATGATTTTTGGGTGAGAGAAAAATCAAAGAGAAGGGAGTCTTCATCAGATTTTTCTTTATCATCTAGCATCCTCCTCTAATCCATCTTCAATATCGAAAAGGTCTGAGATGATCGAAGAAAGAGATCAAATCAGATCTACTATTAGAAGCTGGCAGTGCGAGCTAGCACTCCCGTGAAGGACTGATCAGTCTGAAAATTTCGTGTGGACCATCCATAGAGACCAGACGTTTGTGTGACTATGAGCAATCAGAGAGGACTTTTAGATCTATATTCTTGATCATGGAGTTCATCTATCCATGCTCAGGTATTGAGTTTGGAATCCTAGAAGTGGTAGATTAGATCTATTACTAAATGCTATTTTTTGGTTCACATACTTGTCATTTTAGATTTAGATTTTTATGCATATAAATTTATGTCATAGATTCATTTATAAAAATTTTAAAATTAGATTTTATATATGTATTTATAGATTAAATAATTTAATCTAATTTTTTTTACTAAAAATTTTTGAAATGCATGCATGAAGCCCCTGCGCAACCTTTCAATGGTATCAGAGCCAGATTTTCTTATGACATAAATTTATTTTTGCATATAATTTGATTTTAATTATTTAGATTAGATCTAAATAATTAATTTAGTATCTGAGTAGTATAGTAATCTGATTGAATAGATCCTCATAGCCGTCCGATCATAGAAGAAATCAAAATTTTTCAACTCTATTTACCCATTCGATGGGATCTCCTATGACATGTAGGGGTATTGCGTGGTCTTTTCCATGATGATGAACAATGAAAAAAATTTAAAAATTTTATTTTAGATCTAAAATAATGTATATTAGATCTTAAATTAGTAATTTTGATCATTAGATAATGGATTGTAAAAGTATTTTATTAAATTGAAAACTATTTTTAAATATCGAATTCGAACCCATGTCAGTCCAAAATTTAATTGAGAATTAAGCGATCTAGATTTGAGAATCAAAGATCTAAAGTATTAATTTCATAATTTATGGGTTAATGATGTTAGATATATATCTTAGAAGTCAATATGACTGACACATTATAATAGATTTAGGACATAATTTTGTACTTAATATATTGATATGATCAATAAAAGGACAAGTTTATTTTTTATTCAAGTGTGATGTATCCTTGAATTGTCCATGAAATTAGCTTTCGATATATATTCTCAAAGAGTTGAGAATTAGAGACATGTATTTAATTCATAAATGCTCCTGATTATAGAATCATCATGAGGACAGTGATCGATCTGGATAAACCAGTGCACAAATCATTTCTTTTGAGATAGATGAATCTCTAGTCTACAGTGTAGGGACACTAGATAATGAGTGTGGGTAGTTGTTAGAGAATAACTAGTACTAAGCTGAAGGAACCAGATCTAAGATTTCAGGATTAGATCTTGAAACTTTTTCAAGATCAGACAGTGGAAGACTAAAATAAATTAAAATTTATCTTATAAAATCAGCGAATCCCTAGATCTAAGATCCTATTACATAATTATTACATGGCATTAAATAAAAAATTAAAATATAAAGAGCAAGAACTACATGTTGTTCATATCAACATATTTCTATACTACATCTAATGTATGTAAAATATAATAGATCATATCTATTACCTTACAAGTTAGACGTTCTAACTTTGCTGATCCGGGTTTGAGGATGATATTGTGAGCTGTACATATATCCAACCTCTAGGAGTCATCCACACGAGCCCATGAATCACGATCAGAAGTTTTGATCCAGAAAATTAGCACAATATGCTAGTACTGTGTTGATCCTTCTTCGATGGTCGATCAGATGCCTCCTTCTTGATTTAGACTCTTTCAAATATGAGAAGTAGGAGAAAGAGTTTTAGATGTGAGATACTCTTAGAAAACTCACAGATGGAGGAAGAAAAGAGGTGAACTCAGCAACCCTAGAAGAAGACCCTCTTCTTCTTCTCTTTGCTCTAACCCAGACACATAGTTTTGTGTCTATTATATCTCCACACCCCTACACTCTTTCTCCCTGATTTTTATATACCCCAAAGGTCTCTCAATACTATATAATGCACAAAAATATCAAGAAGAAATTCTTCTTAAATAAAGAGATATGAAGAATCTTTGTCTAGATCAAATACCTAGTCAAAGAAAATCCAAACAGGACAAGACAAGGGGTGCCCAAATCTTGGGTGCCCCCTCTTTCTTTTTCTATCATGGATCACTAGAAAGGATGCAAAATATATGCCATAAAAGCCATAAAAATCTCAAAAAAAATCTGAATAAAATCAGTGCCATAAGGAAAGAGTTTTGGTTTCCTAAAATTCTATCGCATAGAATTTGAAATCCAAACTAATTCCTACTTTGACTTGGTCCACAACCACATTCCATGTAAGAGAGAAAGAGTGAAAAGCTTTGGACATGCGTGAAGGCCTGGGAGAGAAGGTTTTGTTGCACAAAATAAGAGAGAGTTGGCGTGGGGGGCTAAGGTGGCGCAAGGTGGAATCCTAATCTTACTAGGATTCAATCTATGACTTGTTCAAATTTGATTTCTCAAATCAAATCAAATCAAAACCAAATCAATCTAATTAAAATAGATCTTAACCCAATTAAGAACTTAATTTAATAAGATTAAATTAGATTTAAATTAGATTTAATTTTCTAATCGAATTAGAAATTAGGTTGACCGAAGTCCTAATTGAACTAGGACTAATTTTTTTCTTGTACTTGGCTTATCCAATAAACTAATTGAACTTAATCTAATCAAGCCCAAACCAAATCTAATTAAATCATATTCAATTAGACCTAATCTCAGCCCATTGACTTAATCAAATTAAGCTAATTAGTAATTGAATTGCTAATCGATCCTCCTGCAACACTTGCACTAGGTTAAATATCAATCGTATTGATCATTTAATCCAAAAATGATTCTTAATCATGGATTAACCATCCGATCGGATCGTAAACTTTAATATGTGTGACCTCATAGGTCTGAACCTAAGTCGATAGCATAAGAATAAATTTTTATATCAATCAAAGTGACCATCTAGCAATGGTACCCAACGGTCGGATAGGTCGAGTGTGTAGAACAATATCTTTAGAACTCATGTAGATATAGTTTCCATATAATTCATCCCCTTGACCAAAATGCTCATAGGATACCTCAAAGTTCAACTGTCAACTCTGATCAGGTTGTCCACATTGTATTTTAAAATATCAAATCCATCTGATGGATTATTCTGACCAAGGTTTTGCTAAATTAAAATATAGTGACTCATTCTTCTCCAACTCTTGGAGTGGTCAATCCCATCTCGATCACACTCTGACTTCGTAAGTACTTGACTATGCCCAGAAGCCTTCTGTCATTGAATTAAAAATTCAGTTAGTCCAATACCAAAGCATAGTGAGTTGCTTGCAAGTCATTGAGGCGATCTCAGGTCTAAGGGACATTTATACCTATATCCCATCAGAGATATTCTCGACAGCAGAATGCTCTGGAGTTGGTCACGTTCAATGACGATGTACCCTTACATCTCACCTATATGTCATACCAGTGTCTCCACACTCTTTGGTTAAGAGGACAACCAATCCATATGGCCTACAGCGACCTATGCTCGATAGAAGCTGTCATCCTTATTAACAGCCTATCATTTGGTCGTGAACAATTTTAAGGACTAATCGATAAATCCTCTCTTTATCGAATCTAAATAGTCTTAAGGACTTCATCACAACAACGGAGTTCATTAGAAGATGAAAATTTATGATAAAAATACCAAAAATATATTTTATTTATTAACAAATCAATTACAATACAAAATTATTCAACCATCAACAGATTGACGATTGACTTTTGGGACATATTTTCTAACAACTCCCACTTGTCCTAAAGCCACTCGACACAGTATCTAATATCCATCTTTGACTTGTGGTTGTCGAACTTTTTTATCGTCAGGGCATTAGTGAAGGGGTCAGTCAGGTTCTTCTTTTCGTTGATCTTCTGAAGGTCGACGTCACCTCGATCCACGATCTTACGGACCAGGTGAAAGCGGCGTAAAATGTGCTTCATCTGCTGATGTGCTTAGGGTTTCTTCGCCTGAGCAATGGCACCAGTGCTGTCGTAATAGAGCAGGACTGGACCATCGAGGGAGGGTGCTACTTTGAGCTCGATGATGAATTTTCTCAGCCACAGCTTCTTTCGCAGCATCCGATGCTACGATGTACTCTGCCTCACAAACAGAGTCTGCCATAGTATGCTGCTTGAAACTCTTCCAGCAGATGGCTCCATCATTCAGAGTAAAGATATAACTCGACACGCCTCTGCTGTCATCATAGTCAGATTGAAAGTTGGAGTCTGTGAACCCCACAAGTTTCAGATCTAACTCGTCATAAACTAACCATTGGTCCTTAGTATTTCTCAAATACTTAAGGATGGATTTAACCACTTTTCAGTGATTTTCTCTAGGATCAGATTGGTATCTACTCACTACTCCTAGTGAGTATGTCATATCTAACCTTGTATATGTCATGACGTACATGATAGATCTCACGATCGAAACATATGAGACTCTACTCATATGCTCTCTCTCTTCAGGAGTTGTCGGACAATCCTTCTTAGAGAGAAAAATTTCATGACCTATCGGTAGATAGTCTTTCTTGAAATTCTCCATGCTGAATCTCTTCAGCATAGTGTCTATGTACGTAGACTGGGATAACCCAAGCATCCTTTTAGATCTATCCCTATAGATCTTCATCCCTAAGATGTAGGATGCTTCACCCAAATCTTTCATAAAGAACTGTGATGACAACCAAACTTTTATTTTCTGTAGTGCGAAAATGTCATTTTTGATTAAGAGAATATCATCCACGTACAAGACAAAAAATACCATAACTGGACCATTTGCCCATTTATAGATGCAGGACTCTTCTCCATTCTTAACGAAGCCATATATTTTGATCACCTTATCAAAATGCATATTCCAACTTCGAGAAGCTTGCTTCAATCTATAAATGGATCTCTAAAGCTTGCATACCTTAGACTCACCTGTAGATGTGAACCCCTCAGGTTGTATCATATACACCTCTTCGGTCAGCTCTCCATTCAGAAAAGCTGTCTTTACATCCATCTGTTAGATCTCATAATCTAGATGGGCAGCTATTGTAAACATTATCCGAATGAATTTATGCATTGCCATAGGGGAGAACGTCTCATTATAGTTAATACCATAATATTGATGATACCCCTTGACAACCAGATGGGCTTTATAAGTTTCGACCTTTCCGTCTGCATCCTTTTCTTTTTGAAGACCCATTTACATCCAATGGATTTAACCCCTTCAGGTGGGTCAACCATGTCCATACATCGTTGACCTTCATGGACTCTATTTCGGATTTCATGGCTTCAAGTCATTTTTTGAAATCAGATTTCTGTATTACATCCATATAGGTGATCGGATCCTCATCATTCTCATCGAGTTCGATGGGATCACCGTGTCGGATCAAAAAATTATAGTATCTGTTCGGCTAATACGGTACTCTATCGAATCGTCTTAATGATGCAGGTACATTGGGATTCAGATTTGATCCAATCAAATCTGACTCAGGTTCAGCTATTGGTGTCGATCCTTCTACCTGTTGAACTTCATCAAGTTCAACCTTAGAGGCAACGGTTCCTTCACCAAGAAACTCCTTTTCTAAAAAAATTGTCATAAGGCTGACGAACACCTTTTATTCATCAGTATGATAGAAAAAATATCCTTTGATCTCTTTGGGGTATCCTATAAATGTGCATTTATCAGACCTAGGTCCAAGTTTATTTGTAACTAATTGTTTGACATAGGTCGGACACCCTCAGACCTTAAGATGTGAAAGTACTGGCTTACGTCCGGTCCATATCTCATATGGCGTCTTAATTACAGACTTATTTGAAACTCTATTTAACAAATAACAGGCCGATTCGAGTGCATATCCCCAGAAGGATGTTGGCAAGCAGGCAAAATCTATCATAGATCGGACCATGTCTAACAGAGTTTGATTTTTCTTTCAGACACATCATTATGCTGAGGTGTTCCTGAAGGAGTCCATTGGGAGAGAATCCCATTCTCTCCTAGATATGTGAGAAACTCACCAGAAAGGTATTTTTCTTCTCGATCAGATCGAAGAGTTTTAATACTCTTCCCAGTTTGTTTTTCTACTTTACTTCGGAATCGTTTGAATATTTTAAATGAATCCGACTTATATTTTATCAGATAGATATATCCATATTTGGATAGATCATCCATGAAAGTGATGAAGTAGAAATATCTATCTCTAGCACTTGTGCTCATGGGTCCGCATACATCAGTATGTACTAGACCCAAGAGCTCAGTAGCTCTCTCACCTTTTTCAATAAAAGGTAACTTGGTCATTTTACCAAGAAGACAAGACTCACAGGTTGGAAGTGATTCACAATCACTGACTTCAAAGATTCTCTCTTGAGTCAACTTGTTTATCCTGTTCTTGTTTATATGATCTAGCCTACAGTGCCATAAGTAGATATCTGATACACTATCTAATCTAGGATGCTTGCTAGTAGAATAGACTACGTTAATAGATTGTGATAACATATACACACCATTGTTCAAATGTCCATAAAAAATAGTAACACTATTCATAATGATATTACAAACTTGTTTCTTTATTGAAATTTCATAATTATTTTTGGCCAGAAGGCCTACAGAAATAATATTTTAAAAAAAATTGAGACAGAAATGATAATCATTAAGAACAATGGTATGGGACTCAAATACAAGTTTCAAGATTTCTAATGCTAGAAGTGAAACTGATCTTCCATCTCCAATGTTTAGGAACCTCTCGTCTTGCTCGAATCTCCTACTGACCTGCAACCCCTGTAACGAATTGCAAATATGGTAAGGGCTATCGGTATCCAATACCCAGTCAGTTATATCACAAATAGAGAAATTACAATGAGTTATCATATAAATGCCTTGTCCAGCAACAGCTTGCTTCTTTCTCTACCTGTTTGGATCCAGGGAGGCAATGTACTGAGGATAGTTTCTCTTTTAGTGTTCTCACTTCTTGCAAAAGAAGTATTCAGTTTGACTCTTATCGGGCTTGATCTTTCTGGTCTAGCCCTGCACTGATGTCTCAGTCTGAACTTGTACCTTTTTCACTTTCTTCTTCTTGTTCTTCTTCTCTTTCTTAAAGGATCGAGAACCAGAAGACAACCTCCCACTAAGTTCACCGACTCCTTATGGAGTTGGTGATCCTTCTTAAAGTTCTGAAGCAACCCCAGTAACCAGTAGTAGTTTATTTCAGGCTTTGTCATTTTATAATGAGTGAGGAATGGGAGATAAGACTTGGGCAGCGAGTTCAGTATTGCATCTTTCCCAAGCTGCTCATGCAAGAAAAAATTGAGCTTGCTCAAACGCTCCATTAACTCGATCATGTACAATACATAATCAGTAACAGAAGCACCATCCTGCATTTTGGAATTGAAGATGGCACAACTAGTCTTGTGCCTCTCACATCATCGGGTGTGTCAAAGGCATCCTCCAACACTTGAAGTATGTCCTTTGGCTGAGCCGTCTCAAATCTATGATTGAACTTGTTGCTCATGGCAGCCAGCATGATGCAGTGCACCGTGGTCCGATCACTGAGCCACTTCTGATAAGTATCTGTGACTGTTTCATGTGCATCGACAGCTGCCTCCTCAGATGCAGGATCCATTATCACATATAGGATCCATTCATACTTCAGGACTATCTTCAACTTTTGATACCAGCTACCGAAGTTGGGTCCCACCAAAATTTTATTGTCCAATAATGATCGGAGCAATGGGAAGTGGTCATATCTGCACAAAGAAAAACTATAACCTAATTAGTAATTGATTCATTAAACCTAAAGATTTGAATTTTAATCAAAAAGTTTTTTTCATTATTTTATTCGAATTGACAGCCTCTACCTCCAATTCGAAGAATTATCCTAATTCTTTAATGGGTACTAGAATCCACTTAGACTGCACACAAGCCCAACTTTGGTTGGCCAACCATGTACATCTAAGGATAGGTTCATAACCAATTGTTTCTCTAAATAATTTTTAGTAATTTTAATTTTACCTCAGTCCCTAATCAGTAGGCTTTGGCCTCCACTGAAAAGGTCTGGTTTGGTCCAACCATTAACATGACCATACTTGGCCCATCTAGTCAATGAATGATTAGGTCCAACTTTAGTTGGCTAACCTAACCATCATTTAGAAAGATGCAGTCAAAGAATCATATTATGAATGACAATTCCATCAACCGATAAGCACCAGGCCTTTGGATCTCCAATGATTATCCAACTAATGGACCCATTATCATCCACTTAATGGGAGGCTATGATCTAGTTATCATCATAACTATTTCATTTTAAGGACCTAATAATTTTAGAAGATTTAATTGATTTAGAAGAGGAGGTCAGATGAACCAGCTTATCATGATCCTCCTACTGGCTTCACCAAGTCAGCTTAAGGGAGACCATTTAAAAGGGCTGGTCTAGGAGCACCTAAATCAGTCACACTGATTTATCTAGCTGACATGGGTCAGCTCAAATAGTCAAGTGATCCGATCAAAATAAAATTTCACCAAGAGGCCAGGTAAGTTCGATCGATGGGAGGGTCTGCCAAAGCTTGCCTTAGACACCATCAGAAATAGCCAGGTAAGTGGGCTGTCAATTAAAAACCATCGGTCTGGTTTACCTTAGACACCAACTGGTTTAATTAGTTTCGATTAGATCAACCTAACAGTTCGTGCTAGACCGCTTAGCCAATAATCAAATCCATTTGGTTCTCGCTAAAGGCATGGACTTGACCAACTACAACTATTGTAATTGATCTAGAGAATCTTTGACCTAATCTAAGATAACAATTGATTAGATTTAGTCAATTCTCTAATTAAGTCCATCTTTAATCTAACCTTAGGTCTAACCCAATTAATGGACCTAATTTCTACTAACCCATTAACCCAATGTGTTATGGTTTGTATCTTAGGTTCTTCAATTCACAATCCTAGAACCTAATCAAACAACTTCTTAATTCTCAATTAAATTTTGGGCTGAGAGTTGGGGTTCGGCTTTTCAAAAATAATTTTTATATTTATAAAATATTTTTACAATATGGTTCTACCAACCAAGTTGCATGTTTGATTCATAATCAAAATGCAAATGAAATAAGCATGAAACTACTTTAGATCTAATCTAAACAGGTTCATGTAATTGAAATAATTTTAACTTTAAACTGCATAAATTTTTCAGACAAATATATGATGGTCCTTTGCACGAAAATTATTAACAAAGATATTTATTTTTTTTAAATTTAAACATCTTTTAAATCTAATAAATCATAAATTTAATCTATATCATATCTAACAAATTTATGATTAAAGATAGATCTACACGAACTAGGACAACCTTTACACTGTAAGGGGGTAAACCTTACAGCAGGGCAACCTACAGTTCATGATTGATCTAAAAATTTTAATTTTAGATTTAATAATTAGATTATAAATTAGATCTAATCTAAAAAATAATTTAAACATGTATAAATAATCATGTAATAAACAACCTAGGCTCTGATACCAATTGAAGGAACCAGATCTAGGGTTTCAGGGTTAGATCTTGAAAATTTTTCAAGATCAGGCAGCAGAAGACTAAAATAAATCAAAATTTATCTTATAAAATTAAAAAATTCTTAGATCTAAGATCTTATTATATGATTATTACATAATATTAAATCAAAAATTAAAATATAAAGAGCAAGAACTACATGTTGATCATATCAACATGTTTCTATACTATATCTAATGTATGTAAAATATAATAGATCAGATCTATTACCTTGTAAGTTAGACATTTTAACTTTTTTGATCCAAGCTTGAGGATGATGTTGTGAGCTGCATATGCGTCTGGTCTCTAGGAGTCATCCACACGAGCTCATGAATCACGATCAGAAGTCCTGGTCCAGAAAATCAGCACAGTATGCTAGTACTGTGCTGATCTTTCTTCGATGATCGATCAGATACCTTTTTTTTCTTGATTTGGACTCTTTCAAAGATGAAAAATAAAAGGAGTTTTAGATATGAGACACTCTTAAAAAACTCACAGATGGAGGAAGAGAAGAGGTGAACTCAGCAACCATAGAAAAAGATCCTCTTCTTCTTCTCTTTGCTCTAACCCAGATACATAGTTTTGTATCTATTATATCTCTATGCCCCTACACTCTTTCTCTCTGATTTTCACACACCCCAAAGGTCTCTCAATACTCTATAATTCATAAAAAATTTTAAAAAAAAAATATCTTACATAAAAAGATATGAAGAATCTTTTTCTAGGTCAAATACCTAGTCAAGAAAAATCAAAACAGGGCAAGACAAGGGGTGCCCAACTCTTAGGTGCCCCCTCTTTCTTTTTCTACCATAGACCACCAGAAAGGGTGCACAATATGTACCATAAAAGTCACAAAAATCTCAAAAAATTTTTTAATAAAATCAATACCGTAAGGAAAGAGTTTTGGTTTCCTAAAATTCTATCTCATAGAATTTGAAATCCAAATTAATTCCTACTTTGACTTGGTCCACAACCATATTCCATGTAAA
>NC_026000.2:32922416-32947726 GCF_000442705.2 Elaeis guineensis | reverse complement strand
CCGGACTTCGCCGACTTCGACTGCGTGAGGACTTCGTTCGGACTCCTACGGGAGCCGGACTTCGCCGACTTCGACTGCGTGAGGACTTCGTTCGGACTCCTACGGGAGTCGGACTTCGCCGACTTCGACTGCGTGAGGACTTCGTCCGGACTCCTACGGGAGCCGGACTTCGCCCCTGACGTCAATTGCAAGTGAACTTCGTCCGGACTCCTACGGGAGCCGGACTTCGTCCCCGGCTTCTACTGCAGGCAGACTTTGTCCGGACTCCCATGGGAGCCGAACTTCGCCCCCGACTTTGACTGCAGGTGAACTTCGTCCGAACTCCTATGGGAGCCGGACTTCGTCCTGACTTCTACTGCAGGTGAACCTCGTCCGGACTCCTACGGGAGCCGGACTTCATCTCCGACTTCCACTGCAGGTGAACTTCATCCGGACTCCCACGGGAGCCGGACTTCGTCCCCGACTCCGACTGCAAGTGGACTTCGTCCGGACTCTCACGGGAGTCGGACTTCATCCCCGACTCCGACTGCAGGTGGACTTCATCCGGACTCCTACGGGAGTCAGACTTCACCCTCGACTTCAATTGCAGATGGCCCTCGCCTATAGTACTAACGCTCAAGGCACCCAACGGTGGACGGCCCGCCAGCAACGTCCGAGCTCCTTCCAGATGGATAGGCACCTCTCTCCACCAGACACTTCAATCGAGCTTCGACCGACAGGCCTGGACTCCCCCTGACAGGCCACAGTAACGGCCACGACTCTACTCCACCTCCTGCGATGGATTCTGTGCGGCTCCACTACTCCCCGCAACAGGCCCCACGCGGCAGGCCGCAGTAATGGCTACGAATCTGCTCCACTCTCTGCGGTGGATGCTGTGCGGCTCCACCACTCCCTGGTGAGTCATGACAATGGACGCCGCTCCACTCTCCACCACTGATTCCATGTGGCGAGCCATGGTGACAGCCACGACTCCACCCCATTACGCTTCATGATAAATTCCTCCTGGCCCCGTGCGGCCCACGACTAGGTGGTTACAAACTATCGCTATCAGTCTATCGCACCCCCCGCCTATAAAAGAAGGACCCCAGATACGTTATTCTCTAAGCTCTATTTTCTATCCCAAAACTCTGCTAAAATTTTCGTTCGAGCACTCCATTTTTGTTGAGGCAGAGAACTGACTTGAGCGTCGGAGGGTTTTGTCGGAGCAACCCCAACTCTGGTTTAGACTTCTTTTGCAGGTCCTGACGGTGACTGCAACTCCCTCAACTCCAGCTTCTCCGATGCAGGCGGATTTTTGCATCAACAACAGTTAATCTGAGACCATCCTACAGCATCCAGGGTCAAAAGGATGAATTATGCAGTAACCATATGCATGGGTTCTGAAATATTTTTTTACAATAATTCGATCTATCTAGATATTGGAAACCATTACTAGATAGTATCTCGATTAGTGTAAAAATTAATTATTATGCTACCGACTTAGTGTTTGAATCTATAGAGTTACGCACACAAGTCAGACAAAGTAAAAAAAAATTAACCTATGTTTATATGTCCAATTTGAAAGTACTTAACTTGATTAAACATATAAACTAACTTAATTAAGAATTAAGTTATGGGTCAAATAGGATTGAAGCATTGACTATGTCTTGCCAACCCTACATATGAAGTTCAGATTCGATCCTGGAGATAAACAGTTTTTGATCTATGATCCATGGAGCATATGAAAGATTGAATTTAAGTATTGATTAATTTTAGATTAGATCTGAATTGATTAGGCCTAATTGGATCCAAAAATCTAAGTTAGACTTGGTACAAAAGTTCTAAAGAGTTTGAGATTGACAGTCTTTCGAAATTATTTCGAACCAACTTCAAATTGGATTCGAATTGGATCCATTTTGGATGAGCTATGAGAAATCTTACTTATACTAAGATTTTTCTCTCATGTGGGCCAACCAACATCTAGAATGGTGCTGGTTTGGGGTGTCCCATATGGGTGCAAAGTGATTATCATAAGTGATGGCAATTCTACTCATTAGGAATCCTTTTTTTATGAGTATTGGATTGATTCAAATCAGATTTGAGTTAGGACTTCTATACTTATTGGGTCATGAGATTCATCTATAAATAGAAAGATCTCTATCTATGGATATATAGTAAACAAATCAGATTGAGAGAAGAGAAAAAGAGAGAGAAAGGTGTGAGAAGAGAGAAGCCCTTCTTCTTCTCCTTAGCCTTTCCCCTTTGGTGCCGCCCCTTCTCCCTTGCACATGGACCCTCCTTGGGCATCCCACTTGCTAGTGTAAGGTATCATACTAGCACATCTTCTCGTTTATTTGATTGAATTGCGAAGATCGAAGTTCATCCTGTTTTTCTATGACGTCTGACGTGCATATGAAATAGAGGGTCTACACATCCAAACCTCAATGAAGATTTATATTAGATTATTTGAGATTTGATCTTTGGTTCTACTGTTAATCAAGTAAGAATTTGATCTTTATTCATATATATTAATAAAAAAATTTTAGATGCAATCTGGATCATCCGAAGAGAAATAATTTCTCTTCCCTTCCATTAGTATCAGAGCAGATATGAAAAATATGCATACATAACTAAATTTTTTGAGATTAATTATATAAGATATAATTAATATTTTTTATAAGATATTAAATCTAATTTAAATCTATTTATATAAAATTTTTGATCTAATTTTGATGGGATTAGATGAGCCTAATCAATTGTTGATTAAGGTTGTTATAAGTTTGTTATAACAGAATTTTACTGTTGCTGAATTTTTGATGAAATAATAATATGAATTAAAATTTATTTTAAATTTATTTTAATAAAATTTTCATATTATTATTTTTATTATGAAGTAAAATTTATTTTATATCTAAATTAGATCTATTTCGATGGATATTTAGATCTAAATCCTATCGAAATTCAGCATTGCATAAAAATAAATTTTACCAAAAATTTATTCTTTATGCATTCATATTTGTATCTAATTAATTTTTTATATAATATCAAATTTAAAATTAATATTTTATAATTAGTATAAGATATATTTCAGATCTGATATAATGTATATAATACATCAAATCTAATTAGATTAGATGAAGAACATAATTGATAAGATCAAAGATATGTTCATGACACAAAATTATTTTATCAATAATTATATGTTGATGTAATTATATATGAAATTAGATTTTAGATCTTAGTAGCTTAGTACTCGGATTAATAAGATCACCAGACCATCCAATCATGAGAGATTGAAGAGATTAATCTCTCTTTTGTCTATTCGATGAATTTTCTTATAACGTGTAGGGGTGTCATTGTGATCCAATTTTATGAAGAAAAAAGTGAATAAATTTTTATATATTATTTTGATCATAAATATGTTTAGATTAGATCTAAAGTAATTTATGATTCATTATAATAGGATAAAATTTAGATATAAAATTATTTTAGATTGAAATTGCGTGTTACATAAGATGTAATCGGTATTGATCTAAAAGTTATCATGATGCATAAGATGTATGTATGAAATTTAGATCATACCTATGTATATTTAATTATTAAATATATTATAAAAATTTATTTTTATGGATTAAAATATATGATATGCTTTACTTGAAATCTTTGTAGAATAGTTCTACAGATTGAAACACACGTTTCACACACTTAATTTTGAATTAAGCTTTGATGATCTAGATTTAAGAATTAAAGATAATTAAGACATCACATAAATCGATGGACAAAGGGTTAGATTGAATCAGATCCTTTTAATTGGTTAGACCTAAGGTTAGAAACTTATATGGACCAAGTAAAGAAATTGATTAAATCTAATCAAGTGTTGAATTAGATTAGGTCAGTATTTCTCTAAATCAATCTTAATAGTTGAAGTTTGATCAAGTCCATGTGTTTGACCATAATAAATGGACGATGATCATGGCTCCGTGGTTAAGCTCGAATCTTCTGATGAACCAAATCAAAACTAATTAATCAGTTGGTGTCTAAGATAAGTTTGACATATTCGATCAATTAGTTTTTAATTGGAAGCTATTCACCTAGATGCATCTACGATGAGTTAAGGGCACATCCCTCCTACTGATCTCACTTATCTGGCCAACATGGTAGATTATGTTTTGATTAGGTCACTAGTCGATTCGTGCAGACCCATGCCATTAAGGTGAATCAGGGTGACTGATTAGGTGTCTTTAGACCAGTTTATATTTAATCCTTTACATGACTTGGTGAAGTCAATGGGAGGATTTGCAGCTTGCAGGTTGATTTTTTTTCTTATTCTCAGATCGATGAAATCAAATCTTTTAAATTATTATGTTCATAAAATGATAAAGTTATGAGATAATTTGGTCATAGTCTCCCATTAAGGTGCATGATAATGAGTCTAATATTTCAAAAAGGCAGTGCAGGTGCCACACACCTAATATCTATTACGTATTAAAATTGTCATTCATCATATGATCATCATGATATACCTTCAGATCAATGCTTAGGTTGGTCGAGCCATACTCAGACCTGGATATCCATTTGTTGGATACACTTGGTGTGTTATGTTAATGGTTGGACCTAATCAAAATTTTTGATGGAGGCGCCACACGCCTGCTGAAGGGATGTATGGGACAAAACCTAATTGCTAAAAGTTGTTTGAAGAAACAATTGGTTATGAACCTACCCATGGATGCACTAGAGTTGGTCGAGCCACACTCAGGCTCGAATGTAGTCCGTGTGGATTCTAGCACATGCTAAGGAATTAGCATGATTTCTCGAGTTAAAGGTAGCGGCTATCAATTCGTAAAAATAATGGGAGGACTTTTAGACTAAAGTCCATATCTTTGAGATTAAAAATAATTTATATACTAATAGGTTAATATTTTTTTTTTTTAGTTATGGCCAACACACTATCTCTCCATTCGCTGTTGGACAGTGATAAGCTCATCAGATCCAACTTCGATAGCTGGTATTAAAAGTTGAAGATCATCTTGGAGTACGAGAGAATTTTATATATTCTTACGGATGAGGCCCCTAAAGAACCTGCAGTCAATTCTCCTCATGCCATGAGAGATACTTATATGAAGTGGCTCAATGATCGCATGACTATGTGTTGTGTGATGAGGGCAGCTATGAATAACAAACTTAGTCATAAATTCGAGGATGCGCAGCCAGAGGAGATCATTGAATGTTAAATGAGTCCTTCGACACCCCTGAGGATGCAGAGAGACACAAAACTTCCTACGCAATATTCAATTCCTATATGCGAGAGGGAGTTTCAGTCACCGATCATATATTGTACATGATTGAGCAGATTGAATGCCTTAGCAAACTTGACTTTCTGTTACATGAATAGTTAGACAAGGATGCTATCCTCAATTCACTACCAAAATCCTACTTGTCTTTCTCAGTCATTATAGAATGACGAAGCCTATGGTAAATTTTTATGGTTTTCTAAGATTACTACAGACTTTTGAGAAGGATCACTAGCTCCAGTAGGAGCCAGTGAATTTAGTGTGAGGTTCATCTGTAGGACTCGATTCTCTAAGAGAAAAAAAAAAGATGCAGAAATCTTGTGTCGCCGATCCTAAGCAGAGCAAACTATCAAAAATTGACAGGAGCCAGGTAGAGTGATTCTTCTGTAAGAAGCTGGATCATTGAAAAATGAATTATCCTACTTATATAGCTATTCTTGATCCAAACAGACCTAAGAACAAGAGGAAGAAACAATCGTTGCTTCACAAGGTACTTATATGATAACTCTTTATAATTTCTCTGTTCGTGATACTACTATCTGGATATTGGATACCGAAAGTCCTATTAATATATGCAATTCATTGTAGAAACTGCAGATAAGTAGAAAGTTTTGAGAGGGCGAGCAGTTCCTTAATATTGGAGATGGAAGTCTTATTCCAGTTCTGATCTTGAAAACTTTGCAGCTTATCTTCGAGTCTAGTAGTATCATGTTCAATGATTGTCATTATTGTGCCTCCTTTTTTATGAATGTCATCTCTATAGGCCTTTTGACCAAACTTAATTACAAGTTTATAATAAAGGATGATTTTTGTGATATCATTATGAATGATACTACAATTATGGATGGATAATTAAAATATAGCATATACATAATATTACGGCCTGTTAGTGTAATGTACACAACCAGTAAATATCCTAAGTTAGATAATGTCAATGAATCCTACTTTTGGTATTGTAGGCTTGGTCATGTGAACAAGAGTAGGATTGACAGGTTGATCAAAGAACGTGTTCTTGAGATAGATGATCATAAATCGTTACCTACCTACGAATCTTACCTACTTGGTAAGATGACTAAGTCACCTTTTAAGAAAAAAGATGAAAGAGCCAGTGATGTCCTAGGTCTAATATATACTGATGTATATGGGTTTATAAATATAAGGATCAGAGGAGGATACTTCTACTTCATTATATTTTCAAATGACTTATCGAGGTATGGGTATGTCTATCTTATGAAGCATAAGTTAGAATCATTTGAAATGTTCAAATGATTCTGTGCTGAAGTAGAGAAACAACTGAAAAGAGTATTAAAATTCTTCGATCAGATCAAGGAGGTGAATATCTCACCAGTGAGTTCATGATATATTTGGAAGAGAATAAGATTTTCTCACAGTGGACCCCTCCTGAAACATCACAACATAATGGGATGTCAGAGAGGAGGAATCAAACCTTGTTAGATATAGTCTGATCTATAATGAACTTTGCGAGTCTGTCAATTTTCTTTTGGAGATATGCTCTAGAAACTGTCTACTACATTTTGAATAAAGTGTCCAGCAAATCTATCAATAAAACTTCATATGAGATATGGATTAGACGTAAGTCGGTGCTCTCACACCTTAGGGTCTGGAGGTGTCCAGCTTATGTCAAGCATTTAAAGATAGATAAGTTTGGACCGAAGTCTGATAGATGCTTGTTTGTAGGGTACCTAAAGAAAACTAAAGGATACTACTTCTACCTCATTGCAGAACAAAAGATGTTTATCAGTAGCCAGACAGTCTTTTTGAAAAAAGAGTTCCTTAGTGAAGGAGCTAATGCCTGTAAAATTGAATTTGATGAAGTTCGTGAGGTGGAAGGACCGACACACGTAAAATTGAATTTGATTGGTGAATCGAATCTGGAGCCAATAAAGGTGCCATTGAAGAGATCCGATAGAGTATCACATCAGTCAGATAGATACTATGATCTTCTGGTTCGGGATGATGATCCCATCAAACTTGAGGAGAATGATGAGAATCCGATCACTTATATGGAGGCCATGCAAAGGGTTGACTTTCAGAAATGGCTCGAGGTCTTGAAATCTGAGATGGAGTCCATAGAAATTAATATTGTATGGATACTAGTTGATCCACCCAGAGGGATAAAATTCATAGGGTGTAAATAAATTTTCAAGAGAAAAAGAGGAGTGGACAGAAAGGTAGAGACCTATAAAGCCCACCTAGTTGTCAAGGGTTATCGTCAGTATTATGGTATTGACTATGACGAGATGTTCTCTCCTATAGCAATACTCAAGTCCATTCGAATTATGCTTGCTATCGCTGCACACTTAGATTATGAGATCTGACAGATGGATGTCAAAACTGCTTTCCTCAATGAAAAGCTGGAAGAAGAGGTGTATATGATACAATCTGAAAGATTCATATCCACAGATGAGTCAAAAGTGTGCAAGCTGAAAAGGTCTATTTATGGACTTAAGTAGGCGTCTAGGATTTAGAATATGCATTTTGATAAGGTGATCAAAACGTATGGCTTCATTAAGAACGGAGAAGAGCCTTGCATCTATAAGTGAGCTTCCGATTCTATAGTCATCTTTCTTGTGCTATATGTGGATGATATACTGTTACTAGAAAACGACGTCCCGACTTTGCAGAGTGTGAAGCTGTGTTTATCATCACAGTTCTCCATAAAGAATTTGAGAGAAGCATCCTATATCCTAAGGATGAAGATTTATAGGGATAGATCTAGAAGATTACTTGGATTGTTCCAATCCACGTACATCAATATCTTGTTGAAGTGATTCAATATGGATAATTTTAAGAAAGGCTATCTTCCGATAGGTCCTGAAATTATTTTTTTCAAAAAAGATTATCCGACAACTCTTGAGGAGAGAGAGTGCATGAGTAGAATATCATATACTTCAACAGTGAGATCTATCATGTATGCTATGACATGTACGAGGCTAGATGTAGCCTATTCACTAGGGATAGTAAGTAGGTACCAGTCTGATCCAGGTGAGAAGCATTGAAAGATGGTGAAAGTAATTCTTAAGTATTTAAGAAATACTAAAGACCAATGGCTTATCTATGGAGACACTGATCTGAAATTTATAGGATATACTGATTCCAATATTCAATCAGATTGTGATGACAACAGAAGCGTGTCGGGCCACGTATTTATTTTGAATGGAGGAGCTATTTGCTGGAAGAGTTTCAAGCAACATACTATGACCGATTCTGTATGCAAAATAGAATACAATACTGTATCAAATGCTGCAATATATTCTACACCACTATCATCTGGTGTGAGAGATCGTGAATCGAGGTGACGTTAAGCTTCAGAAGATCAACGAAAATGAGAACTTAACCGACCCCTTCACTAAAGCTCTTGGGATCAAAGAGTTCGATGATTTCAAATGAAAGATGCATATAAGATACTGCCCCAATTGACTTTAGTCCAAGTGAGAGTTGTTGAAAATTGTGATCTAAAATTAATCATATCATGATTGAGTTTCTTTTTATACATGAGTTATTGATTAATGAATAATAGTTATTCTGATATTTTTTATTACAAAGTTACATCTTCCTTGAACTCTTGTGCTGTAATGAAGTCCTTAGAACTATGTTAGTGTACGATAAAGAGAGAATTTATTGTGTAGTTCTTAAACATATTCACGATCAAATAATACGTCATTACAGGTGATGACATTTATCGAGTGAAGGTCATTGTATGCCATATGAGTTGGTTGTCCTCTTAACCAAGAAGTATGGTGATACTAGTATGGCATACAGGTGAGATATAAGAGTACATCGTCACTGAACAAGTGACTCACCTGTTGAGCGTTCTGCTATCAAGAGCTGCTCGCGAAGTATATGGGTATAAGTATCTTTCATACCTGAGATCATCATAGTGACTTGCAAGCAACTCACTGTGCTTTGGTATCAAACTATCTGAATTTTTAATACAGTGATGGAAGGCTACTGGATACAGTCAAGTACTTGTGAAGTCTATGTGTGGATTAAGATGGGATTGATCTCTCTGAATTATTGAAGTTGATGTATCGCTGTAGTTTAATTTAGCAAGGCCTTGGCTAGGATAATCTATAAGATGGATTCGAAAGGTTGAAATACAATATGGATGAAGCAATCTCGATTGACAGTTAACCTGAGACCATCCTAGAGCATCCAGGGTCAAAAAGATAAATTATGCGATAACCATATGTACGAGTTTTAAAATATTTTTTTGTGATAATTTGACCTATCTGAATGTTGGAAACTATTGCTAGATGGTATCTCGATTAGTACAAGAATTGGTTCCTGTGCTACCGACTTAGTGTTTGAACCTATAGAGTCACGCACATAAGTCAAACAAAGTAGAAAGAAATTAGTCTATATTTATATATTCAATTTGAAAGTACTTGACTTGATTAAATATATAAGCTAACTTGATTGAGAATTAAGTTATGGATCAAATATGATTGAAGAGTTGACTATGTCTAGCTAGCACTACACATAAGGTTTAGGTTCGATCCTGGAGATGAACAGTTTCTGATCTATGATCCATGGAGCATATGAAAGATTGAATTTAAGTATTAATTAATTTTAGATTAGATCTGAATTAATTAGGCTTAATTGAGTCTAAAAATTTAATTTAGACTTGGTACAAAAGTCCTAAAGAGTTTGGGATTGACAACCTTTCGAAATTACTTCGAACTAGCTTCAAATTGGATTCGAATCGGATCTATTTTGGATGAGATATAAAAAATTGTATTTGTACTAAGATTCTCCTCTCATGTGGGTAGACCAACACCTAGAATGGTGCTGGTTTGGGGTATCCCATGTGGGTGAGGGAGTGGGTGCAAAGTGGTTGTCATAAGTGATAGTAATTCTATCTCATGTAGGAATCCTTCTTTCATGAGTATTGGACTGATTCAAATCAGATTTGAGTTAGGACTCCTATACTTATTGGGTCATGAGATTAATCTATAAATAGAGAGAATTTCTACCTATAGATATATGGCAAACAAATCAGATTGAGAGAAGAGAGAAAGAGAGAGAGAGAGGCGTGAGAAGAGAGAAGCCTTTCTTCTTCTCCTTAGCCTCTCCCCTTTAGTGCCACCCCTTCTCTCTTGTGCGTGGGCCCTCCTTGGGCATCCCATCTGCTGGTGTGAGGTATCACACGAGCACATCTTCTTCCTCATTTGATTGAATTGCAAAAATTAGAGTTCATCCTACTTTTCTACGGCATCTAACATGCATGCGAAGTAGAGGATCTGCACATCCAGACCTTCGTAAAAGTTTATATCAGATTATTTGAGATTTGATCTTTGATTCTACTACTAATCAGGTAAGGATTTGATCCTTATTCATATAGATTAATAAAAAAAATTTTAGATACAATTTGGATCATCCGAAGAGAAACAGTTTTTCTTTCCTTCATGGTCAGGATGCATCTAAAATTTTTTTTATAATTTATTATCATAATATTTTTTTATCTAAAATGTAGCAAAATAAGGATCAAAATCTCTAAGAAATTTTCAAATCCAATACCTTGCGAGGCCTAAAAGTACAAGCCCTCTATTTCGCATACACGCCAAGCTTCATAAGGAAGAGGGATGATTCCTTGGGCATTAATCTTTAGAAGGGAAGCGAGGGGAGGAATGAGATCTCATTTCAAGGGAGGAAGGGATCTTGGACAAGAGCCTTCATGCCTTGGATGGAGCGACCAAGAAGTCTCCACGCCAAAAACACATGCCTAAGATGATTAGCATTCGCCCTCCTCTTTTATTCCTCATGATGATTTTTTTTTTGTCGCATAAAAAAATCTCTTAATCACTGATGAAAAGTGGTCCCCTCTTTATATATAAGGTGCCATATATGTGATCATTCCCTAACCAAATTAAGAGTTCTAACCAATCCAACTAGGACAAAGAAAGGAGAGCGCCACATCTCCTCATGCAAGAACTCTTCACACGCATCCTCCTCTTAGACAAAAAAAAAATAGTGCTCCTTTCCTTTGGTCAGTCAATATATGAGAGAGAGTCTCTAGTTCATAGGACTCTTTGGTTCTAAACCAAATGGGCTCAGATTTGACTCGTTTCAGATTCGATTCAAATCCAATTTGATCCAGATTCGAAGAGCCTGTCAATCCTAATCTAATTAAAATTCTGATCTAAGTCTAACTTAGATTTTTAACTCAATTAATTTTTAATTAAATCAAATTTAATTTGAAATTAATTAAGATATAAATTGGCTCTCTCATAAATTTTTTAGATTATTGATCAGATCATTATTATCTCTGAAATTAAATCTGAACCTCATGTCTAGTGCTAGCTAGATATAGTCAATTTGTTTAATCTCGTATGACCTCTAATTTAATTTTTAATTAAAATAATCTATTTATTCAATCAAATCACATACTTTCAAATTAAATCCATAGATTTGGATCAATTCTTTTCTACTTTATCAGACTTTATGCGTGATTTCATAAATTCGAACACTAAGCCGATTGCACAGAAATTATTTCCTGTACTAATTGAAGTTACTGTCTAGCAATGATTCTCGACATCCAGATAGATCAAATATTTACAAAGTAATATTCAAGAATCATGAAATATAATTATCATATAATTCATCTCTTTGATCCTGAATGCTCAGGATGACCTAGGGTTTAACTGTTAACCCTAGATTAGTCATTCACATTATATTTTAATTTTTTTCAAATCTTGTGACCCATCACATGGATTGCCCCAACCAAGATCTTACTCAATTGAAATACAGTGATGCATCAACTTTTGAAATACAGAAGGATCAATCTCATCTTGATCCACACACTGACTATCATAAGTACTTGATTGTACCTAGAAATCTTCCATCATTAAATTAAAAATTCAGATAGTCCGGCATCAAAGCATAATGAGTTTCTTGCAAGTCACCGTGGTGATCTTAGATCTGAGAGACACTTATGCCCATATTCTTCACGAGCAGCCCTTGACAGTAGAGCACTCCACAGGTGAGTCACTTGTTCAGTGATGATATACTCTTACATCTAACCTGATACTATATCAGTGTCTTCACACTCTTTGATTATGAGGATAACCAACCTGTATGATCTCTTAATGACATATCATTTGGTCAAAAATATGTTTAAGAACTATTCGATAAATCTTTCTTTATTGATTGTCATATAGTTCTAAAGACTTCATCACAACACATGAGTTCTATCAAAGAACATGTATACCTTGTAATGAATAATGCCAAATAATTTTTATTAATTCATAATTCATATATAAATTACAAAGAGAATAATTATCTAATTATTAATTTTAGAATATATTTTTTAATAACTCTCACTTGGACTAAAGCCAGTCGGTATAGTATCTAATATCCATCTTCTATTTTTGTTCAACGAACTCTTTGATTCGGAAAGCTTTTGCAAATGGGTCGACCAAGTTTTTTTTTTCATCGATCTTCTAAAGATCGACGTCACCTTGATTCATGACCTTTTGTACAAGATGATAGCGATGTAGAGTGTTTTGATTCTCTAGTGGGACTACTATTCATTAGTCTGAGCTATGGCTCCAGTGCTGTCAATACAACATGACTGAACCATCTTGGAGGGTGCCACTCCAAGCTTGCTGATGAACTACCGCAACCAGACAGCTTCTTATGCAGCATCGTATGCCACAATTTACTTTGCCTCTCAAACTGAATTGGCTACAGTGAACTAGCTAGAACTTTTTCAGCATATCGCTCCTTCATTTAGGGTAAACACATAGTCCAACATACTTTTGTCATCATCATGATCTGACTGAAAATTGAAATAAGTATATCCCACAAGTTTTAAGTCAGTATCTTCATAGATTAAATGTTGAATCTTTTAGTATTTCTCAAATACTTAAGGGTTGTCTTTACAACCTTTCAATAGTTCTCATCTGGATCAAACTGATATCTATTCACTACCCCTAGTGAGTGTATCATATTTGGCTTCGTATACATTATGACATATATGATAGATCTCACTGTCGAAGCATATGGGACTCTACTCATATGCTCTCTCTCTCTTGAAGAGTTGTCGGACAATCCTTCTTAGAGAGAGCAATTTTATAATCTATCGAGAGATAGCCTTTCTTGAAATTTTTTATGTTGAACCATTTCAGCATGTCTATGTACGTAGATTAAGATAATCTAAGCAATCTTTTAAATCCATCTGTACAGATTTTCATCCTTAGGATGTAGGATACTTTTCGTAAATTCTTCATGAAGAACTATAATGATAGCCATAACTTTATACTTTATAAAGCTGGAATGTCATTTTCTATTAACAGTATATCGTCCACATACAGTCAAGGAAGATGACTGCAGAACTAATAGTGCACTTATATATGCAGGGCTCTTCTTCATTCCTAATAAAGTCATTTATTTTGATCTTATCAAAACACATGTTCCAACTCTGAGAACATTGCCACGGAAGAAAACATCTCATCATAGTTAATACCATAACACTGACGATATCTTTTGACAACCAAACAGACTTTATAGGTCTCTACCTTTCCTTTTGCGCCTCCTTTTTTTTTTGAAAATTCATCTATGCCCTATGGGTTTTATCCTTTTGGGTAAATCAACTAATGTCCATACACCAATGATCTTCATGGACTTCATCTTGAATTTCATGGCATCAAGTCACTTGTCAGAGTCGAATCTCTATATGACATACATGTACGCATTCAGATCCTTATCATTCTCATTGAGTTCAATAGGATCACTATCTCGGATCAAGAAACCATAGAATCTATGCAGCTGATGCAGTACTCTACCGGATCTCCTTAAGGTGCCTTAAGAATAGGCTCTAGGTTTGATCTAATCAAATCTAATTCTATATTTCTACTTGTCTATGTCAGTTCTTTTACCTACCAAATTTTCTCAAATTCAACCTTAATGGCATCAGTTCCTTCCATAAGAAACTTTTTTTCGAAAAAGAATGCCCTATTGCTAATGAACACCTTTTGTTCTTCAGTATGGTAGAAGCAGTATGTCCAAAATTCTTTAGGATACCCTACAAATAATTACTTATCGAATCGAGATCCAAGCTTATCAGTCTGTAAATATTTTACATAAACTGAACAACCTCAAACCCTAAGATAAGAGGATATCAATCTACACCCAGTCCATATCTCATATGAAATTTTTGTGACCGATTTGCTCGGAGCATTGCTCAAAATATAGTACGTAGTCTCAAAGACATAATCTTAAAAGAGATCGGCAAACTTGCAAATCCCATCATGGACCGAACTATATCCAACAGGATTCGATTCCTCCTCTCAGGAGATATCTATTGCGAGAGAATCCCATTGTCTTTTAGATATATCATAAAACTCATTGAAAAGATATTCACCTCTTCAGTCAGATTGAAGAGTTCTAATACTCTTTCCAGTTTATTTTTTTACTTCACTATAGAATCATTTGAACATTTCAAATGATTCAGACTTGTGCTTCACAAGCTAGACATATGCATACTTCAATAAGTTGTCGGTAAATGTAATGAAGTAGTAATACCCTCCTTTGACAGCTATATTTATCGGTCCACATACATCACTATGTACTAGATTTAGAACATCACTGGCTCATTCATCTTTTTCAATAAAGAGTGACTTGGTCATCCTTCCAAGAAGATAGGACTCTTAGATCAGCAATGATTCACAATCATTGATATTGAAGATTTTCTCTTTAGTTAATTTGTTTATCCTATTCTTATTTATATGATCGAGTCTGTAATGTCAAATATAGGTATCCGTAACATTATCTATTCTAAGATGTTTGTTCGATGTGTATATTACACTAACAGACTACGATAAAATATAAATATCATCTTTTAATTATCCACACATAATCGTGACATCATTCATAATGATATCATAGAAATTTTTCTTTATTGAAAAATTATAACCATCCTTGGTCAAAAAACCTATGAAAATAATATTTATAAAGAAATATGGACAATCATGACAATCATCTAAAACAATGACATTTGAATTGAGAATAAGCTGAACTATTTCTATAGCTAGGACTGGAACAACTCTTCCATCTCCAACATTCAAAAATCGTTCGTTCTTCTCAAATTTTTTACTAACCTAAACTCCCTATAATGATTTGTAGATATGAATCAGACTTTTAATATCCAATACCCAGATAGTAGTATCACAGATAGAGAGATTATAAGGTCTTATCATATAAGTACCTTATCCAATAATCTTTTGCTGATTTCTCTTCCTAGGCCTGTTCAGATCAAGAAAAGCTAGATATAGAGGATAATTTCTCTTCCAATCTTTAGCTTCTTACAAAAGAAGTATATTCTACCTGACTTTGCTCTACTTTAGACTGGTTAGTTCGATTGGGCTTAGAAGCCCTAACACGATACCATTGCACCATACTTATCTTTCCTCTCTCAGAGGAATGATGTCCTGTTGAGGATAAATTTTCAAGTATGCCAAAAGACTTGTTCAACTTTTAAAGCATTTCTTTTGACTGAGCATCAGTGAATTTATAATTAAATTCATCACTCATAGTAGCTCTCATTATGTAACATACTGTCGTACAATTATTGAGCCACTTCTGATAAATGTCTCTAACTATCGCATCTGTATTGGGAGCTGGTACTTTAGGTGTTGGATTCATAATCACATATAAGATCCTCTCGTACTCGAGAATTATTCTTAACTTTCGATATCAATTATCGAAATTTGGTCCTATAAGCTTGTCACTATCCAACAATAAGCGGAGCGACAAATTACAAGCCATTATCGAAAAAAAATATTAAGACCTATTAATATATGAATTGTTTAATCCTAAAGATTGGGACTTTAGTTTAAAGATCCTCCCACTATTTTATACAAATTGATAGTCTTTACCTCTAATTTGAAAAATTATCTTAATTATTTAGTGGATACTGGAATCCATACAAACTATACACGAGCTTGACTATGATCGGTCAATCCATGTGTATCTATGGGTATGTTCTTAACTAATTATTTCTCCAAATAATTTTTAGTAATTAATTTTATTCTAGATTTTTTTTCAGTTAATTTTAGCCATCTCTGCAAGTTCTGATTAAGTCCAACCATTAACATGACTATGCTCAATCCATCTAACCAACAAATAATCAGGTCTGACTTTAGTCGGCCAACCTAACCACCCATTAGAGAGATATGACTGAGTTATCATATAATGAATAATAATTTCAATATCCAAATAAACACTAGGCCTATGGGTCTGCAATGCTTATCTAGACTATTGGATCCATTATCATCTATCTTAATGAGAGGCTATGATCTAGTTATCCCCATAACCAGCTTATTTTATGGACCTAATAATTTAAAAGATTTGGTTAATGATTTGATAAGTAATTGACTGACGAGTCTTAAATCCTCTCATTGACTTCATCAGGTCATCAAAAAGACTAGACAAGCTGGTTCATTAGACTGGCGAGTCTAAATTCTTCCACTGACTTCACTAAGTCATGAAGAGTACTAGAGACAAGCTGGTCCAAGGGCACTTAAATCAGTCGAATTGATTTTATAATTTGAGAATGAGAAAAGAGATCAACCAATAATCAAAAATTCTCCCATTGACTTCATCAAGTCATTGAATTGGACTAGAGATATGTCTGATCTAAAGACATCTAAATCAACCACACTAATTTATCTTAATGATATGGGTTAGCTCGAATCAATCAGTGATCTAATCAAAATATAATTTATCAAAATGGTCAGATAAGTGAGATTGGTAGAAGGATCTACCTCGGCTCGTCTTAGACACTATCAAAATGATCAGGTAAACGGATAGTCAATTAAAAATTATCGATCATATTATCAAGCAATATTGTCAAACTTACCTTAGATATTAATTGGTCGATTAGTTTCGATTTGATCAACCAAAAGACTTGGACTAAATCATTGAGACACGATCTAGTCCATTTGATATGGTCAAAAACATAGACTTGATCAAGCTACAACTATTGAGATTGATTTAAAAAAATTCTGACATAATCTAATTCAACTCTTGATTAGATTTAATTAATTTTTTTAATTAATCTATATTTATTTCTAATCATAGGTCTAACCCAGTTAGAAGATCTGATCTGTGCTAACCCATTGTCCATCAAATTATGAGGTGTCTTAGCATCTTCAATTCTCAAATCTAGATTACTTAATTTCAAATTAAGTGTGTGAAATATGTTCTTCAGTTCGTAGAACTATTCTATCAGGTTTCATATGAAGTATACCATATATTCCATATTATAAAAACTAATTTTCATATCTATGTTTAACAATTAAATATGTATGAATATGATTTAAACTTCATATATACATCACATGTATCATGACTACTTTTAGATCACTACTAATTACATCTTATGTAACATGTAATTTAGATTTTAAAATTTAATTTTCAAATATATGTTTAAGAATTAAACATGTATCAAATTTGATCTAAATCTCATACATATATCACATATATCATAGCAATATTCAAATCAATTTCAATTACATCATATATAACATACAATTCAGATTTTAAAATAATTTTTATATCTAAATTTTTTTTATTAAAATTGAAGTGAATCATAAATCACTTTAAATCTAATCTAAATTTATTCATGATCAAAATAAATTTAAAATTTTTTTCGCTGTTCTTCTTCATGAGATTTGATCACAATGGCACCCCTACATGTCATAAAAGAATCTATTGAATGAATAAGAGAGGGACTCAATCCCCACTTTCTCTTATGACTGGATGGCCTAGTGATTATCTTAATTCAAATACTGGATGGCTAAGATTAGAAATCTAATTTTTAAAATTAATTATATCTACCCATGCAATAAACAAAACCCAAACATGCATACATATGAACACGATCATATCATATATATCATACATCTATTTCAATTAGATCACATCATCATATGATATTGCAAATTAATTTCAGATCTGAGCCTACTTTTATATAGTATATAAAATATTAATTTTAGATCTGAATCACATAAAAAAATAATTCAAACACATACATAAATGCATGGAAATTAAATTTTTGGTTAGACCCAATTTGATGTTGTATAAAATTTTACTTAAAATCAAATCTAAAAATCTGTCAAAATAGATTCAATTCACATCTTGATTAAGTCTAACTTTTAATCCAAAATAATATTATAAAATTTTATTAAAATAAATTTAAAATAGATTTTAATTTGATTGTTATTTCAGTAAAAATCTATATCAAGAAAATTCTATTATAATAGATTTATAACAACCTTCAATCAACCATTGATTTAATTCTTGAAATTTTAGTCAAAATTAGATCATAAATTTTATATTAATAGATCTAAATTAGATTTAATATTTAACATAAAAATTTGATCATATATCATATATATACACATCAAAAAAATTAATCTATGCATCTATATATCAACCTAGCTCTGATACTAGTGAAGAAAATATTCATCCAATCTGATTAGATGGCCAAGGTGTATCTGAAAATTTTTTTATAATTTACTATCATAATATTTTTTTTATTTGAAATATAGTGGAATAGGGATCAAAATCTTCAGAAAATTTTTGAATCCAATACATCGTGAGGTCTAAAAGTATAGAACCTCTATTTTGCACGCACGCCAGGCTCCATAAGGAAGAGGAATGATTTCTTGGGCATTAATCTTTAGAAGAAAAGTAAGGAGAGGAATGAGATCTCATCTTAACGGAGAAAGAAATCTTGGACAGGAGCCTTCATGCCTTGGATGGAGTGACCAAGAAGTCTCCACGCCAAAAACACATGCCTAAAATGATTAGCATTTGCCCTCCTCTTTTATTCTTCACTGTGATTTTCTTTTTGTCACATAAAAAAAATCTCTTAATCACTAATGAAAAGTGGTCCCCTCTTTATATACAAGGCACCATATAGGTGATCATGTCCTAACCAAATTAGGAGTTCTAACCGATCCAACTAAGGAATGTAATAAAGAAAGGAGAGCACCACATCTAAGAAAGGTTGACCAGGAATTTCATGTATGTATTTCAAAAATTTTTAACGAAAGAATATTAGATTAAACTATTTAATTTATAAATATATACATAAGATCTGATCTTAAAATTTTTACAAATAGATCTGTAACATGAATTTATATGCATAAAAATCTGAATCTAAAATGACAAGCATGTGAACCAAAAAATAATATTTAGTAATAGATCTAATCTACCACTTCTAAGATTTCGAACCCAATACTTGAGCATGGATAGTCGAACTTCATGATCGAGAATGTAGATCTAAAAGTTTTCTCTAGTCGCTCATAGCCATACAAGCATTCGATCTCTACAGATGGTCCACACGAAGCCCTCAGATCGATCAACCCTTTACGGGAGTGCTAACTCGCACAGTCAACTTTTGATGGCAGATTTGATTTGATCTTTTCTTCGATTGCCTTGGATCTTTTCAATATCGAAGATGAATCAGAGGAAGATACTGGATGATGAAAAAAAATCTGATGAAGACTCTCTTCTCTTTAAATTTTTCTTTACCCAAAAACCCTAGAACAGTTTTAGGTCTCTCACTTGAGAGGAGATCGGTCTCCTCCTTTGTTCATGCCAAAGAAGATAGAAGCCCACCCAAACCTCACACCCCAAAGAAGATTTTTGGCCCCTCTTTCCTCTGATATCTCACGGTAAAAAGTTATCTCTTGTTGGCATACAAAATTATGACCTTTTTATGATTATCACACAAATCAGATTAGATAGGATAAGAGCTGGAGTTTGTTGTAATTCAAATTATTTTGAATTTTAATTTGATTCTAACTTTTTTTCACTCTTATCTGACTTAAAAAAGACTTACCAAAAAATTTAGGCATAGAAAATAATTAGAAACACTTTTTTGTCTAGCACACAATGGGCATCTTCAAAAGAAGCCAACGTGTGGAAGGATAGGGATAGGGTTTTAGGTTAAAATTCAAACCATTTTGAATTCAATTCAAAACCAACCAAATTCTATCCTTAATAGGTGACAAAAGAAAGGTTAGCTTTTGATTTTCTTATGCACAAACTAATTTTGTATGGTGAGAAAAGGTGTGAGACCTTTTGGGGGGCGCAAGGGAGAGGTCCCATTCATTTGGGACTCTAGGGTTTAACCAATTGGATTTCTTTCAAACCCAATCCAATTAGATCCAAATAAAATATGATGAACCTAATCTAATTAGGCTCCTATAACTTCAATTAAATCTGATCAAATCAATGACTTAATTGAGCAATAGACTTGATCAAATCAGGATCATCTCTCTTACCGATTAGGTCATCTCATAACCTAATCAGACCTAACCTGATTGAATCCAATTCAATCAGACTTGATCTAGACTTTAATGCTCAATTAAATTAAGCTAATTAGTGATCTAATCACTAATTAATTCTTTATTAATGATAGAGTCCAAATCCAATGGGACTCTTCAGTAAAGTCTTCGTCCAGTGGGACTCTTCATCGAAGTTTCTGTCCATTGAGACTCTTCAGATTAGCCATGTGATCGGAGAGAAACTTCTAATGTATGTGATCCTATAAGTTTAAATCTAATCTGATAGTATAAGAATAGATTTTTATACCAATCAAAATAACCATCTAGCAATCGTACCCGATATTCGAATAGGCCGAATGTATGCAAAGCAACATTCAAGAATCTATTTGGATATAGTTACCGTATAATTCATCTCTTTGACCCTTAATACTATAATAACTTAGAGTTTAAACTGTCAACTCTCAATAGTACATCCATTATATGTCTCAACCTAATAAATCCTGTGACTCCTCATAAGGATTACCCTTGCCAAGGTCTTACTAAATTGAAACACAAAGTATTCTCTCCAATCTTTTAGAGTGGTCAATTTTATCTTGATTCACATGCCAACTTCACAAGTATTTGACTGTATTCAGAAACTTTTTGATCCTGAATTAAAAATTCAGATAGTTCATCACCAAAGCATAGTGAGTTGCTTGTAAGTCACCATGGTGATCTCAGATCGAAGAAACACTTATATCCATATCCCTTTGGAGTGACTCTTGACAGTAGAGTGCTCCGGAGTTGGTCACGTTCAGTAAAATATACTCTTATATTTTATCTGCATGTCATACCAACGTCTCTACGTTCTTTGATTAAGAGGACAATCAATCTACATGGCACACAACGACCTACACTTGATATGTCTATCGTCCTAGTAATAGCATATCATTTGGTCGCAAACTCATTTAAAGACTAAACGATAAATTCTCCTTTATTGATTTAAAATAGTCCTAAGGACTTTCATCATAACACAAAAATTTGATATAGAAGATGTACAAGCTTATGATAAAAAATTATCAAATAAATATTTTATTAATTAATTTATATATAATTACATCAATAAGCTCAACCGTCAACAGACTAACGATTGGCTTTGGGACATAATTTTCAACAACTCTCACTTGGCTGCTCCATATAGATATCTTCCTCAAGATATCAATTTAGAAAAGTAGTCTGTTGAGAAATATGTCTCAAAAATCAATCGTCAGCCTGTTGACGGTTGAGCAATCTTGTATGGTAATTGATTTGTTAATAAATAAAATATATTTAGCATTTTTATCATAAGCTTTCATCTTCTAATGAACTCTGTTGTTATGATAAAGTTCTTAGGACTATTTAGATTCGATAAAGAGAGAATTTATCAATTAGTCCTTAAAACTGTTTACGACCAAATGATAGGCTATTAATAAGGACGACAGCTTCTATCGAGCATAGGTCGCTGTAGGTCATATGGGTTAGTTGTCCTCTTAACCAAAGAGTGTGGAGACATTGGTATGGCATACAGGTGAGATGTAAGGGTACATCATCATTGAACATGACCAATTTCAGAGCATTCTACTATCGAGAATGTCTCTGATGGGATAAAGGTATAAGTATCCCTTAGACCTGAGATCACCTCAGTGACTTGCAAGCAACTTATTGTGCTTTGGTATTGGACTAACAAAATTTTTAATTCAGTGACGGAAGGCTTCTGGATATAGTCAAGTACTTGTGAAGTTAGAGTGTGATCAAAATGGGATTGACCACTCTAAGAGTTGGAGAAGAATGAGTCCCTGTATTTCAATTTAGTAAAACCTTGACCACGATAACCCATCAGATGGATTTAATATTTTGAAATACAATGTGGACAACCTAATTAGAGTTGACAGTTGAACTCTGAGGTGTCCTATAATTATTTTGATAAAAAGGATGAATTATATAGAAACTATATCCGCATGGGTTCTAAGGATGTTGTTCTACACATTCCACCTATCCGATCGTCGAGTACCATTGCTAGATGGTCACTTCGATTGGTACAAAAATTTATTTCTATACTATCGGCTTAGGTTCGGACCTATGAGGTCACACACATTAGAGTTAATGATCCGATTGAATGATTGATCAACGATTATGAATCATTCTAGGGTTAAATGATCAATACTATTGATATTTAACCTAGTGCAAGTGTTGCAGGAGAATCGATTAGTAATTCGATTGCTAATTGGCTTAATTCGATTAAGCCAATGGGCTGAGATTAAGTCTAATTGAATATAATTTCATTAGATTTAGTTTGGGCTTGATTGGATCAAGTTCAATTGATTTATTGGATAAGCCAAGTGCAAGAAAAAAACTAGTCCTAGTTCAATTAGGACTTGAATCAACCTAATTTCTAATTTGATTAGAAAATAAAATCAAATTTAAATCTAATTTAATTTGATTAAATTAGGTTCATAAATGAATTAAGATCTATTTTAATTGAGTTGATCTAATTTTAGTTTGATTTGATTTGAGAAACCAAATTAAAATAAGTCATAAGATAGAATCCTAGTAAGACTAGGATTCCACCTTGCGCCACATAAGCCCCCCCCCCACGCCCTCTCTATTATTTCACGCCAATCTCTTCTTATTTTATGTGACAAAAGTCCTCTTCCAGGTCTTTCCTATGTTCAAAAAGTTTCTTCTCTTCTTTCATACATGGAAAGTGGTTGTGGATCAAATCAAAGTAGGAATAAGTTTGGATTTCAAATTCTATGAGATAGAGTTTTAGAAATCCAAAACTCTTTCTTTTTTGCACTGAATTTATTTAAATTTTTTTTTGAAATTTTTATGACTTTTAGGACACACATTGTGCACCCTTTGCTAGTGGTCCATGTATGACAATAAGGAGGAGGCACCCAAGAGTTGGGCACCCTTTATCTTGCCATGTTTGGATAAGCCTTGACTAGGTATTTGACCTAGATAAGGACTGTATCATATCTCTCTCTATAAAATAAGTTTCTTCATAAAATTTTAGAAAAATATAGAGATTTGAGAGACCTTTGGGACGTCCAAAAATTAGAGAGAAAGATCTTTGAGTTGTGGAGATATAATAGATACAAGATAGGGTGTCTAGGAGAGAGAAAAGAGAAGAAGAAGAGGGTCTTCTTCTAAGGTTGTTAGTTTTATCTCTTCCCTTCCTCTATCTTGAGTTTTCTGAGAGTGTCTCAGATTGAAAACTTCTCCTCCTACTTCTCATCTTTTGAAGAGCCCAAATCAAGAAGAAGGAGGTATTTGATCAACCATCGAAGAAGGATCAGCGCAGTACTAGCATACTGTGCTGATTTCCTGAAGCAGGACTTCTGATTGAGATTCGTGGGCTCGTGTGGATGACTCCTAGAGATCGAATGCATGTGAAGTTTACAACATTATCTTCAAGCCTGGATCAGTAAGGTTATAACATCTAACTTGCAAGATAATAGATCTGATCTATCGTTTAATACATACATTAGATGTAGTATAGAAACATATTGATATGATCAACATGTAGCTCATGCTCTATATATTTTAATTTTTAATTTAATACTATATAATAATCATGTAATAAGATCTTAGATCTAGAGATTCTTTGGTTTTAAAAAATAAATTTTGATTTATTTTAGTCTTCCGCTGTCTGATTTTGAAAAAAATTCAAGATCTAACCCTGAAACCCTAGATCTGGTTCCTTCAATTTGTATCAGAGCCCAGATTGTTTATTACATAATTTTATACATACTTAGATTATTTCTTAGATTAAATCTAATTTATAATCTGATTATTAAATCTAAAATTAAAATTTTAGATCAATCACGAACTGCAAGGTTGTCCTGCTATAAGGTTTACCCCTTACAGTGCAAAGGTTGTCCTAGTTCGTGTAGATCTATCTTTATTCTTAAATTTATTAGATATGATCTAGATTAAATTTATAATTTATTAGATTTAAAAGATATTTAAATCTAAAATAAAATCTCTTTGTTAATAATTTTTGTGCAAAAAAATTATTTAAAGTTGAAATTATTTCAATTACATGAACCTGTTTAGATTAGATCTAAAGTAGTTTCATATTTATTTCACTTGCATCTTGATTATGAATCAAACATGCAATATATTTGGTAGAACCATATTATAAAATTATTTTACAAATATAAAAATTATTTTCAAAAAATCGAACCCAACCCTCAGCCCAAAACTTAATTGAGAATTAAGAAGTTGTTTGATTAGGTTCTAGGATTGTGAATTGAAGAACCTAAGACACAAACCATAACACATTGGGTTAATGGGTTAGTGAAAATTAGATCCATTAATTGGGTTAGACCTATGGTTCGATTAAAGATGGACTTAATTAGAGAATTGACTAAATTTAATCAATTGTTATCTTAGATTAGGTCAAGGATTCTTTAGATCAATTACAATAGTTATAGTTGATCAAGTCCATATCTTTAACGAGAACCAAATAGACTTGATTCTTGGCTAAGCGGCTCTAGCACGAAGCTGTTAGGTTGATCTAATCGAAACTAATTAAATCAGTTGGTGTCTAAGATAAACCAGATCGGTAGTTTTTAATTGAGAGCCCGCTTACCTGGCCATTTTTGATGGTGTCTAAGGCAAGCTTTGTCGACCTCCCACTGATCGAACTTATCTAGCCTCTTAGTGAAATTTAGTTCGATCGAATCATTTGACTATT
>NC_026000.2:32821035-32922316 GCF_000442705.2 Elaeis guineensis | reverse complement strand
TTATTGTCCAACAATGATCGGAGCAATGGGAAGTGGTCATATCTGCACAAAGAAAAACCATAACCTAATTAGTAATTGATTCATTAAACCTAAAGATTTGAACTTTAATCAAAAATTTTTTTTATTATTTTATTCGAATTGACAACCTCTACCTCCAATTCGAAGAATTATCCTAATTCCTTAATGGGTACTAGAATCCACTTAGACTGCACACAAGCCCAACTTTGGTTGGCCAACCATGTACATCTAAGGATAGGTTCATAACCAATTATTTCTCTAAATAATTTCTAGTAATTTTAATTTTACCTCAGTCCCTAATCAATAGGCTTTGGCCTCCACTGAAAAGGTCTGGTTAGGTCCAACCATTAACATGACCATACTTGGCCCATCTAGTCAATGAATGATTAGGCCCAACTTTAGTTGGCTAACCTAACCACCATTTAGAAAGATACAGTCAAAGAATCATATTATGAATGATAATTCCATCAGCTGATAAGCACCAGTCCTTTGGATCTCCAATGATTATCCAACTAATGGACCCATTATCATCCACTTAATGGGAGGCTATGATCTAGTTATCATCATAACTATTTCATTTTAAGGACCTAATAATTTTAGAAGATTTAATTGATTTAGAAGAGGAGTTCAGATGAACCAGCTTATCATGATCCTCCTACTGGCTTCACCAAGTCAGCTTAAAGGAGACCATTTAAAAGGGCTGGTCTAGGAGCACCTAAATCAGTCACACTGATTTACCTAGCTGACATGGGTCAGCTCAAATAGTCAAGTGATCCGATCAAAACAAAATTTCACCAAGAGGCCAGATAAGTTCGATCGATGGGAGGGTCTGCCAAAGCTTGCCTTAGACACCATCAGAAATAGCCAGGTAAGTGGGCTGCCAATTAAAAACCATCGATCTGGTTTACCTTAGACACCAACTGGTTTAATTAGTTTTGATTAGATCAACCTAACAGTTCGTGCTAGACCGCTTAGCCAATAATCAAGTCCATTTGGTTTTTGCTAAAGGCATGGACTTGACCAACTACAGCTATTGTAATTGATCTAGAGAATCTTTGACCTAATCTAAGACAACAATTGATTAGATTTAGTCAATTCTCTAATTAAGTCCATCTTTAATCTAACCTTAGGTCTAACCCAATTAATGGACCTAATTTCTACTAACCCATTAACCCAATGTGTTATGGTTTGTATCTTAGGTTCTTCAATTCACAATCCTAGAACCTAATCAAACAACTTCTTAATTCTCAATTAAATTTTGGGCTGAGAGTTGGGGTTTGGCTTTTCAAAAATAATTTTTATATTTATAAATTATTTTTACAACATAGTTCTACCAACCAAGTTGCATGTTTGATTCATAATCAAAATGCAAGTGAAATAAGCATGAAACTACTTTAGATCTAATCTAAACAGGTTCATGTAATTGAAACAATTTCAACTTTAAACTGCATAAATTTTTCAAACAAATATATGATGGTCCTTTGCACGAAAATTATTAACAAAGATATTTTATTTTTTTTAAATTTAAACACATTTTAAATCTAATAAATCATAAATTTAATCTATATCATATCTAATAAATTTATGATTAAAGATAGATCTATACAAACTAGGACAACCTTTACACTGTAAGGGGTAAACCTTACAGCAGGGCAACCTACAGTTCATGATTGATCTAAAAATTTTAATTTCAGATTTAATAATTAGATTATAAATTAATTTAATCTAAAAAATAATCTAAGTATGCATAAATAATCATGTAATAAATAACCTAGGTTCTGATACCAATTGAAGGAACCAGATCTAGGGTTTCAGGGTTAGATCTTGAAACTTTTTCAAGATCAGACAGTAGAAGACTAAAATAAATCAAAATTTATCTTATAAAATTAAAAAATTCTTAGATCTAAGATCTTATTATATGATTATTACATGATATTAAATCAAAAATTAAAATATAAAAAGCAAGAACTACATGTTGATCATATCAACATGTTTCTATATTATATCTAATGTATGTAAAATATAATAGATCAGATCTATTATCTTGTAAGTTAGACATTCTAACTTTTTTGATCCAAGCTTGAGGATGATGTTGCAAGCTGTATATGCATCCGACCTCTAGGAGTCATCCACACGAGCTCATGAATCACGATCAGAAGTCCTGGTCCAGGAAATCAGCACAGTATGCTAGTACTGTGCTGATCTTTCTTCGATGGTCGATCAGATATCTTTTTTTTCTTGATTTGGACTCTTCCAAAGATGAAAAATAGAAGAAGAGTTTTAGATGTGAGACACTCTTAAAAAACTCACAGATGGAGGAAGAGAAGAGGTGAACTCAGTAACCATAGAAAAAGATCCTCTTTTTCTTCTCTTTGCTCTAACCCAGATACATAGTTTTGTGTCTATTATATCTCCATGCCCCTACACTCTTTCTCTCTGATTTTCAGACACCCCAAAGGTCTCTCAATACTCTATAATTCATAAAAATTTAAGAAAAAATTCATCTTAATAAAAAGATATGAAGAATCTTTGTCTAGGTCAAATACCTAGTCAAGAAAAATCAAAATAGGGCAAGACAAGGGGTGCCCAACTCTTAGGTGCCCCCTCTTTCTTTTTCTGCCATAGACCACTAGCAAAGGGTGCACAATATATACCATAAAAGCCACAAAAATCTCAAAAAATTTTTAATAAAATCAATACCATAAGGAAAGAGTTTTGGTTTCTTAAAATTCTATCTCATAGAATTTGAAATCCAAATTAATTCCTACTTTGACTTCGTCCACAACCACATTCCATGTAAGAGAAAAAGAGTGGAAAGCTTTGGGCATGCGTGAAGCATGGGAGAGAAGGTTTTGTCGCATAAAATAAGAGAGAGTGGGTGTGGGGGGCTAAGGTGGCGTAAGGTGGAATCCTAGTCTTACTAGGATTCAATCTATGACTTGTTCAAATTTGATTTCTCAAACCAAATCAAATTAAAATCAAATCAACCTGATTAAAATAGGTTTTAACCAAACTAAAAATCTAATTTAATCAAATTATATTTAAATCTAATTTATTTTTTTAATCGAATTAAAAATTAGGTTGATCCAAGTCCTAATGAACTAGGACTAGTTTTTTTCTTGCACTTGGCTTATCCAATAAATCAATTGGACTTAATCTAATCAAGCTCAAATTAAATTTAATTAAATTATATTCAATTAAACTTAATCTCAACCTATTAGCTTATTCAAATTAAGCCAATTAGCAATCAAATTGCTAATCGATCCTCCTGTAACACTTGCACTAGGTTAAATGTCAATCGTATTGATCGTTTAATCCTAAAATAATTCTTAATCGTTGATCAACCATCCGATCGGATTGTAAACTTTAATGTGTGTGACCTCATAGATCCAAACCTAAGCTGATAGTACAGGAATAAATTTTTATACCAATCGAAGTGACATCTAGCAATGGTATCCGACGGTCGGATAGGTCGAATGTGTAGAGCAACATCCTTAGAACCCATGTGGATATAGTTTCCATATAATTCATCTTCTTGACCAAAATGCTCATAGGATACCTCAGAGTTCAACTGTCAACTCTGATCAGGTTTCCACATTGTATTTCAAAATATCAAATCCATCTGATGGATTACCCTGGTCAAAATTTTGCTAAATTAAAATACCTCAACTCATTCTTCTCCAACTCTTGGAGTGGTCAATCCTATCTCGATCATACTTTGACTTCGCAAGTACTTGACTGTGCCCATAAGCCTTCCATCACTGAATTAAAATTTAGTTAGTCCAGTACCAAAGCACAGTGAGTTGCTTGCAAGTCACTGAGGCGATCTCAGGTCTAAGGGACACTTATACCTATATCCCATCAGAGACATTCTCGATAGCAGAATGCTCTGGAGTTGGTCATGTTTAATGATGATGTACCTTATATCTCACCTGTATGCCATACCAGTGTCTTCATATTCTTTGGTTAACAGGACAACCAACCCATATGGCCTATAGCGACCTATGCTCGAGAGAAGCTATCGTCTTTATTAACAGCCTATCATTTGGTCGTGAACAGTTTTAAGGACTAATCGATAAATCTCTCTTTATTGAATCTAAATAGTCTTAAAGACTTCATCACAACAACAGAGTTCATTAGAAGATGAAAATTATGATGAAAATATTAAAAATATATTTTATTTATTAACAAATCAATTATATTACGAGATTGCTCAACCATCAACAGGTTGATGATTGGCTTTTAGAACATATTTTCCAACATGAGTGTGACCATATGAGAGATCACTTGGATTTTTATTCAATCGTCAGTGATTGTCTCGATGCTGTAGTTGTGTGAATGATCTTTTGACCTGAGATTATACTACTACTTGCAGTGAGGCTGTTGGAGTTTGACTGACATATAAACATGAATCTTAATGAGCTCTTGTAGTGGATGTTGATGACAGTTGGTCCACTGTAGAAGTAGGATGTGCATCAAGATGGGATCTATCAACCTTGATAGAGAGGAGTGGTCCTATAAGATTGGAAAGGCTAAGTTTGAGAATCTATGGCTATAGTAGTGTGATTGATAGAAAAGAGTTTTCATAAAAATTATAATTGAACTTGAGCTGATCGAATCTATCATATGACTGATGTTGAGATTTGACGATTTATCCATGATCTATCATCTAGTCGGAACTCACGATAGAGGGACTGAATCACACGTTAACTATACTTTGTGGTTTATTTTGATTCTATTAGATTATCACTACATACTGCTAGGTGTCACTAATGAATTGTGAGAGCTCACTAGGGTTGTTCGGGATTGACAATCCTTGATGAGTTAGAGTAGAATTATTTCAATCCATTGAAATTTCCATGATATTTTGATAGAGATCATTATATATGTCACTACAGATAGAATTGATTCTATGAGGTTACATAACAAAGGATTAGGTCTAAAATTCACAATTGAGCTTATGAAGTGTCAATTGGATTTAGAGAAATCCGATTGGGTTCAAGATAACCTCGCTAGCATGTAGTTGGATCAATTTTTTTTTTTCTGTTTGGATTTTTTATTTGATAAGATAATTCAAACTTAATTATCTACTAATAACTAAATAAATTAGATTCATTGGACTCTAATTGTTGGGTGTCTAAGATTTTGGATCAATCAAATTAGGATGCAAGTCCCTAATTAATATTCCTTAATAGTTATTATGGGGTGCCACCTTGATTGGATCAAGTTGGGCATGTCCCATGATTAGAGGGCCTTTTGATTTTATATGGGGCATCTCTTGGGTGCAAAAGAGGATGTGAAATAATGAATGCAAGGGCTCCAAGAGTTGGTGCCTAATAGGATTCCTAATGGAAGTTGAATAACTTAAGTTATTAAAAAACTTAATGCAAGTAGGACTTATATTATGAGATTGAATAGGGTTCAATCTTTATGCCTATTTAAAGGGACCTCCCTAAGGTCCCTAGTGCATCCAACCAGCAGCCCACACGCCCCACAGGAAGTGCCCATGCCTCTCTTCCTCTCTCTCTCTCTTCTCCCTTGGCGTCCCACACGCCCCCACACCTTGGGCATCCCACTTCTCCTCCACGCCAACGGCATTGGGCATCCACCTTGTGCTAGTTTCCACCTACTAGTAATAGCATAATTTAAGGAAAGAAAGGCAAGAGAAGAAAAAAAGAAGAAGATCAAGGAAAGAGATCAAGTGTTGATCACGATCCAGGCTTCATTTAGATTCAGCAGGTTGAATTTTCTTAGAGAAAAAATTCAACTTGAAAAGGGTTATTCCAGACTGATCCCAAATGGATACCCATAGAGATCGGATACTTGTATAGTCAGAAAAAATCTCTTCTCTTTCAGATCCAGATTTGAAAAAAAAATTATAAAACAGATATGCAATTTGAATCTGAATTTCAGCATATGTCAATTTCAGTACATGAACTAGATCCTTATGGTTTTATATTTTTATGCATGCATGATTTAGATTAAAAGTATTTTAATCTTATATTTAACTATGGTATTTAGAAAATAAAATTTTGAAACATACATATATGCCCCAAACCTCAAATTCTAATAGTGGTACTAGAGCCATGGGTTTCATATTGCTGAATTATCATACATGTTTGAAAAAAAATTTAAAAATATGATTTTTTCTTGATACATGAGATGTATAGATAAATTTTTGAATCTAAAATTTAATTTTAGATTTAATTTTAGAACATATAGTTGATATATAAAAGCATGCATAGATCTAAATTTTGATCTAGAATGATTTCTAGTTCTGTTCACATGATATGTAGATGATGCATAAATCTGAAATTTTATATAACCTAATTTATAATTCATATATGAGATATGTAATTACATGCTTAAGATCATAAAATTATTTTTGATATGATCCATGATTAGTATATGAGATATATGGTATCATGTAGTAGATCTGAATTTTATTTAGATATGAATTTTACATACATATATGTGATATATGTTTGTATATTAAATATAAAAATTATTTTTATGGTTTAAAACTTACTTTCATGTAAAGAATTTTGATCTAAAATTTGTGTTTGTGTATAAGAATTTTGGTTATGAAAAAATTAAAAATTAAGTCATGTAATAGGATTGCATCTAAATTTTTGATTTGAATCATAATTTGATTAAGTAATTGATTGAATCAAGTTAAATATTGATTAAAATTAGATTAATTAAATTAAATGATCATATAATTATAGTTGATTGAATCGATTGAGTCCCATATATAGAATCGATTAATCTAAAGACCTTATTTAGCTCGATGGTTTGAGCCCGATTCGCTTGAGTTAACCTATTTGGACTAATTGACTTATTGATGTCTAAGATAAGTAATTGAGACATGATTATTTAATTAGTTTCATTCACTTATCTGACTAATTTATTGGTGTCTAAGAAAAGCAATGGGGGATCCCCACTGATCTACACTTATCTGGTCAATTTGAAAGATTGGATCTTGAATAAGATTGCTTAGTGATTTGATTTAGTCCATACTAATTAGATCGGTCATATGATGAATGATTAGATGAGACCTAAACCTAAACCTCTCCATAAATATTAAGTCCATAGATCTTCCACCGTTGTAGATGTGTGGGCGTGCTACCAATGTTGATTGTTCTCGACTGGTCATAGTGGTTCTGTTATATCGAAAATATGCAATCACTCTATTAGCAAAGAGTTTCTCTAGGATAAGGATAGGGTTGGGCTCAATAACTGTTAGATAAGGGACCTAATGATGGCCTTGCACCTACTTGTGAATGGTGGGTCGGGCTTAACTAAGGAGTGTGGTCAATAACTGTTAGGTGAGCCCACATGACTTAGAGATTAAGTTACTGCAACATGCTTAGAGAAGCATCTAGGCAAAAATTACCTACGCATCGGTGTACATGTTACCAATAGCTGTTAAGTAAGGTGGATGGCATCGATGGGACCGCAGCACCTACTAAAAAATTTTTATCATGTTAGAATTTTTGTTTCCCATCCGGAGAGTGGAGGGATCTGAAAAATTAGTGAGAGTCATTGTTTGCATCTTAAAGTTCTTAGAAGTAAATATACATTAAGTGTAAAAGTTTAACTGGAATCTCTACTCTCGTAGTTAAACCATGTTAGCCTCAAACTCTCTTGCCCGTATCTTTGAAACCAATTGTTTGATCGAAACTAATTACAAAGACTGGCTCAAAAACTCAAGATTGTCCTGACCTCAGAAAAATTAAGTCATATACTCGATCAAAAATCCATAGTGTTACCAAACTATCCTATTGTCATGCAAAGAGTTGCTTTTGAAAAATGGATGGATGAAGACAGTCGGGTCAAGTGCTATGTACTGGCATCAATATCAAACGAGTAGCAAAGTCAGCATGAGCATATGCCCACTGCCAGGGCTATGATCACTCACTACAAGAGTGTATGGTGAGCAGAGCCATACAGTATGCTTCGAAGTGTTTAAGAGACTCTTCAACTTGAAGATGCACGAAGGGCAGTTTGTCCATGAGCATTGTATGACAGTGATCAAGGACATTGAGGAGCTTGAAAGCTCGGACTAGAAATACAAAAAAATTACAGATGGATCTGATTCTTCAATCTTTTATGAGTTCATATTAGTCAATTTATTATAAATTTTTATATGAACAAACTCGATTGCACTATTTCTGGACTAGTCAACATGTTGGTCACTACGGAGAAATCTTGAAGAGTTCAAGGGGCACTGTTCTCGCTATGGAGCAAACTTCTTCTGAGAGAAAGTCTACTGAAAAAAAAAAGGTTAAATACGCTAAGAAGCAAAAGAAGGAGAACAGGCCAAAGAAAAAAATTTCTAAGAAGGTCAAGCAAAGGGAAAGTGTTTCCACTGTGATGCTGAAGGCCATTGGAGAAGAAATTGTCCAACATACTTGGAGAGCCTAAAGATCAAAAAAGATGATAAACCTTCTGAAAGTATACTCGTAATTGAAGCTAACCTTATGATTTTTTCTACTTCTAGTTGAGTATTAGACTCTGGCTTGAGTGCTCATATATGTACCTCAATGCAGAGTCTAATAGAAAATTAGAGGTTGAGGGAAGGTGACATGATCTTTCGGATCGATAATGGAGCAAAAGTTACTGCAGAAGTCATTGGCACTTATCCTCTTCGATTACCATCTGATTTTAGATTAGATTTGAAAGACTATTATTATATCCCTATAGCTAGTCAGAATTTGATTTTCATGTCTGTACTAGCACAGAAAGATTTTGAAATTAGTTTCAATAAAGACTTTTATTCCATTTGTTTATGAAATAAATTGATTGCACGAGATTTTTTAATTGACAGTCTATATCACTTGTATGTTGATGCGAATGTGAATTTAAACGAGCAAGTAGTGAATGTCATAAGTCAAAAGAGATCTAGAGATGAAATTAATCAGAAGTACTTATGGTACTATAGACTAGGCCATATTGGAGAGGACAGGATAAACAAACTAAAAAAAGATGAGATCCTTGGCTCTCTTAATCCAGAGTCATATCCAGCTTGTGAATCTTGTCTTCGAGAAAAAATGATCAAGTTATCCTTTGTAGGACATAGAGAAAAAGCCACTGAGTTACTTATCCTGGTACACACCGATGTGTATGGGCCATTTGATGTGCAAGCCAGAGGTGGTTGTAGCTACTTCATTATTTTTATCGATGATTTGTCTAGGTATGAATATGTATATTTGATGAAATAAGTCTAAAGCCTTTAAAAGGTTCAAAAAGTTCAGACATGAGGTAGAAAAATAAACTGATAAACCCATTAAGATTTTTTGACCTGATCGAGGAGGTGAATATCTTAGTCAAAAATTTTTAAAATATCTTAAGAACAACGGCATAGTCTCTCAATGGATGCCTCTCAGAGCACTCAGCTCAACGGGATATCCAAAAGGAGAAATAAGATCCTATTAGATATGGTCAGGTCTATGCTGAGCTTCACTGATCAATCCTTATATCTTTAGAGACATGCTTTGTTAACCGTCATTCATCTATTGAATAAGATCCATCAAAGTCCATTCCTACCACACCGTATGAGATATAATTCGATAAGAAACCGAGTCTAGGTTATCTTAAGACTTGGGGATGTCTGGTCTATGTCAAGAGACAGATGGTAGATAAATTAGAGGATAGATCTATTATAGCTCATTTCATAGGATATTTTAAAGAATCCATGGATACTACTCCTACTTCTCATAAGATCACAATGTGATTGTGAGTCGAAACATCATATTTCTAGAAAATTAGTTTATCCAGGATGGTGACAGTGAGAGGTTAGTTGAGCTCGAAGAGAAGGTCTCTGAAGAGAAAAGAGCTATAGATCTTCAGGAACCCATTATTCATGAGCCAGTAGTTGACATTCTTCAACCACCTCGTAGATCTAGCAAGGTCTCTCGGCCTCCTAAAAGGTACATGAGTATGCTTACGGAGGAAGTAAAGAAAATAATCCTTATGGAGATAAGGGTCATGGTGATGTCCTAATACCTTTGACGAGATGATGTTTGATATCGATTTCGAGAAACGGTTAGATGCGATGAAGTCAAAAATTGACTCAATACACTCGAACCAAGTATGGACCTTAGTGGATCCACCTGAGGATATTGTATCCATTGGCTGTAAATGGATCTACAAAAAAAAATAGGTGTCGATGGTAAGATAGAGGCCTATAAAGCTAAGCTTGTGGCTAAAGGTTATAATCAGTGCGAGGGTATTGACTATCAAAAAATCTTCACATCCGTAACCATGCTGAAATCTATCCACACTCTGCTTGCTATTGTAGCTTATTATGATTATGAAATCTGACAGATGGATGTGAAAACTGAAAGAACTAGATCTAGGCTTTCAGGATTAGATCTTGAAACTTTTTCAAGATCAGGCAGTGGAAGACTAAAATAAATCAAAATTTATTTTTTAAAATCAGAGAATCCTAGATCTAAGATCCTATTACATAATTATTACATAGCATTAAATCAAAAATTAAAATATATAGAGCATGAGCTACATGTTGATCATATCAACATGTTTCTATACTACATCTAATGTATGTATTAAACAATAGATCAGATCCATTACCTTACAAGTTAGATGTTCTAACCTTGTTGATCCAGGCTTGAAGATGATGTTGCAAACCACACATGCGTCCGATCTCTAGGAGTCATCCACACGAGCTCACGAATCTCGATCAGAAGTCCTGCTTCAGAAAATAGCACAGTATGCTAGTACTGCGCTAATCCTTCTTCGATGGTTGATCAGGTGCCTCCTTCTTGATTTGGACTCTTCAAAAGATGAGAAGTAGGAGGAGGAGTTTTAGATCTGAGACACTCTCAGAAAACTCAAGATAGAGAAGGAAAGAGATGAAACTAACAATCCTAGAAGAAGACCCTCTTCTTCTTCTCTTTTCTCTCTCCTAGACATCCTATCTTGTGTCTATTATATCTCCACGACCCAAAATCTTTCTCTCTAATTTTTGGATGCCCCAAAGGTCTCTCAAATCTCTATGTTCTTCAAAAATTTATGAAAAAATTTATTTTATAGAAAGAGATATGATAGAGTCCTTGTCTAGGTCAAATACCTAGTCAAGGCTTATCCAAACATGGCAAGATAAGGGGCGCCCAACTCTTGGCGCCTCCTCCTTATTTTTATGCATGGACCACCAGAAAAGGGTGCACAATGTGTGCCCTAAAATATATGAAAATCTCAAAAAAAAATTGGGTAAATTCATTGCAAAAAAGAAAGAGTTTTGGATTTCTAAAACTCTATCTCATAGAATTTGAAATCCAAACTTATTCCTACTTTGATTTGATCCACAACCACTTTCCATTATGAAAGAAGAGAAGAAACCTTTTGGATGTAGGAAAGACCTAGGAGAGGGCTTTTGTCATACAAAATAAGAGGAGATTGGAGTGGAATAAGAGAGAGGGCGTGGGGGGGTTTATGTGGCGCAAGGTGGAATCCTAGTCTTACTAGGATTCTATCTTATGACTTGTTTTAATTTGGTTTCTCGAACTAAATCAAATCAAAATTAGATCAACCAATTAAAATAGGTTTAATCTAATTAAAAACTAATTTAATCAGATTAAATTAGATTTAAATCTGATTTAATTTTTTAATCAAATTAAAAATTAGGTTGACCAAAGTTCTAATTGAACTAGGACTAGTTTTTTCTTGCACTTGGCTTATCCAATAAACTAATTGACTTGTTCCAATCAAGCCAAACTAAATTAATTAAATTATATTCAATTAGACTTAATCTCACCCATTGGCTTAATCAAATTAAGCCAATTAGCAATCGAATTGCTAATCGATCCTCCTACAATACTTGCACTAGGTTAAATATCAATCGTATTGATCATTTAATCCTAGAACGATTCTTAATCGTTGATCAACCATCCGATTGGATCATGAACTCTAATGTGTGTGACCTCATAGATCCGAACTTAAGTCGATAGCATAGAAATAAATTTTATACCAATTAAATGACCATCTAGTAATGGTACCCGACGACCGGATAGGTCGAATGTGTAGAACAATATCCTTAGAACCCATACGATATAGTTTTCATATAATTTATCCTTTTGACCAAAATGATCATAGGACACCTCAGAGTTCAACTATCAACTCTGATCAGGTTGTCCACATTGTATTTCAAAATATCAAATCCATCTGATGGATTATCCTGACAAAGTTTTGCTAAATTGAAATACAGTGACTCATTCTTCTCCAACTCTTGGAGTGGTCAATCCCATCTCGATCACACTCTGACTTCACAAGTATTTGACTATGCCCAGAAGCCTTCCATCATTGAATTAGAAATTCAGTTAGTCCAGTATCAAAGTACAGTGAGTTGCTTGCAAGTCACTGAGTGATCTCAGGTCTAAGGGACACTTATACCTATATCCCATCAGAGACATTCTCGATAGCAGAATACTCTGGAGTTGGTCACGTTCAATGATGATGTACCTTTACATCTCACCTGTGTACCATACCAGTATCTCCACACTCCTTAGTTAAGAGGACAACCAACCCATATGGCCTATAGCGACCTATGCTCTATAGAAGCTGTCGTTCTTATTAACAACCTATCATTTGATCGTGAACAGTTTTAAGAACTAATCGATAAATCTTCTCTTTATCGAATCTAAATAGTCCTAAGGACTTCATCATAACAATGGAGTTCATTAGAAGATGAAAGTTTATGATGAAAATATCAAATATATTTTATTTATTAACAAATCAATTACCATACAAGATTGCTCAACCGTCAACAGGCTGACAATTGATTTTTGAGACATATTTTTCAACAACTCTCACTTGTCCTAAAGCCACTCAGCATAGTATCTAATATCCATCTTTGACTTATGGTTGTCGAACTCCTTTATCGCAGGGCTTTAGTGAAGGGGTGGCTAGGTTCTCTTTTCTATCGATCTTTTGAAGATCGACGTCACCTCGATCCATGATCTCTCGGACCAGACGGAAGCGGCACAAAGTATGCTTCGTCTGCTGGTGTGCTTTGGGTTTTTTGCCTGAGCTATGGCACCAGTGCTGTTGCAGTAGAGCATGACTGAACCATCGAGGGAGGGTGCTACTCCAAGCTCGGTGATGAATTTTTTCAGCCACACAGCTTCCTTCGCGGCATCCGATGCTGCGAGTACTCCACTTCACAAACAGAGTCTGCCACAGTATGCTGCTTGAAACTCTTCCAGCAGATAGCTCCACTATTCAGAGTAAAGATATAATCCGACACGCTTCTGCTATCATCATGGTCAGATTGAAAGCTGGAGTCTGTGAACCCCACAAGTTTCAGATCTGACTCACCATAAACCAACCATTGATCCTTAGTATTTCTCAAATACTTAAGGATGGCTTTAACCACTTTCCAGTGATTTTCTTCAGGATCAGATTGGTATCTACTCACTACTCCTAGTGAGTATGCCATATCTGATCTTGTACATGTCATGGTATACATGATAGATCCCACGATCGAAGCATATGGGACTCTACTCGTACGCTCTCTCTCTTCAGAAGTTATCGGACAATCTTTCTTAGAGAGAGAAATTCCATGGCCTATCGATAGGTAGCCCTTCTTGGAATTCTCCATGCTGAACTTCTTCAGCACAGTGTCTATGTACGTGGACTGGGATAACCCAAGCATCTTTTTGATCCATCCCTATAGATCTTCATCCCTAAGATGTAGGATGCTTCACCCAAGTCCTTCATGGAGAACTGCGATGACAACCAAACTTTTATTCTCTATAGTGCGGGGATGTCATTCTCGATTAAGAGAATGACATCTACGTACAAGACAAGGAATACCATAACTGGACTATTTGCCCATTTATAGATGCAGGGCTCTTCTCCATTCTTAACAAAGCCATATATTTTGATCACCTTATCAAAATGCATGTTCCAACTCCGAGAAGCTTGCTTCAATCTATAAATGGATCTCTGAAGATTACACACCTTGGACTCATTTGTGGATGTAAATCCCTCAGGTTGTATCATATACACCTCTTTGATCAGCTCTCCATTCAAGAAAGCTGTCTTTACATCCATTTGCCAGATCTCATAATCCAAATGGGCAGCTATTGCAAGCATTATCCGAATGGATTTGAGCATTGCCACAGGAGAAAATATCTCATCATAGTCAATACCATAATGTTGACGATACCCTTTGACAACCAGATAGACTTTATAGGTCTCTACCTTTCCGTCTGCGCCCTTTTTCCTTTTGAACACCATTTACACCCAATGGGTTTAACCCCTTCAAGTGGGTCAACCAATGTTCATACATCGTTGACCTTCATGGCTCCATTTCGGATTTCATGGTTTCAAGCCATTTTTCAAAATCAGGTCTCTGCATTGCATCCATATAGGTGATCGAATCCTCATCGATCTCATCGAGTTCGATGGGATCACCGTCTCGGATCAAAAAACTATAGTATCTGTCCGACTGATATGGTACTCTACCGGATCGCCTTAATGTGTAGGTACATTGAGCTCGGGATCTGATCTAATCAAATTCGACTCAGGTTCAGCTATTGGTGTCAGTCCTTCTACCTATTGAACTTTATCAAGTTCAACCTTAGAGGCAACGGTTCCTTCACCAAGAACTCTTTTTCTAAAAAGATTGTCTTAAGGCTGACGAACATCTTTTGTTCATCAGTATGGTAGAAAAAATATCTTTGGTCTCTTTGGGGTACCCTATGAATGTGTATTTGTCAAACCTAGATCCAACTTTGTCTGTGACTAATCATTTGACATAGGCCGGGTACCCCCAGACCCTAAGATGTGAAAGTGCTGGCTTACTCCTATCTATATCTCATATGGAGTCTTAATTACAGACTTACTTGGAATCCTATTTAACAGATAACAGGCCGATTCGAGTGCATATCCCCAGAAGGATATCGGCAAGCTGGCAAAATCCATCATGGATCGGACCATATCTAACAGAGTCCGATTTCTCCTTTCAGACATACCATTATGCTGTGGTGTTCTGGAGGAGTCCATTGGGAGAGAATCCCATTCTCTCCTAGATATGTGAGAAACTCACTAGAAAGATATTTCCCTCCTTGGTCAGATCGAAGAGTTTTAATACTCTTTCCAGTTTATTTTTCTACTTCACTTCGGAATCATTGAAATTTCAAATGAATCCGACTTATGTTTCATCAGATAGACATATCCATATCTGGATAGATCATCCGTGAAAGTTATGAAGTAAAAATATCCACCTCTAGCACTTATGCTCATGGCCGCATACATCTGTATGTACTAGGCCCAAGAGCTCAGTAGCTCTCTCACCTTTTCAGTAAAAGGTGACTTGATCATTTTATCAAGAAAACAGGACTCACAGATTGGAAGTGATTCACAATGACTGACTTCAAGATTTCTCTTGAGTCAACCTGTTTATTCTGTTCTTGTTTATATGACCTAGCCTACAGTGCCATAAGTAGATATTTGACACACTATCTAATCTAGGGTGCTTGCCAGTTGAATAGACTACATTAACAAGTTGTGATAATATATACATACCATTGTTCAAATGTCCACAAAAAATAGTAACACCATTCATAATGATATTACAAATTTATTTTTTTATTGAAATTTCATAATTATTTTTGATCAGAAGGCCTACAGAAATGACATTTAAAAAGAAACTAGGATAGAAATGACAATCATTAAGAACAACGATATGGATTCAAATACAAGTTTCAAGATTCCTAATGCTAGAACTGGAACTGATCTTCCATCTCCAACGTTCAGGAACCTCTCACCTTGCTCGAATCTCCTACTGATCTGCAACCCTTGCAACGAATTAAAAATATGGTAAGGGCTACTATATCCAATACCCAGTCAGTTATATCACAAATAGAAAATTACAAGGAGTTATCATATAAATACCTTGCCCAGCAACAACTTGCTATTTTTTTGCCTGTTCGGATCTAGGGAGGCAATGTACTGGGGACAGTTCCTCTTCTAGTGCCCCCACTTCTTGCAAAAGAAGCATTCAGCTTGACTTTTATCGGGCTTGATCTTTTAGGTCTGGCCTTGCACTGATGTCCCAGCCTGAACTTGTACCTTTTTTACTTTCTTCTTCTTATTCTTCTTACCTTTCTTAAAGGATCGAGAACCAGAAGATGAACCTCCCACTAAGTTCACCGATTCCTTGTGGAGTTGGTGATCCTTCTTAAAGTTCTGAAGTAACCCCAGTAACCCATGGTAGTTCACTTCAGGCTTTGTCATTCTATAATGAGTGAGGAATGGGAGATAAGACTTAGACAACAAGTTTAGTATTGCATCCTTCCCAAGCTACTCATGCAAGGAAAAGCCGAGCTTGCTCAATCATTCCATCAGCTCGATCATGTACAATACATGATCAGTGACAGAGGCACCATCCCGTATTTTGATGTTGAAGATGGCACAACTAGTCTTGTGCCTCTCACATCATCGAGTGTGCCAAAGGCATCCTCCAACACTTGAAGCATGTCCTTTGGCTGAGCCATCTCGAATCTGTGACTGAACTCATCGCTCATGGCAGCCAGCATGATACAGCGCACCGTGGTCCGATTACTGAGCCACTTCTGGTAAGTATCTCTGACTGTTCCACGTGCATTGGCAGCTGGCTCCTCAGGTGCAGGATCCATTATCACTTATAGGATCCGTTTATGCTCCAGAACTATCTTCAACTTTCGGTACCAACTACCGAAGTTGGGTCCCACCAACTTATCCTTATCCAACAATGATCGAAGCGATAGGGAAGTGGCCATATCTGCAAAAGAAAAATCATAACCTAATTAGTAGTTGATTCATTAAACCTAAAGATTTGGACTTTAATCAAAAGATTTCTTCACTATTTTATTCGAATTGGTAGCCTCTACTCTAATTCGAGGAATTATCCTAATTCTTAGTGGGTACTAGAATCCACTTAGACTACACACAAGCCCAACTTTGGTTGGCCAACCCATGTACATCTAAGGGTAGGTTCATAACCAATTGTTTCTCTAAATAATTTTTAGTAATTTTAATTTTGCCCCAGAAACCTAATCAGTAGGCTTTGGCCTCCACTGTAAGGATCCGGTTAGGTCCAACCATTAACATGACCATACTTGGTGCATCTAACCAACGAATGATTAAGCTCAACTTTGGTTGGCTCACCTAACTACCATTAGAGAGACACTTTCAAGTCATCATATGATGAGTGATAATTTCATTAGTCAACAAGCATCAGGCCTTTGGGTCTACAATGATTATTGAGTTAATGGACTCATTATCAAACACCTTAATGGAAGGCTATGACTCAGTTATCTCCATAACTTTATCATTTTAAGGACTAATAATTTTAGAGAATTTAAATGATTTAGAGGATGAGATCAGATAAACCAGCTTATCATGATCCTCCCACTGGCTTCACCAAGTCAGCTTAAGGGAGACCATTAAAAGGGCTAGTCTAGGAGCACCTAAATCAGTCACACTGATTTACCTAGCTGACATGGGTTAGCTCGAATAGTCAAATGATCCGATCGAACTATAATTTCACTAAGAGGCTAGATAAGTTCGATCAGTGGGAGGGTCGACCAAAGCTTGCCTTAGACACCATCAAAAATGGCAGGTAAGCGGGCTCCCAATTAAAAACTACCGATCTGGTTTATCTTAGACACCAACTGATTTAATTAGTTTCGATTAGATCAACCTAACAGTCGTGCTAGACCGCTTAGCCAAGAATCAAGTCTATTTGGTTCTCGTTAAAGATATGGACTTGATCAACTATAACTATTGTAATTGATCTAAAGAATCCTTGACCTAATCTAAGATAACAATTGATTAAATTTAGTCAATTCTCTAATTAAGTCCATCTTTAATCGAACCATAGGTCTAACCCAATTAATGGATCTAATTTCCACTAACCCATTAACCCAATGTGTTATGGTTTGTGTCTTAGGTTCTTCAATTCACAATCCTAGAACCTAATCAAACAACTTCTTAATTCTCAATTAAGTTTTGGGCTGAGGGTTGGGTTCGATTTTTTGAAAATAATTTTTATATTTATAAAATAATTTATAATATGGTTCTACCAACATATTGCATGTTTGATTCATAATCAAGATGCAAGTGAAATAAATATGAAACTACTTTAGATCTAATCTAAACAGGTTCATGTAATTGAAATAATTTCAACTTTAAATAATTTTTTTGCACAAAAATTATTAACAAAGAGATTTTATTTTAGATTTAAATATCTTTTAAATCTAATAAATTATAAATTTAATTTAGATCATATCTAATAAATTTAAGATTAAAGATAGATCTACACAAACTAGGACAACCTTTGCACTGTAAGGGGTAAACCTTATAGCAGGACAACCTTGCAGTTCGTGATTGATCTAAAATTTTAATTTTAGATTTAATAATTAAATTATAAATTAGATTTAATCTAAGAAATAATCTAAGTATGTATAAAATCATGTAATAAACAATCTGGGCTCTGATACCAATTGAAGGAACCAGATCTAGGGTTTCAGGGTTAGATCTTAAATTTTTTCAAGATCAGACAGCGGAAGATTAAAATAAATCAAAATTTATTTTTTAAAACTAAGAATCTTAGATCTAAGATCTTATTATATGATTATTATATAGTATTAAATTAAAAATTAAAATATATAGAGCATGAGCTACATGTTGATCATATCAACATGTTTCTATACTACATCTAATGTATGTATTAAACGATAGATCAGATCTATTACTTGCAAGTTAGATGTTCTAACCTTACTGATCCGGCTTGAAGATAATGTTACAAACTACACATGCATCCGATCTCTAGGAGTCATCCACACGAGCCCACGAATCTCGATCAGAAGTCCTGCTTCAGGAAATCAGCACAGTATGCTAGTACTGCGCTGATCCTTTTCGATGGTTGATCAGATGCCTCCTTCTTCTTGATTTGGGCTCTTCAAAAGATGAGAAGTAGGAGGAGGAGTTTTAGATCTGAGACACTCTCAGAAAACTCAAGATAGAGGAAGGGAAGAGATGAAACTAACAACCTTAGAAGAAGACCCTCTTCTTCTTCTCTTTTCTCTCTCCTAGACACCTATCTTGTATCTATTATATCTCCAAACTCAAAGATTTTCTCTTAATTTGTGGATATCCCAAAGGTCTCTCAAATCTCTATGTTTTCAAAAATTTTATGAAGAAACTCATTTTATAGAGAGAGATATGATACAGTCCTTGTCTAGGTCAAATACCTAGTCAAGGCTTATCCAAACATGACAAGATAAGGGGCCCAACTCTTGGGTGCCTCCTCCTTATTTTATACATGGACTACTAGAAAAGGGTGCACAATGTGTGTCTTAAAAGTCATAAAATTTCAAAAAAAAATTTAAATAAATTCAGTGCAAAAAAGAAAGAGTTTTGGATTTCTAAAACTCTATCTCATAGAATTTGAAATCCAAACTTATTCTTACTTTGATTTGATCCACAACCACTTTCCATGTATGAAAAAGAGAAGAAATCTTTTGAACACAGGAAAGACCTGGAGAGGGCTTTTGTCACGCAAAATAAGAAGAGATTGGCATGAAATAAGAGAGAAGGCGTGGGGGGGGCTTATGTAGCGCAAGGTGAAATCCTAGTCTTACTAAGATTCTATCTTATGACTTGTTTTAATTTGGTTTCTTAAATTAAATCAAACCAAAATTAGATCAATCTAATTAAAATAGATCTTAATTCATTTATAAATCTAATTTAATTTAATTAAATTAGATTTAAATCTGATTTTATTTTCTAATCAAATTAGAAATTAGGTTGATTCAAGTCCTAATTGAACTAGGACTAGTTTTTTCCTTGCACTTGGCTTATCCAATAAATCAATTGAACTTGATCCAATCAAGCCCAAACTAAATCTAATAAAATCATATTCAATTAGACTTAATCTTAGCCCATTGATTTAATCAAATTAAGCCAATTAGCAATCGAATTGCTAATCGATTCTCCTGCAATACTTGCACTAGGTTAAATGTCAATCGTATTGATCATTTAACCCTAGAATGATTCTTAATCATTGATCAATCATCCAATCGGGTCATTAACTCTAATGTGTGTGACCTTATAGGTCTGAACCTAAGTCGATAGTACAGAAATAAATTTTTATACCAATCGAAGTGATCATCTAGCAATGGTACCCGACGATCGGATAGGTCGAATGCGTAGAACAACATCCTTAGAACCCATACGGATATAGTTTCTATATAATTCATTATTTTTATCAAAATAATTATAGGATACCTCAGAGTTCAACTGTCAACTCTAATCAGATTGTCCACATTGTATTTCAAAATATTAAATCCATCTGATGGATTATCCTGGTCAAGGTTTTGCTAAATTGAAATACAGGGACTCATTCTTCTCCAACTCTTAGAGTGGTCAATTTCATTTCGATCACACTCTAACTTTACAAGTACTTGACTATATCCAGAAGCCTTCCATCACTGAATTAAAAATTTTGTTAGTCCAGTACCAAAGTACAGTAAGTTGCTTGCAAGTCACTGAGGTGATCTCAGATCTAAGGGATACTTATACCTTTATCCCATCAGAGACATTCTCGATAGTAGAATGCTTTGAAATTGGTCATGTTCAATGATGATGTACCCTTATATCTCATCTGTATGCCATACCAGTGTCTCCACACTCCTTGGTTAAGAGGACAACCAACCCATATGGCCTATAGCGACCTATGCTCGATAGAAGCTGTCGTCCTTATTAATAGCCTATCATTTGGTCGTGAACAATTTTAAGGACTAATCGATAAATTCTCTCTTTATCGAATCTAAATAGTCCTAAAAACTTTATCATAACAACAGAGTTCATTAGAAGATGAAAGCTTATGATGAAAATGCTAAATATATTTTATTTATTAACAAATTAATTACCATACAAGATTGCTCAACCGTCAACAGGCTGACGATTGATTTTTGAGACATATTTCTCAACAGACTACTTTTCTAAATTAATATCTTGAGGAAGATATCTATATGGAGCAGTCCAGTGGGAGTTATTGAAAATTGTATCCCAAAGCCAATCGTTAGTCTGTTGACGGTTGAGCTTATTGATGTAATTATACATAAATTAATTAATAAAATATTTATTTGATAATTTTTTATCATAAGCTTGTACATCTTCTATATCAAAATTTTGTGTTATGATGAAAGTCTTTAGGACTATTTTAAATCGATAAAGGAGAATTTATCATTTAGTCTTTAAATGAGTTTGCGACCAAATGATATGCTATTACTAGGACGATAGACATATCAAGTGTAGATCGTTGTGTGCCATGTAGATTGGTTGTCCTCTTAATCAAAGAACGTAGAGACATTGGTATGGCATGCAGATAAAATATAAGAGTACATTTCACTGAACGTGACCAACTCCGGAGCACTCTACTGTCAAGAGTCACTCCAAAGGGATATGGATATAAGTGTTTCTTCGATCTGAGATCACCATGGTGACTTGCATGCAACTCACTATGCTTTGGTGACGAACTGTTTGAATTTTTAATTCAGGATCAAAAAATTTCTGGATACAGTCAAATACTTGTGAAGTTGGTGCATGAATCAAGATAAAATTGACCACTCTAAAGGATTGGAGAGAATACTTTGTGTTTCAATTTAGTAAGACCTTGGCCAGGGTAATCCTTATGAGGAGTCATAGGATTTATTAGGTTGAGACATATAATGGATGTACTATTGAGAGTTGACAGTTTAAACTCTAAGTTATTATAGTATCAAAGGTCAAAGAGATGAATTATACGGTAACTATATCCAAATAGATTCTTGAATGTTGCTTTGCATACATTCGGCCTATTCGAATATCGGGTACGATTGCTAGATGGTTATTTTGATTAGTATAAAAATATATTCTTATACTATCAGATTAGATTTAAACTTATGAGATCACACACATTAGAAGTTTCTCTCCGATCACATGGCTAATCTGAAGAGTCTCAATGGACAGGAACTTCAGTGAAGAGTCCCACTGGACGAAGACTTTGCTGAAGAGTCCCATTGGATTTGGACTCTATCATTAATGAAGGATTAATTAGTAATTAGATCACTAATTAGCTTAATTTAATTGAGCATTAAAGTCTAGATCAAGTCTGATTGAATTGGATTCAATCAGGTCAGGTCTGATTAGGTTATGAGATGACCTAATCGATAAGAGAGATGATCCTGATTTGATCAAGTCTATGGCTCAATTAAGTCATTGATTTGATCATATTTAATTAAAGTTATAGAAGCCTAATTAGATTAGGTTCATCATATTTTATTTGAATCTAATTGGATTGGGTTTGAAAGAAATCCAATTGGTTAAACCCTAGAGTCCCAGATGAATGGGACCTCTCCCTTGCGCCCCCCAAAAGGTCTCACACCTTTTCTCACCATACAAAATTAGTTTGTGCATAATAAAATCAAAAGCTAACCTTTCTTTTGTCACCTATTAAGGATAGAATTTGGTTGGTTTTGAATTGAATTCAAAATGGTTTGAATTTCAACCTAAAACCCTATCCCTATCCTTCTACACGTTGGCTTCTTTTGAAGACGCCCATTGTGTGCTAGAAAAGGAAGTGTTCCTAATTGTTTTCTATGCCTAAATTTTTTTGGTAAGTCCTTTTTAAGTCAGATAAGAGTAAAAAAAAGTTAGAATCAAATTAAAATTCAAAATGATTTGAATTACAACAAACTCCAGCTCTTATCCTATCTAATCTGATTTGTGTGATAACCATAAAAAGGTCATAATTTTGTATGCCAACAAGAGAGAACATTTTACCGTGAGATATCAGAGGAAAGAGGGGCCAAAAATCTTCTTTGGGGTGTGAGGTTTGGGTGGGCTTCTATCTTCTTTGGCATGAACAAAGGAGGAGATCGATCTCCTCTCAAGTGAGAGACCTAAAACTGTTCTAAGATTTTTGGGTAAAGAAAAATTTAAAGAGAAGAGAGTCTTCATCAGATTTTTCTCCATCATCCAGTATCTTCCTCTGATTCATCTTTGATATTGAAAAGATCCAAGGCAATCGAAGGAAGAGATCAAATCAGATCTGCCATCAAAAGTTGACTGTGCGAGCTAGCACTCCCGTAGAGGGTTGATCGATCTGAGGGCTTTGTGTGGACCATCTGTAAAGATCGAATGCTTGTATGGCTATGAGCGACTAGAGAAAACTTTTAGATCTATATTCTCGATCATGAAGTTCGACTATCCATGCTCAAATATTGGGTTCAGAATCTTAGAAGTGGTAGATTAGATCTATTACTAAATATTATTTTTTGGTTCACATGCTTGTCATTTTAGATTCAGATTTTTATGCATATAAATTCATGTTACAGATCTATTTGTAAAAATTTTAAGATCAGATCTTATGTATGCATTTATAAATTAAATAGTTTAATCTAATGTTCTTCCATTAAAAATTTTTGAAATGCATACATGAAATTCCTGGTCAACCTTTCTTAGATGTGGTGCTCTCCTTTCTTTATTACATTCCTTAGCTGGATCGGTTAGAACTCCTAATTTGGTTAGGACATGATCACCTATATGGTGCCTTGTATATAAAGAGGGGACCACTTTTCATTAGTGATTAAGAGATTTTTTTTATGTGACAAAAAGAAAATCATAGTGAAGAATAAAAGAGGAGGGCGAATGCTAATCATTTTAGGCATGTGTTTTTGGCGTGGAGACTTCTTGGTCACTCCATCCAAGGCATGAAGGCTCCTGTCCAAGATTTCTTTCTCCCTTAAGATGAGATCTCATTCCTCTCCTCACTTTTCTTCTAAAGATTAATACCCAAGAAATCATTCCTCTTCCTTATGGAGCCTGGCGTGCGTGCGAAATAGAGGGCCTGTACTTTTAGACCTCATGATGTATTGGATTCAAAAATTTTTTGAAGATTTTGAACCCTATTCCACTATATTTCAAATAAAAAAAAATATTATGATAGTAAATTATAGAAAATTTTTCAGATACATCCTGGCCATCTAATCAGATTGGATGAATATTTTCTTCACTAGTATCAGAGCTAGGTTGATATATAGATGCATAGATTAATTTTTTTGATGTATATATATATGATATATGATCAAATTTTTATGTTAAATATTAAATCTAATTTAGATCTATTAATATAAAATTTATGATCTAATTTTTACTAAAATTTCAAGAATTAAATCAATGGTTGATTGAAGGTTGTTATAAATCTATTATAATAAAATTTTCTTGATATAGATTTTTACTGAAATAACAATCAAATTAAAATCTATTTTAAATTTATTTTAATAAAATTTTATAATATTATTTTGGATTAAAAGTTAGACTTAATCAAGATGTGAATTGAATCTATTTTGACAGATTTTTAGATTTGATTTTAAGTAAAATTTTATACAACATCAAATTGGGTCTAACCAAAAATTTAATTTCCATGCATTTATGTATGTGTTTGAATTATTTTTTTATGTGATTCAGATCTAAAATTAATATTTTATATACTGTATAAAAGTAGGCTCAGATCTGAAATTAATTTGCAATATCATATGATGATGTGATCTAATTGAAATAGATGTATGATATATATGATATGATCGTGTTCATATGTATGCACGTTTGGGTTTTGTTTATTGCATGGGTAGATATAATTAATTTTAAAAATTAGATTTCTAATCTTAGCCATCCAGTATTTGAATTAAGATAATCACTAGGCCATCCGGTCATAAGAGAAAGTGGGGATTGAGTCCCTCTCTTATTCATTCAATAGATTCTCTTATGACATGTAGGGGTGTCATTGTGATCAAATCTCATGAAGAAGAACAGCAAAAAAAAATTTAAAATTATTTTGATCATGAATAAATTTAGATTAGATTTAAAGTGATTTATGATTCACTTCAATTTTAATAAAATAAATTTAGATATAAAAATAATTTTAAAATCTGAATTGTATGTTATATATGATGTAATTGAAATTGATTTGAATATTGCTATGATATATGTGATATATGTATGAGATTTAGATCAAATTTGATACATGTTTAATTCTTAAACATATATTTGAAAATTAAATTTTAAAATCTAAATTACATGTTACATAAGATGTAATTAGTAGTGATCTAAAAGTAGTCATGATACATGTGATGTATATATGAAGTTTAAATCATATTCATACATATTTAATTATTAAACATAGATATAAAAATTAGTTTTTATAATATAGAATATATGGTATACTTCATATAAAACCTGATAGAATAGTTCTACGAACTGAAGCACATATTTCACACACTTAATTTGAAATTAAGTAATCTAGATTTGAGAATTGAAGATGCTAAGACACCTCATAATTTGATGGACAATGGGTTAGCACAGATCAGATCTTCTAACTGGGTTAGATCTATGGTTAGAAATAAATATAGATTAATTAAAAAAATTAATTAAATCTAATCAAGAGTTGAATTAGATTATGTCAGAATTTTTTTAAATCAATCTCAATAGTTGTAGCTTGATCAAGTCTATGTTTTTGACCATATCAAATAGACTAGATCGTGTCTCAATAATTTAGTCCAAGTCTTTTGGTTGATCGAATCGAAACTAATCGACCAATTAATGTCTAAAGTAAGTTTGACAATATTGCTTGATAATATGATCGATAATTTTTAATTGACTATCCGTTTACCTGATCATTTTGATAGTGTCTAAGACAAGCCGAGGTAGATCCTTCTACCAATCTCACTTATCTGACTATTTTGATAAATTATATTTTGATTAGATCACTGATTGATTTGAGCTAACCCATATCATTAAGATAAATTAGTGTGGTTGATTTAGATGTCTTTAGATCAGACATATCTCTAGTCCAATTCAATGACTTGGTGAAGTCAGTGAGAGAATTTTTGATTATTGGTTGATCTCTTTTCTCATTCTCAAATTATAAAATCAATTCGACTGATTTAAGTATCCTTGGACCAGCTTGTCTCTAGTACTCTTCATGACTTAGTGAAGTCAGTGGAAGAATTTAGACTTGCCAGTCTAATGAACCAGCTTATCTAGTCTTTTTGATGACCTGATGAAGTCAATGAGAGGATTTAAGACTCGTCAGTCAATTACTTATCAAATCATTAACCAAATCTTCTAAATTATTAAGTCCATAAAATAAGCTGGTTATAGGGATAACTAGATCATTGCCTCTCATTAAGATAGATGATAATGGATCCAATAGTCTAGATAAGCATTGCAGACCCATAGGCCTAGTGTTTATTTGGATATTGAAATTATCATTCATTATATGATAACTCAGTCATATCTCTCTAATGGGTGGTTAGGTTGGCCGACCAAAGTCAGACCTGATTATTTGTTGGTTAGATACACTACAAAAAAAATAGCCATTAACGACGCTATTAAAGGTCATTAACGACGCTTTAAAGCGTCGCTATTTGGCTTTACGATGCTTCGAAAAGCGTCGGCAAAGCGTCGACTATGTAAGAGTGGGGACGAATAGCGCCGACGCTTTTTAAAAGTGTCGTTATTATTTAACGACGCTTTAAAGCATCGTAAAGATTTACATTAACGATGCTTTAAAGCGTCGTTAAATTTGTCTTAACGACGCTTTAAAGCGTCGTTAATGTAAATCTTTACGACGCTTTAAAGCGTCGCAAAAGATAAATTTAACGACGCTTATAAGCGTCGTTAATGTAAAAATTTATGACGCTTTAAAGCATCGCAAAAGACAAATTTAACGATGCTTATAAGCGTCGTTAAAGGTTTTAAGAGAAAAAAAAAATACAAATATTATTTTAAAAAAAAATAATACAATACATTCCTGTACGAAATCATATCACACCTGTACAATATAATAAACATGTACAATCACCATATTCACATTCACACCTGTACAATCACCATCATTCACATCACCTGTACAATACAATAAACATGTACAATCACCACATTCACATTCACAGCTGTACAATCACCATCATTCACATCAAAAGCAAGCTAAAATAGAAAATTTAATCAAACCAAAAGATAATATTTTATATAAATAAAAATAAAGTACTAATCGTCCATTACAATCAAGAGTAATATAAATAAATATAAGAATACAACAAAAATAAAATAACATCAATCTGCAGGCGGATGGTCGTCGTTGTCTCCACGTACGTGCCGCTATCTCGACGGGTGCCTGATATGCTAGGAGCCTACAAAAAATATATCAAAAGCATGATTTGCATATCTATAAATAAAATATATAAATCATTAAATTAATACAAAAATATATATTTAATATTATGTGTTTACCTGAGATGAACCATACATCTCTAATAAAGATGTAAGGCGATCAATCTGTCCCCTCATGGCCTGCATCTCGGCACGGCTCTGTCGCATCTCCTCCATCTCAGCGGCACGACTCTGTCTAATCTCCTGTATCTCCGCCTCGAGTCTGCGAACGCGTGAATCCTGAGCATCTGCTGCAGCATGCTGCGTATATCTACTAACCTCAGATAACTGAGTGGGGGTGACTCCTACTCCATAACCCCTCACTCGGCCGTAGCGCTCTGGTCCCATCAACTCTGTGAAGACCTCGGTCTCGATACGGCTCTGCTGCGTAGATGCTGCGGACTCGTCGTCACGCTCCGCAATGAGAGATGTAGCCCTCTCCTGTATTTTTTTTGAAAACAAGAGTTATACATTAATAGCTAACAAAATTAAATTTAAATCATTGCAAAAAATATAATATTAATAATGCCGTACATATAAATCTCTCGACTCATCTCGAACAAAAGTACCATCCTGATGAGTATGAGTCATCCGGTAAAACTCCACTTGTCCGGGTTCCCTCCCATGCTCATCCTCCTACACAAATAATTTCAATTTTAAGCAAACAATTATGATAATTTAAAAAAAATATATGAGTATCATGATACAGACATGGTCCACGATACATAATGATATTAGTTATATAAATATTTGAACATAAAAATTAAAAGTTAATTATGAAAGTTTAAAGAACATACAAACTCCTGTCGGAGTCGTGCATAACTCTTCGACCCCGATGTATGAGGAACAGACTGAGCTGCTCGTGCAGCTCTATCAATAGCAGAATAAGTCTGTAAAATAAAGTAAAGAACTTGTTATATATACAATATATAATAAAAATCAATATTTTTATAAAATATTTAGAAAAAAAAGATAATAAACAGATAATATACCTGTGCCCTCTCGAAGAACCAATAATGAACCAACTCCATCCACTGATGAGGGGGTACATCAGGAGGACAATTCCTAGCAACCTCCTCCTCTGTCATACCCTGTCTCATATAGTCCTTCTTCAATTGCGCTCTATATTCTTTCCATTTGCGGTTGAGAGACTTCATTACAAAATCATGAGTGGATGGAGGGAGAACAAACTTGCTCTATAAAAAAAAAAGTTAAATGAAATAAATTATATAAATGATTAACAATTAATATACAGTATGAACATTAATTCATTACCTCTATAACTTGGAGGAGCTCAACTTTGTATGTTGGAAGCATGTCATTCCATTTTGCATAGCCCAACGGACATAGCTGAGGCCTCCGAGCAACAGTCCCCAAAAATGAAGTCAATAAGCAGGCAGCTTTCTTAATTGGCTGACCTAGCTGATTGCACTCCACAATAATCCTCTCGCCCTCACGCATCTGCCACACATCTCGTACTACTGTGGGTCCGCATCTGGGACGTACTCTCCCGGATCCGTCTGCAAAAAATACATAAAAGTAACTATATCATAAATATACATAAAATGAAATAAAAAAAATTTACATGAAAGACAATATATACCCTGCACGTGTATCTCATCATCTGGCTGATGAACAGGAGGATCGTGCTGTGCTGATGATGAAGGACAGGGCTCAGAATGCTGTGCAGCTGAACTGGCCTCAGGCTGCTGTGCTGAAGAAGACGTACCGGCCTCTGTCTGTGAAAACTGGAACTGCACACCAGCATATCGTCCCCTGCGACGCATGATGTCACCTAGCATTTATATAAATAAAAGGTAGAATCAGTTAATATATGGAGTAAAATAACACAATAATTAATGCAAAATATATACATCATAAATAATTATTACCAGTAACAATCAAGCAGTAGTGTTTTCTTCGAATTCTGTTCTAACCAACATCGTCGTATCATTTAAATCATCAGCTGGCACAAAATTGTAGGGCATACATTGTGTATAAGTGTCATCGTCATCATCCTCCACTTGGTTTCCCATATCATATAAGTCTCTAGGTTTTGTTTTGATGACAGTAAACCAATCTTTATCTTTTGCATCTTGTACATAAAATACTTGACGAGCTTGAGATGAAAAAATGAATGGGTCATCCTTCAATAACACACCAGTGTGTATCAACCTTGAAAAATTTACAAGTGTAAATCCATTTGCATCTTGTTTCAAACCCCTTGGTGAGTTTATGTCTATCCAATCACATCTAAACAGTACTACTTTAAATTTTTCATAATAATCCAACTCATAGATATCTTTAAGTGCACCATAATAGGATTTTCCATCCGCTTCCACCATAACACCGCTATTCTGTGTTTTTCTAAATTTCTCCCATTCTCTAGTATGAAATTTAAAGCCATTAATTATGAAACCATTATATCTATTCACAATCTTGTTAGGTCCTCGAGCAAGAGCTATTAGTTCATCTGACTTATTTGTCTCCATCATCTTTGATACCTAACAAAAAATGATATGACGAAGTGCAGTTGAGTTATCTGATATTAAATATGTATCAAAAATTAATATATCCAATAATTAAATATAAATCACACCTGATTCGAAAGCCACATAGGGAATAACTCGACCAACCATCGCTGTTCAATCCTTGCATTAGGACGAATGTTATGATTGGCTCGTCTCTGATAAATTAAAAATTCACTGCATAAAATATAAATATATCATTTAGAACATTATATCTAATATAAAATTTAAATTTTGATGTCATTCCTTAAATATACTAACCTGCGATGGTCAGATATTATGTCACTATGAAGTAACACATAACGATGTGCTTGTGCTAAGGATTTTTGATCAAGTACAATACCTTCACCTCTTCCCAAGAATTTTCCAGCAGTTAAGAACTTATACAGTTCTGCATTCTCCACAAAGTCATTATGCCATTGAGGTCGACTAAAAATAGTCTCTACACCTTGAAGATATCTTGAACAAAATGTCAAACATTCATCCGCAATATATGCTTCAGCAATCGAGCCTTCGGGATAGGCTCTATTTCGCACATAATCTTTAAGACGTACAAGATACCTTTAAGAATTAAATATTTATTAAAATATCAGTATGCTGTTGTTTCTAATAAAATTATCAAAAGATTTAAGGTTTGTAATAATACCTCTCAATAGGATACATCCATCTATAATGTACCGGTCCACCAACTTTAACTTCTGAAGCTAGGTGAACGAGCAGATGTACCATAATAGTAAAAAATTCAGGAGGAAAAATCTTTTCCATCTGGCAAAGTGTAATTGCAATATCCGATTCTAACTGATCAAGTTCCCGAGGATCAATAACTTTGGAACATAATGCCTTAAAGAATGACGATAATCGAAGTACAATTGTAACAACTTGTTTCGGCAATGACGATCTTAAAGCTATTGGAAAAATATCTTGCATCAATATGTGACCATCATGACTTTTAAGATTTGAAAGTTTTCGATCCTTTAGATGCACACATCGTGAAATATTCGATGCATATCCATCGGGTACTTTGATACTTTTCAAAACTCCCAAAAAATTATCCTTTTCTCGAGCAGACATTGTGTAACATGCAGGAGGCACATAAATTCTATCATTAGCAAGCATTTTAGGATGAAGTTCCTGTCGGATACCCATTTCTTTTAAATCAAGACGTGCCTTCATGTTATCTTTGCTCTTTCCATCAAGGTTTAAAAATATTCCAAGTAAATTATCGCAAACATTCTTCTCTATATGCATGACATCAAGATTGTGCCGAATAAGATTATGTTTCCAATAAGGTAAGTCAAAAAAGATACTTCATTTTTTCCATAAATATTTACTTGGCTGTTGTATAGATGCTATCTGTGTGTCTTCCGCATTTTCATCCTCGAAATAATTGTCTGGATCTTGAAATAACTCTGCATCTATAGTACTGATACTGACTTCCTCTGGTAACCCTTCGTGCACTGAGCGTTCAACATCATCCCTTCCTCTTTTTTTAGAGGACTTTGAGTGCTTACCATAGCTGTAATTCATGCCATCCATTTGTCTATGAACATCAGTTCCAGAAGGTGGAATAGGGGCACATCCCAATTCTATAGTACCATCAAACAAATCTTTCTGAAATCGAAACGGATGATTTGCTTCCAACCATCGACGATGTCCCATGTAACAAAATTTACCTCCATGTTTTAACCAAATTGAATGTGTTGAATCTCCACAACAAGGACATGCGACCCGTCCCTTTGTACTCCAGCCAGATAAATTGGCATATGCTGGAAAATCATTAATAGTCCATAACAATGCTGCCCGTAGTTTAAATGTTTGGCCGTTGGAAGCATCAAATGCATCAACACCCTCCCACAACTGTTTCAATTCCTCTATCAAAGGCTGTAGAAAAATATCAATATCATTGCCTGGACCCTTATCTCCTGGAATAACCATTGACAAGATAAGTGATGATTGTTTCATGCACATCCACGGTGGCAAATTGTAAGGTATCAAAACGACTGGCCAAGTGCTGTAGGTAGAACTCAGGGTCCGAAATGGATTGAAGCCATCAGAAGCTAAGCCAAACCTAACACTGCGAACATCAGAGGCAAAATCAGGATGTCTATCATCAAATGCTTTCCATTGAAGACTATCTGCTGGATGTCTCAACATTCCATCCTTTGTACGTCCTTCATGATGCCATCTCATTGATGAAGCTGTTTTTGATGATGCATAAATCCTTTTCAATCTAGGTATAAGAGGAAAGTAACGCAATACCTTGGCTGGTTTCTTTTTACTCCGCGTTGCATCCAATTCATTCAGTACATCATCTCGATCTTCTTTTTGTGTTATCCATCTTGAAGATCCACATACATTGCATGACTCTTGATTAGCATTTTCACCCCGATATAACATACAATCTTTCGGACAACTATGAATCTTTTCGTATCCAAGATCCAATTCCTTTACTACTTTCTTGGCTTCATAATACGATGGTGGTAAACGAGTGCTTTCTGGAAATGCATCCTTTAATAACTTGAGCAGCATGGTAAAACTCTTTCCAGACCATCCATTCAAATATTTGATATGAAATAAATGAACAAGAAAAGAAATCTTAGAAAATTTTGTACAACCCGGATATAATTCTTCGTCTGCATCTTTCATTAAGGTGTGATAACGAGCTGTCTCATCATTAGATGTATGTATGGGCTCCTCAACATGCATACGTTCCGTATGCGTACATCCATCAAACATCCCAACTGTTTCTTATATACTACTGGATTCTCCTAAATTTTGAACATCAAATCCAAAAGCATCTGTGATCAAACCCCTTATATCATCATCTCTTGCAGAATTGTCTTCTAGGCTAGTGGATCCGCAATGAGTCAGGGGTTGGTTACATGATGATGGCAACATAGATTCTCCATGAAAAATCCAGTCGGTATAACCTCTTAAAAAACCATTCCATACCAAATATTCTTCAACATTTTGTGGATCTAAAGAAGAACTATTTACACATTTCCGACATGGACATAAAATCTTTCCATTCAAACTACTTTTCTCCATACCAAATTTAATGAAGTCATGAACTCCATCTAAATATTCTTTACTATTCTTTGGTTTATTTATCCAACTTTTATCCATTGTAGGATAAAACTGACCGAACTTGCAATTTATCTAAAAATAAAAAAAAATTATACAATCTATATTAATGCAATGAGTAAAAAATATCAGTCATTTCATAAAATCCAAAAAAATAACAACTACATAAAGTTTACATAGTAAATGCTTGCTATCATCAACTAATAGGTAAAGAAGGTCCTATCCCATTCAGAAAATGTATTAATTCTATAGGTCAATTACAAAAATCAAATGATATGCAACAAGAGCCGAAAAAAATTTCGGCAGCATTTCCCCTTAGTTCTTCCGTATAGGAAGAACAAAAGGAAAATACCATCCGAAATTTATTCCGAACCCTTCAGCATACCATTTGATTATGGTAATAACCTATAGAATTACTCACATTTTCCAAACTGTCCATACTGGACAATCAATTGATCAATGTACATAATTCTTTTATCCGTACAAAAATAAATAAATGTACGGATATAATAGAATATGTACATTAATCAAAAGACGGGTCTATGTTTCGATGCAATGTAATTTTTGAAAAATTAATTCATAATTAATTTGATTTAATACCTGATATTAACTTGGGGAGTAGTGGACAAAGAAACTTGGCCCAGCTTAATCCAGATGCTTAGTCTTCATCAGTCACGAAGATAAGGATAACGTAGGCCACACGATATCAGGGTCCAGCCACATAACGAGCGCCACATGTCAGATAAGCAATCGATCAGGATTCATGAAACTATGAAATTATCCATTCATCAACCATGTATCACAACCTTAATTAATTGTACTACATATTTTCGGGTGAACCTCGTAGAGAGATACTAAGAGGGTGTGGTTGTAAATTGATCTAGCTCTATATCATTTATTTTATGCTACACAGGTTTACCATATTTGATAATTTAGGAGAGGTGTGGATGAAGATGATCATGACTTATATGTTCGCTCCACAAGTACATATGAACCAACCATCATTCGATATTAGATTTTTTATTTGTTGTAAGTTGTGCTTGTGTACATGGAGACAGTCATCAATACATTAGGCTTCTGTTAATTCATATAATGTTAGATCCAGTCCATTCATCATCTTGTTGACTACAGATATTATACAAATACTTGCTGATATTGTTGATTTCAGTTGTGATTTTGATTAGCATTGCTCTGCAGACACCATTCTGCAGTCTTGCAATATTTTTATTTCTTTATCAAAGGAAGAATTAGTGACTTAATATATCAAAGAACTGCAAACAGCACACGAGTTTACATCATAATGTAGTACAGATTAGCTTACTAAATAAATCAATTGTAATACAATACAATTTCATTTAGGTGTTTGTCTTGGTCATACAGAGCTGTACATTTGCATTTCCATGTAAGCCAACAAAAACTCAGCGACTGGCTTGAGTATGCAATACTGCGATAGACATTGACCTAGTTTAGAGGCAATAATAAAATCTGAAATGGATGGGGCAATCATCAAGCACACAGAAGATGCAAATTTTGGAGCTTTGGGAGTACAAAAGAAGATTACATATGTCTTGATCATATTGCAGAGTACTTCCTCTAGAGATAAAGTTAGGAACACAATTAAACTAAATCTTCCACAAACAAAATCAATTTTTAATGTTTGACAAAGAACAAAAACCTTTAGGTGTCACACTCTACTTTCCTTGGAATACATCCTATTCCAGACTAAAACTATTTCATCAAAATCACTGTTATATTAATTAGCTCCTGCTTAGCTCTATCTTCCAAGAGATGGAGACATGTTCGTATCAGCACTAGCTTTAAAGTGATAGTTTCAAAAGGATTATTAAAATATATGCTTATAGATTAATGTTAAGGATAAAGTTTTAATCATGAGATGGTCTAAAATTGATATTCTTTTAGAACCTCTTACTGTTCAGCTTGTGCGAGATGGTCATGCTACCTTAAATCTATATAAGGTGGTCTTTAGAGAACTGTTGATTGATCTATAAACCATCGTCATTAGTCTGATATAGTGTAAACACAAAGAGTGGGTTTTTACTTTTATTTTTATCAAAGAAGAGAGAGAGAGGGAAAAAAGGCTCATTAGAAATAAGTTATCATAATCTAAATATTGAAGATGCACTTTCCAAAATTCAAACTCAAAACCTCCATCAAGAAAGGATTTTACGACTAAAAAGCTGCTCTTATCTTTTAATTATTCACCTAGTTTATTTCCTTATCTTTTAGCCATAGTAAAAGGCTTTGAGAAAGATGGTCGTCCACAACTGTCTACAAAGTAAGGATTCTCTTTCATAAATACCCCTAACCTCCAATCTCGATGAAAGAAAGGTTTAATTGAATCTACATCTCTAATACAACACCTAGAAACTTTGCCATAAGATAGGCCTACACTATGTTTTAAGAGAAAAATAGGAGGGAGATCCACATGCACAATAATTATATAGATCTCATTAGTACTTTGAGGTCGCGCCCCCCTACTTAGCACACAGAGCTTTCGATCCTCGAGTGATATATCTTCAATAATCTAGATCTGTGTTTCCAGCCTGTCCCTTTAAAAAACAATCAATATACAAGTTAGTGTGGGCTTTAATTGGAACCAAGTATCTATATATATCATTTTGCAGTGCTTCATGGATAGAAAATATTTTTTTTTAAAAAAAAGCTATTCTATTATTATGGCTTAATTTTTAGCCATATGTTTAGTAGTAATCAAATCATAAAATGCAACTCCTCTTTTTACTTATCTAATTCCTTTTCCATGGTCACTCACTCCCCTTCCAAGAAGTGCTCTTGCCACTGTGTTTCAGACATCACTGAGGGCTTTGCTTCTGGGACCCTGGCTCCATTACCACCTGTGTGCGGACAGCAGCAACTCAGCACCCGCTTCATTTCCTTCACACTATGATCATGCTCCTTCCTTTTCTTTTTTACCTCGGCACTGGCACACGTAGTAATAATATTCTAATGGACCCTCCTCGGTAGAGGATCTTGGACCCCCACCCCACGTCCATCATGTCTTCATTTCTAGAGGCAAAACCAGACAAACTAATCCCAAAGACTCAAAATCTATTAAAAATTCGGCTTATGCGGACCTAAAATCCGGCGACAATTTTTTTTCCCAAATCATCCTGATTCATTGGAATTCTTTTAAAGGTTTTCACCAATCTTTTCCGGACCTACACCCCAATCTCTCAACAAAAATGTCATCAAATTTTATCCTTCGATTACATGAATCCCAAATTTTAGATACCAGAATATTTGAGCATGCCTGATGTCAGAGTAATGGGTCCCCTGAAACTCTAACCCTCGACAATGAATTTTAGAGAGAGAGAGAGAGAGGGGGGGAGTACCTCGGAGGAGTGCCGGCGCTCACGGACGGCGGCGAGGAAGACCGGAGTGCCGGCGCTCACGGACGGCGGCTGGGCTACCACAGGTCGGCGGAGGGAAATTAGCAGGGGCGCGCGGAAGGAGATAGATTAGGACACGGGAGATGGGGGGTATTAAACGAACCTAACGACGCTTTTTGGCGTCGTTAAATAACAGTAAAAAGCGTCGGTATTTTCTTAATTTAACGACGCTTTTGCTAAAAGCGTCGGCGTTGATTTACGATGCTTTTAAGCGTCGTTAAACGACGACACTTTTTAAAAGCGTCGGCAGGTCAGCGCAACCTGCCGACGCTTTCCAAAAGCGTCGGCAAAAAAGGATCGATATTTTCCCTTTTTCCTGTAGTGATGGATTGAGCATAGTCATGTTAATGGTTGGACTTAACCAGAACTTGCAGAGATGGCTAAAATCAACTGAAAAAAATCTAGAATAAAATTAATTACTAAAAATTATTTGAAGAAATAATTAGTTAAGAACCTATCCATAGATACACATGGGTTGACCGATCATAGTCAAGCTCATGTGTAGTTTGTATGGATTCCAGTATCCACTAAACAATTAAGGTAATTTTTCAAATTAGAGGTAAAGACTATCAATTTGTATAAAATAGTGGGAGGATCTTTAAACTAAAGTCCCAATCTTTAGGATTAAACAATTCATATATTAATAGGTCTTAATATTTTTCTTTCGATAATGGCTTGTAATTTGTCGCTCCGCTTACTGTTGGATAGTGACAAGCTTATAGGACTACATTTCGATAATTGATATCGAAAGTTAAGAATAATTTTCGAGTACGAGGAGATTTTATATGTGATTACGAATCCAACACCTAAAGTACCAGCTCCCAATACAGATGCGATAGTTAGAGACATTTATCAGAAATGGCTCAATGATTGTACGACAGTACGTTACATAATGAGAGCTGCTATGAGTGATGAATTTAATTATAAATTCACTGATGCTCAATCAAAAGAAATGCTTTAAAAGTTGAACAAGTCTTTTGGCATACTTAAAAATTTATCCTCAACAGGACATCATTCCTCTGAGAGAGGAAAGATAAGTATGGTGCAATGGTATCGTGTTAAGGCTTCTAAGCCCAATCGAACTAACCAGTCTAAAGTAGAGCAAAGTCAGGTAGAATATACTTCTTTTGTAAGAAGCTGAAGATTGGAAGAGAAATTGTCCTCTATATCTAGCTTTTCTTGATCTGAACAGACCTAGGAAGAGAAATCAGCAAAAGATTGTTGGATAAGGTACTTATATGATAAGACCTTATAATCTCTCTATCTGTGATACTACTATCTGGGTATTGGATATCAAAAGTCCGATTCATATCTATAAATCATTATAGGGAGTTTAGGTTAGTAAAAAATTTGAGAAGAACGAACGATTTTTGAATGTTGGAGATGGAAGAGTTGTTCCAGTCCTAGCTATAGAAATAGTTCAGCTTATTCTCAATTCAAATGTCATTGTTTTAGATGATTGTCATGATTGTCCATATTTCTTTATAAATATTATTTTCATAGATTTTTTGATCAAGGATGGTTATAATTTTTCAATAAAGAAAAATTTCTATGATATCATTATGAATGATGTCACTATTATGTGTGGATAATTAAAAGATGATATTTATATTTTATCGTAGTCTGTTAGTGTAATGTACACATCGAACAAACATCTTAGAATAGATAATGTTACAGATACCTATATTTGACATTACAGACTCGATCATATAAATAAGAATAAGATAAACAAATTAACTAAAGAGAAAATCTTCAATATCAATGATTGTGAATCATTGCTGATCTAAGAGTCCTATCTTCTTGGAAGGATGACCAAGTCACTCTTTATTGAAAAAGATGAATGAGCCAGCGATGTTCTAAGTCTAGTACATAGTGATGTATGTGGATCGATAAATATAGCTGTCAAAGGAGGGTATTACTACTTCATTACATTTACCGATAACTTATCGAAGTATGCGTATGTCTAGCTTGTGAAGCACAAGTCTGAATCATTTGAAATATTCAAACGATTCTATAGTGAAGTAGAAAAACAAACTGGAAAGAGTATTAGAACTCTTCCATCTGACTGAAGAGGTGAATATCTTTTCAATGAATTTTGTGATATATCTAAAAGACAGTGGGATTCTCTCGCAATAGATATCTCCTGAGAGGAGGAATCGAATCCTGTTGGATATAGTTCGATCCATGATGGGATTTGCAAGTTTGCCGATCTCTTTTAGGATTATGTCTTTGAGACTACGTACTATATTTTGAGCAATGCTCCGAGCAAATCGGTCACAAAAATTTCATATGAGATATGGACTGGGTGTAGATTGATATCCTCTTATCTTAGGGTTTGAGGTTGTTCAGTTTATGTAAAATATTTACAGACTGATAAGCTTGGATCTCGATTCGATAAGTAATTATTTGTAGGGTATCCTAAAGAGTTTTGGACATACTGCTTCTACCATACTGAAGAACAAAAGGTGTTCATTAGCAATAGGGCATTCTTTTTCGAAAAAAAGTTTCTTATGGAAGGAACTGATGCCATTAAGGTTGAATTTGAGAAATTTTGGCAGGTAAAAGAACTGACATAGACAAGTAGAAATATAGAATCAGATTTGATTAGATCAAACCTAGAGCCTATTCTTAAGGCACCTTAAGGAGATCCGGTAGAGTACTGCATCAGCTGCATAGATTCTATGGTTTCTTGATCCGAGATGGTGATCCTATTGAACTCAATGAGAATGATAAGGATCTGAATGCGTATATGTATGTCATATAGAGATTCGACTCTGACAAGTGACTTGATACCATGAAATTCAAGATGAAGTTCATGAAGATCATTGGTGTATGGACATTAGTAGATTTACCCAAAAGGATAAAACCCACAGGGCATAGATGAATTTTCAAAAAAAAAAGGAGGCGCAAAAGGAAAGGTAGAGATCTATAAAGTCTGTTTGGTTGTCAAAAGATATCGTCAGTGTTATGGTATTAACTATAATGAGATGTTTTCTCCCGTGGCAATGTTCTCAGAGTTGGAACATGTGTTTTGATAAGATCAAAATGAATGACTTTATTAGGAATGAAGAAGAACCCTGCATATATAAGTGCACTATTAGTTCTGCAGTCATCTTCCTTGACTGTATGTGGACGACATACTATTAATAGAAAATGACATTCCAGCTTTATAAAGTATAAAGTTATGGCTATCATTACAGTTCTTCATGAAGAATTTACGAAAAGTATCCTACATCCTAAGGATGAAAATCTGTACAGATGGATCTAAAAGATTGCTTAGATTATCTTAATCTACGTACATAGATATGCTGAAATGGTTCAACATGAAAAATTTCAAGAAATACTATCTCTCGATAGATTATAAAATTACTCTCTCTAAGAAGAATTGTCCGACAACTCTTCAAGAGAGAGAGCATATGAGTAGAGTCCCATATGCTTCGACAGTGAGATTTATCATATATGTCATAACATATACAAAGTCAAATATGATACACTCACTAGGGGTAGTGAATAGATATCAATTTGATCCAGATGAGAACTATTGAAAGGTTGTAAAGACAACCCTTAAGTATTTGAGAAATACTAAAAGATTCAACATTTAATCTATGAAGATACTGACTTAAAACTTGTGGGATATACTTATTTCAATTTTCAGTCAGATCATGATGATGACAAAAGTATGTTGGACTATGTGTTTACCCTAAATGAAGGAGCGATATGCTAAAAAAGTTCTAGCTAGTTCACTGTAGCCAATTCAGTTTGAGAGGCAAAGTAAATTGTGGCATACGATGCTGCATAAGAAGCTGTCTGGTTGTGGTAGTTCATCAGCAAGCTTGGAGTGGCACCCTCCAAGATGGTTCAGTCATGTTGTATTAACAGCACTGGAGCCATAGCTCAGACTAATGAATAGTAGTCCCACTAGAGAATCAAAACACTCTACATTGCTATCATCTTGTACAAAAGGTCATGAATCAAGGTGACGTCGATCTTTAGAAGATCGATGAAAAGAAAAACTTGGTCGACCCATTTGCAAAAGCTTTCAGAATCAAAGAGTTCGTTGAACAAAAATAGAAGATGGATATTAGATACTGTATCGACTGGCTTTAGTCCAAGTGAGAGTTATTAAAAAATATATTCTAAAGTTAATAATTGAACAATTATGCTCTTTGTAATTTATATATGAATTATGAATTAATAAAAATTATTTGGCATTATTCATTACAAGGTATACATGTTCCTTGATAGAACTCATATGTTGTGATGAAGTCTTTAGAACTATATGACAATCAATAAAGAAAGATTTATTGAATAGTTCTTAAACATATTCTTGACCAAATGATATGTCATTAAGGGATCATACAGGTTGGTTATCCTCATAATCAAGGAGTGTGAAGACACTGATATAGTATCAGGTTAGATATAAGAGTATATCATCACTGAACAAGTGACTCACCTGTGGAGTGCTCTACTATCAAGGGCTGCTCGTGAAGAATATGGGCATAAGTGTCTCTCAGATCTAAGATCATCACGGTGACTTGCAAGCAACTCATTGTGCTTTGATGCCGGACTATCTGAATTTTTAATTTAATGATGGAAGATTTCTGAGCATAATCAAGTAGTTATGATAGTCAGTGTGTGGATCAAGATGAGATTGATCCTTCTGTATTTCAGAAGTTGATGCATCACTGTATTTCAATTGAGTAAGATCTTAGTTGGGGCAATCCATGTGATGGGTCACAAGATTTGAAAAAAATTAAAATATAATGTGAATGACTAATCTAGGGTTAACAGTTAAATCCTAGGTCATCCTGAGCATTCAGGATCAAAGAGATGAATTATATGATAATTATATTCCATGATTCTTGAATATTACTTTGTAAATATTTGACCTATCTGGATATCGAGAATTATTGCTAGACAGTAACTTTGATTAGTACAGAAAATAATTTCTGTGCTATCGGCTTAGTGTTCGAATTTATGAAATCACGCATAAAGTCTGATAAAGTAGAAAAGAATTGATCCAAATCTATGGGTTTAATTTGAAAGTACGTGACTTGATTGAATAAATAGATTATTTTAATTGAGAATTAAATTAGAGGTCATATGAGATTAAACAAATTGACTATATCTAGCTAGCACTAGACATGAGGTTCAGATTTAATTTCAGAGATAATAATGATCTGATCAATAATCTAAAAAATTTATGAGAGAGCCAATTTATGTCTTAATTAATTTCAAATTAAATTTGATTTAATTAAAAATTAATTGAGTTAAAAATTTAAGTTAGACTTAGATCAGAATTTTAATTAGATTAGGATTGACAGGCTCTTCGAATCTGGATCAAATTGGATTTGAATCGAATCTGAAATGAGTCAAATCTGAGCCCATTTGGTTTAGAACCAAAGAGTCCTATGAACCAGAGACTCTCCCTCATATATTGACTGACCAAAGGAAAGGAGCACTATTTTTTTTTTGTCTAAGAGGAGGATGCGTGTGAAGAGTTCTTGCATGAGGAGATGTGGCGCTCTCCTTTCTTTGTTACATTTCCTAGTTGGATTGGTTAGAACTCTTAATTTGGTTAGGGAATGATCACATATATGGCACCTTATATATAAAGAGGGGACCACTTTTCATCGGTGATTAAGAGATTTTTTTATGTGACAAAAAAAAAATCATCATGAGGAATAAAAGAGGAGGGCGAATGCTAATCATCTTAGGCATGTGTTTTTGGCGTGGAGACTTCTTGGTCGCTCCATCCAAGGCATGAAGGCTCTTGTCCAAGATCCCTTCCTCCCTTGAAATGAGATCTCATTCCTCCCCTCGCTTCCCTTCTAAAGATTAATGCCCAAGGAATCATCCCTCTTCCTTATGGAGCCTGGCGTGCATGCAAAATAGAGGGCTTATACTTTTAGGCCTTGCAAGGTATTGGATTTGAAAATTTCTTAGAGATTTTGATCCTTATTTTGCTACATTTTAGATAAAAAAATATTATGATAATAAATTATAAAAAAATTTTTAGATGCATCCTGACCATGAAGGAAAGAAAAACTGTTTCTCTTCGGATGATCCAAATTGTATCTAAAAATTTTTTTATTAATCTATATAAATAAGGATCAAATCCTTACTTGATTAGTAGTAGAATCAAAGATCAAATCTCAAATAATCTGATATAAACTTTTACGGAGGTCTGGATGTGCAGATCCTCTACTTCGCATGCATGTTAGACGCCGTAGAAAAGTAGGATGAACTCTAATTTTTGCAATTCAATCAAATAAGGAAGAAGATGTGCTCGTGTGATACCTCACACCAGCAGGTGGGATGCCCAAAGAGGGCCCACACACAAGAGAGAAGGGGCGGCACTAAAGGGGAGAGGCTAAGGAGAAGAAGAAGGGCTTCTCTCTTCTCACACCTCTCTCTCTCTCTTTCTCTCTTCTCTCAATCTGATTTGTTTGCCATATATCTATAGGTAGAAATTCTCTCTATTTATAGATTAATCTCATGACCCAATAAGTATAGGAGTCCTAACTCAAATCTAATTTGAATCAGTCCAATACTCATGAAAGAAGGATTCCTACATGAGATAGAATTGCCATCACTTATGACAACCACTTTGCACCCACTCCCTCACCCACATGGGATGCCCCAAACCAGCACCATTCTAGGTGTTGGTCTACCCACATGAGAGGAGAATCTTAGGGCAGATAGAATTTTTTATATCTCATCCAAAATGGATCCGATTCGAATCCAATTCGAAGCTAGTTCGAAGTAATTTCGAAAGGCTGTCAATCCCAAACTCTTTAGGACTTTTGTACCAAGTCTAACTTGAATTTTTAGACTCAATTAAGCCTAATTAATTTAGATCTAATCTAAAATTAATTAATACTTAAATTTAATCTTTTATATGCTCCATGGATCATAGATCAGAAACTGTTCATCTCCGGGATCGAACCTGAACCTTATGTGTAGTGCTAGCTAGACATAGTCAACTCTTCAATCCTATTTGATCCATAACTTAATTCTCAATCAAGTTAGCTTATATATTCAATCAAGTCAAGTACTTTCAAATTGAATATATAAACATAGACTAATTTCTTCCTACTTTGTTTGACTTATGTGCGTGACTCTATAGGTTCAAACACTAAGCCGGTAGCACAGGAACCAATTTTTATACTAATCGAGATACCATCTAGCAATAGTTTCCAATATCCATATAGGTCAAATTATCGTAAAAAAATATTTTAAAACTCATACATATGGTTACCACATAATTTATCCTTTTGACCTTGGATGCTCTAGGATGGTCTCAGGTTAACTGTCAATCGAGATTGCTTCATCCATATTGTATTTCAACCTTTCGAATCCATCTTATGGATTATCCTAGCCAAGGCTTTGCTAAATTGAACTACAGCGATACATCAACTTCAATAATTCAGAGAGATCAATCCAATCTTGATCCACACATAGACTTCACAAGTACTTGACTATATCCAGTAGCCTTCCATCACTGCATTAGAAATTCAGATAGTTTGATACCAAAGCACAGTGAGTTGCTTGCAAGTCACTATGATGATCTCAGATCTAAAAGATACTTATACCCATATACTTCGCGAGCAGCTCTTGATAGCAGAACGCTCAACAGGTGAGTCACTTGTTTAGTGATAATGTACTCCTATATCTCACCTGTATGCCATACTAATATCACCATACTTCTTGGTTAAGAGGACAACCAACTCATATGGCATACAATGACCTTCACTTGATAAATGTCATCATCCTGTAATGACATATTATTTGATCGTGAATATGTTTAAGAACTACACAATAAATTCTCTCTTTATCGTACACTAATATAGTTCTAAGGACTTCATTACAGCATAAGAGTTCAAGGAAGATGTAATTTTGTAATAAAAAATATCAGAATAACTATTATTCATTAATCAATAACTCATGTATAAAAAGAAACTCAATCGTGATATGATTGATTTTAGATCACAATTTTCAACAACTCTCACTTGGACTAAAGTCCATTGGGACAGTATCTTATATGCATCTTTCATTTGAAATCATCAAACTCTTTGATCCCAAGAGCTTTAGTGAAGGGGTCGGTTAAGTTCTCATTTTCATCGATCTTCTGAAGCTTAACATCACCTCGATTCACGATCTCTCGCACCAGATGATAATGGTGTAGAATATATTACAGCATCCGATGCAGCATTGTATTCTATTTTGCATACAGAATCGGTCATAGTATGTTGCTTGAAACTCTTCCAGCAAATAGCTCCTCTATTCAAGATAAATACGTGGCCCGACATGCTTCTGTTGTTATCACAATCTGACTGAATATTAGAATCAGTATATCCTATAAATTTCAGATCAGTGTCTCCATAGATAAGCTATTGGTCTTTAGTAATTCTTAAATACTTAAGAATTACTTTCGCCATCTTTCAATGCTTCTCACCTGGATCAGACTGGTACCTACTCACTATCCCTAGTGAATAGGCCACATCTAGCCTCGTACATGTCATAGCATACATGATAGATCTCACTATCGAAGTATATGATATTCTACTCATGCACTCTCTCTCCTCAAGAGTTGTCGGATAATCTTTTTTGAAAAAAATAATTTCAGGATCTATCGGAAGATAGCCTTTCTTAAAATTATCCATATTGAATCACTTCAACAAGATATCGATGTACGTGGATTGAAACAATCCAGGTAATCTTCTAGATCTATCCCTATAAACTTCATCCTTAGGATATAGGATGCTTCTCTCAAATTCTTCATGGAGAACTGTGATGATAACCACAGCTTCACACTCTGCAAAGTCGGGACGTCATTTTCTAGTAACAGTATATCATCCACATATAGCACAAGAAAGATGACTACAGAATCGGAAGCTCACTTATAGACGCAAGGCTCTTTTTCCATTCTTAATGAAGCCATACGTTTTGATCACCTTATCAAAATGCATATTCCAAATCCTAGACACCTACTTAAGTCCATAAATAGATCTTTTTAGCTTGCATATTTTTGACTCATCTGTGGATATGAACCCTTCAGATTGTATCATATACACCTCTTCCTCCAGCTTTTCATTGAGAAAAGCCGTTTTGACATCCATCTATCAGATCTCATAATCTAAGTGTGCAGTGATAGCAAGCATAATTCGAATGGACTTGAGTATTGCTATAGGAGAGAACATCTCGTCATAGTCAATACCATAATGCTGACGGTAACCCTTGGCAACTAGGTGGGCTTTATAGGTCTCTACCTTTCTGTCCACTCCTCTTTTTCTCTTGAAAATTCATTTACACCCTATGGATTTTATCCCTCTGGGCGGATCAACTAGTATCCATACAGTATTAATTTCTATGGACTCCATCTCAGATTTCAAGACCTCGAGCCATTTCTGGAAGTCAACCCTTTGCATGGCCTCCATATAAGTGATCGAATTCTCATCATTCTCATCAAGTTTGATGGGATCATCATTCCGAACCAGAAGATCATAGTATCTGTCTGACTGACGTGATACTCTATCGGATCTCTTCAATGGCACCTCTATTGGCTCCAGATTCGATTCACCAATCAAATTCAATTTTACATGTGTCGGTCCTTCCACCTCATGAACTTCATCAAATTCAATTTTACAGGCATTAGCTCCTTCACTAAAGAACTCTTTTTTCAAAAAGACTGTCTGACTACTGATAAACATCTTTTGTTCTGCAGTGAGGTAGAAGTAGTATCTTTTAGTTTTCTTTAGGTACCCTACAAACAAGCATCTATCAGACTTCGGTCCAAACTTATCTATCTTTAAATGCTTGACATAAGCTGGACACCTCCAGACCCTAAGGTGTGAGAGCACCGACTTACGTCCAATCCATATCTCATATGAAGTTTTATTGATAGATTTGCTGGATACTTTATTCAAAATATAGTAGACAGTTTCTAGAGCATATCTCCAAAAGAAAATTGACAGACTCGCAAAGTTCATTATAGATCAGACTATATCTAAGAAGGTTCGATTCCTCCTCTCTGACATCCCGTTATGTTGTGATGTTTCAGGAGGGGTCCACTGTGAGAAAATCTTATTCTCTTCCAAATATGTCATGAACTCACTGGTGAGATATTCACCTCCTTGATCTGATCGAAGAATTTTAATACTCTTTTCAGTTGTTTCTCTACTTCAGCACAGAATCGTTTGAACATTTCAAATGATTCTAACTTATGCTTCATAAGATAGACATACCCATACCTCGATAAGTCATTTGAAAATATAATGAAGTAGAAGTATCTTCCTCTGATCCTTATGTTCATAAACCCATATACATCAGTATATATTAGACCTAGGACATCACTGGCTCTTTCATCTTTTTTCTTAAAAGGTGACTTAGTCATCTTACCAAGTAGGTAAGATTCGTAGGTAGGTAACGATTTATGATCATCTATCTCAAGAACACGTTCTTTGATCAACTTGTCAATCCTACTCTTGTTCACATGATCAAGCCTACAATACCAAAAGTAGGATTCATTGACATTATCTATCTTAGGATATTTACTGGTTGTGTACATTACACTAATAGACCGTAATATCATGTATATGCTATGTTTTAATTATCTACCCATAATTGTAGTATCATTCATAATAATATCACAAAAATCATCCTTTATTATAAACTTGTAATTAAGTTTGGCCAAAAGGCCTATAGAGATGACATTCATCAAAAAGGAGGGACAATAATGACAATCATTGAACATGACACTACTAGACTCGAAGATAAGCTGCAAAGTTTTCAAGACCAGAACTGGAATAAGACTTCTATCTCCAATATTAAGGAACTGCTCGCCCTCTCAAAACTTTCTACTTATCTGCAGTTTCTACAATGAATTGCATATATTAATAGGACTTTCGGTATCCAATATCCAGATAGTAGTATCACAAACAGAGAAATTATAAAGAGTTATCATATAAGTACCTTGTGAAGCAACCGATTGCTTCTTCCTCTTGTTCTTAGGTATGTTTGGATCAAGAATAGCTATATAAGTAGGATAATTCCTTTTTCAATGATCCAACTTCTTACAGAAGAAGCACTCTGCCTGGCTCCTGTCAATTTTTGATAGTTTGCTCTGCTTAGGATCGGTGATACGAGATTTTTGTATCTTTTTTTTTCTTTTTTCTCTTAGAGAATCGAGCCCTGCAGATGAACCTCACACTAAATTCACTGGCTCCTACTGAAGCTAGTGATCCTTCTCAAAAGTCTGTAGTAATCTTAGCAAACCATAAAAATTCACCACAGGCTTCGACATTCTATAATGACTGAGAAAGGCAAGTAGGATTTTGGTAGTGAATTGAGGATAGCATCCTTGTCTAACTATTCATGCAACAGAAAATCAAGTTTGCTAAGGCATTCAATCTGCTCAATCATGTACAATATATGATCGGTGACTGAAACTCCCTCTCGCATACGGGAATTAAATATTGCATAGGAAGTTTTGTGTCTCTCCGCATCCTCAGGGGTGCCGAAGGACTCATTTAACATTCAATGATCTCCTCTGGCTGCGCATCCTCGAATTTATGACTAAGTTTGTTATTCATAGCTGTTGCCCAGCTATGCACCCCAAGAGGGGGGGGTGAATTGGGTTTTTAAAAATTTTAAGCTCAACTGATTACTTATGAAAAATATTTGTTAAAAGCTTGATGAATGAGAAGAAGGACTTTAAATCAAGATTAAATTACCTAAAGCAAGAATGCAAGTATATAATAAAGAAATAATGCAAAACAATAAAGCACACCACAAACACAAGAATTTATAGTGGTTCGGTGCCAACCTTGCACCTACATCCACTCCCCAAGCTCCTACTTGGGAATTTGAATCCACTATCCTTGTATTCAACCCGAATACAAACGTCAAAAATTCTGACACTAGCTATCCCAAGCTAGTCCACTTGTTTCTCGGGTACAAGCCAACCCAAAACACTCCGATTTCAGGTTCGGATCAACCTTCCCTTGTTTTGGAAACCCTCCAAAAACAAGAATAATTACTCACAAAGAGTAAGACAGTTTAGAGCATAAATACGTACAAGAATAGCTCCTTAAATGAGCGAATATAACAATAAAAACACTTTACTCAAATGAAGAATCCCCTTTTTGGATTTTTTCAAGGTGGATGAAGAGTTGAATGAACGCTTGAGAAGAAGTTGAACTTTGATTGAAGATTTCTTGAAGGCTTTGAAAAAGCTCTTGATCAAGGTTGAAAAATAGGCTTGAAAAATCCTCTCTTGGAATGCTCTTGAATTTCTCTTTCATAATCTCTCGTGTATATAGTAGATTCCTTCTCTCTCTCGTGTAGATTGTGGATCCCCTCTCTTTTTCTTTTCTGTATTTCGTTGATCTCCTCGTGTATATTTTTTGGATCACTTTCTTCCTCTTGTATTTTCACCTTTTGAAACCTTTTATAGCATTAAGAAACAAGAGAAAATATATTAGGTAGAAAAAGAGCCGTTAGAGCATTTTTAGGAAGCATAAAAGGCAATTAAAACGGGCAAAAAACTAGCCATTGCGGACATTTTCCGTCGCAGGGGTCGACTCATGAGTCGACTCATGCTTCAGGGGTCGACTCATGAGTCGACCTCTATTGCAAAGACCAGAGATTTGGTTTCTGGATTTTTTTGGCTCAAATCAGCAGAGGTCGACTCATGAGTCGACTCATGCCTTGTAGGTCGACTCATGAGTCGACTCACAGGTCGTGCCAAGCCAGAAAACCAGCGTGCCAAGAGAATTTTTAACGTGCCAATCAGCTCATTGTGCCATGAGTTGACTCATGAGTCGACTCATGCACTTCAAACCTTCATAACTTCAAAAATATAAGTCCAAAAATAATGAAATTTTCACCAATAGATTATAAATCATTTGTTCTACCAAATGATATTATCAAATTAGGGTTTTAGTAAAATTACAATTTTGCCCCTGAAGAGCATAAAGACTTTTTCAAATAAAAATATTTGTATCCCTTCAATCTGCTTTGTAATCATCAAAATCAATCTAGGAGCAACAATCTCCCCCTTTTTGATGATGACAAAATATTTGAACAAAAGCATTTATGTGAATCAATAATTTCAAAAGAATGCATTATAGATGTATATGCTTGAAAAGAGTATGATTCTTTTGGCATGTGATATAAATGGTCATATACAAAAATAGTTTGTCCATTTTCTTAAAGATTTGAAAATATGCTCATTAGATTATGTGATTTTGATATTTGAGCGAGAAACTTATTTTTGTTATCAGATTAAGCTGTATTTTGAAAATTTGCTCATTCTCATTTGATTTTAGTTTTAGCATCAGAGCAAAAAATAATTATGTGCTTTAATTGCTTTTGATACAAAAAATAATTATGTGTGCCAAAACATGTTTAAGAGTTGATTTGTAAAGTGTATTAGATCATTTTGAGTTTAAGATGTATCAGAGCAAGAGAAAAAAAAAATTTACAATGTATCAGAGCAAGAAAAATAATTTTACAATGTTATCAGAAAAAATTTTACAATGTATCAGAGAGAATTTTATAATGTATCAGAGCAAATTTTATAATGTATCAGAGAGAATTTTACAATGTATCAGAGCAAATTTTATAATGTATCAGAGCAAGTTAAAAAAAATTTAAGATGTATCAGAGTAAGTTAAATTTCTTAAAATGTATCAAGGTAAATAAAATTTCAAAAGATGTATCAGAGCAAGTTGGAATTTTAAAGTATATCAGAGCATATTTAAATTTTTAAAGTAAATCAGAGCATATGTAAAGAAGTAATTTAAAAGTTACTTATTTGCATTGTACTTGTAGTTTTGATATTGTTCTTTAAATTCTCCAATTTATTCATTAATGTCTCATAATTTGTAGTTTTGCTTTTGATTGCTTTTTCTTTAACTGCTTGATGGATTGCTTTTTGTTTAATTGCTTGATGGATTGCTTTGTCTTTAATTGCTTGATGGATTGCTTTTTGTTTAATTTCTCCCCCTTTTTGACATCATCAAACCAGGTTAACTCCTCCTTTTTCTGAAACATTCTTTAATTTCTTCCTCTTTTTGAGTTTATCACAGATGTTTGCTCCCCCTTAATACAGCAATTATTAACAGCAAACAACAACAAAGAGAAGACAATATTTCAACAAGGAGAATATATATATAACCAAAATATGATCGACATCATTACAAAAGGTAGAGATATAAGCAAAAGATGATACCATAAAACCATAATTGTTTCAATACATAGTTCATAATAGTCAAACAGCTAATTGTCAATACATGGCCCCAAAATACAAATCCTAAAACAAGACACTAACTCCTAGGACCTAGTAATGATCAAGACAAATCATGGATCGGAGTCATCAGATATGGTATGAGAAGCTGATGGATCAGAAGTGCGTCCTCTACCCCGTCTGCCTCTGGCACGAGTAGGAGAGCAAGATGAACTAGGTGGCTGAGAACGCTGAGATGCTAAGGACTGAACAGAAAGGGTGAGTCTAATGGAATCAAGTACGTTCAATGCTCTGGAAACAGATTGAAGTAGAGCATTGAACTGAGTGGATGCTTGCTCACTCGATCCTCGAATCTCTTTCCTCAGTAACTCATATCCTCCCTCTAGTGCTCCTCTGAGCCTTCCAGCCTCTGCAGTGAGGTCTGTGACCTCAATAGTAGACTCCTGTGGCTGAGGATGGGCCAATGCAAGGACTTGCCCCTGCAAGTCAAGAACTCTGCCAGTCAGTCTCCAGACAGTGTCTTCAAGTTGCTGAATCCGGATGGACTGATCTGACATCATCTGAAACACAGTGGATATGTGGGGAGTCATGGTCTGATCAGAAGAAGTGGCTCCCGGTGCAAAAGTAGTACTGCTCCACTGACTAGATAATAAAGAGGCCACACGCTGTGATATCTGCTCGATCTGATCGTCAGCCAGTCTGAACTCTGATTGAGGTGCTCTGCTCTCTGGCTGATACACTGGTGTGGGCATCCTAGTAAACTCTGAAGGGCCAGCCTCTGTATCAGGAATGAACTGGGTATCTGGTGATGCTGCCCTGAAGTCATGTACAGGAGATGATGGACCTTCTTCTTCAGCTCTGCCTTCAGTTCTATCTTCAGCTCTATCTCTTTCTTCAACTCTTTCTTCAGCTCTTTTCCCAGCTCCCTTGATCCAACCACCATCAGTTTTTGTAAATCCCATTCGGTGCAGGCTGTGTTGGTTGAAAGTGTCCACATGAGATAGCTTGGTAGGTGCCTCCCCCTCACAGCTAACTCCAAACCTCCTAAATACTCTAGTAAGGGCCATACCATAAGGCAAGTGTGTCTTGGATCTGTTCAAAGTTTCTCTCATGGCCTCTATCATAAGTGCAGGGAGGTTCAGGGGGGTCTGAGTGATGACATGAAACATGATACAGATATCTCTGCCAGACAGTAGATCATGCCTACCACTTCTAGGAAAGAAGAGCTTTGTTACCATCTGATGTAGGATCCTCATCTCAATGGACAAAATCTTTGCTTCCAATTTATTTAAACTTCCTGAATAAGTTTCTCCTAGAATAATTCTGATCCCCTCTTCTTTTACTGGGAGTTCCATATAAGAATAACCTTCACTAGGCAAATGTAATATTTCTCCCAATATACTAGAATCCAAGCAAATATCAATACCCTTGACTGTTGAAGTCACTGACCCATTTTCATAATGTAGATTCTGGTAGAATTCTCTAACTAGGTCAACATAGGTGACTTCCTTAAGGGAGCAATAGAAACCCCATCCTTGGTTTTTAATCTTAGTAGCAAAAGTAAAGCCCTCATCTTCAAAGAACCGAAAATCTATATTTTTCCTGGTTTCTACTTTTCTATCAGAAAGAGGGTTCTTACTGGGGCTTATGGAGGATTGAGGGGGACCTTGAGCAGATACTGAAGCTGGAGTGGGAGCATTGGAAGACTGACCAGCTTGCCTTTTCTTTCGGACAATTTCTTCAGGCTCACGGATTGACTTTCTTCTTTGGGGAAGCTTCATCTTTGGAGCCATATTCACTTCAATAGTAGGGCAAGGAGACTTGGAGGAACAAGTGAAAGAGTGGAGGAGGGATCACAAGAGAGTGAAGAGGAATTTTGGTGGAGAAAAGAAGTAGATTTGGGAAGAACGGTGGAGTGCTAGGGCACGCTCCAACCGTGCCAAACAATGGGAAAAAGAAAAAAATCCCTTTCCAAAGTGGCGATTTTTGGTGGAGAGGAGGAGGGAGAAGTGCCTCGAACTAAATCCTTGGATTTGGAGCAAAAGGAAGTGGAGAAGTCGGCTTTTGGAAGGAAGAAGATGAGAAGATGAGTCGTCTCACGAACAGGGTCCCTTATAAAAACAATGAACCCGTTGGAAGTTGGTGGGATTTACAAGTTTGCCATTGAGTCGACTCATGGGGGTCGACTCATGAAGTTCAGAAAATCAGAAAAAATATGAATAAATTCCAGAAAAATTTAAAATTTTGGGAGAAGGAGTTTTGCTCAAAGATAAATTTTTAGAATGATAAACTTGAGCTTTTGAGATCAGGATAGATGTTAGAAATTGAGCTCTAAGAATATTTGACATCAATTCTTGGAAATTGAGAGAAAATTTAGGCATATGGATCTAGAATTCCTAGATTTCTCCTAATTTCACAGAATCTATCCTCACTAAGGACCTTTGTAAAGATATCAGCTAATTGACTTTCAGTGCAAACATATTCAAGAATAATATTTTTGTTTTGAACATGTTCTCTTATAAAATGATGTCTTATTTCAATATGTTTGGATCTTGAATGTTGAATTGGATTTTTAGATAGATTTATGGCACTTGTGTTATCACATCTTATTGGTGTTTCATTAAGTTTGATTCCAAAGTCTTCGAGTTGTTGCTTAATCCATAAGATTTGAGCACAACAACTTCCGGCTGCAATGTATTCGGCCTCAGCCGTAGACAGTGCCACCAAATTTTGTTTCTTGCTAAACCATGAGATTAGGTTAACTCCAAGAAATTGGCATGTTCCACTTGTGCTTTTTCTATCTAATTTACATCCAGCAAAATCAGCATCTGAATATCCTAATAAATCAATTTGTGAGTCCTTAGAGTACCATAACCCTAGAGTTCGAGTACCATTTAAGTATCTAAAGATTCTTTTAACAGCATTCAAATGAGATTCTTTAGGATTAGATTGATATCTAGCACATAAACAAACACTAAACATGATATCAGGCCTACTTGCAGTTAAATATAATAATGAGCCAATCATACCTCTATAGTATTTTAAGTCTACACATTTACCTTCATCATCCTTGTCAAGCTTACATGAGGGACTCATTGGTGTGCCTATTGGTTTGCAGTTCTCCATTCCAAATTTTTTGAGTAGTTCCTTGGTGTACTTGCTTTGGGTGATGGAGATTCTCTCTTTTGATTGTTTGATTTGGAGTCCGAGGAAGAAGGTGAGTTCTCCCATCATGCTCATCTCGAACTCTCCCTGCATAAGCTTAGCAAAGTCTTGACAAAGGGATTCATTAGTAGACCCAAAAATTATGTCATCAACATAAATTTGTATAATTAGCATATCATTTTGATTTCTTTTAATAAAGAGGGTTGTATCTACATATACTTCTTCAGTAATATATCCATTTAAAAATGCACTTTTAACATCCATTTGAAATAACTTGAATTTCATAAAGCAAGCATATGCAAGTAGAAGTCTAATAGCTTCTAATCTAGCAACAGGTGCAAAGGTTTCATCAAAATCAATTCCTTCTTCTTGATTATATCCCTTAGCAACCAGTCTTGCTTTATTTCTAATTACATTTCCATGCTCATCTAATTTATTTCTAAAGACCCATTTTGTGCCAATTATTAAATAATTTTTAGGTCTTGATACTAAGGTCCAAACATTATTTCTTTCAAATTGATTAAGTTCCTCTTGCATTGCATTAATCCAATTATGATCATTTTCAGCTTCTTCAAAAGTTTTAGGTTCAAGATGAGATACAAAAACACAATGATTAACTACATCTCTAAGTGAAGAATGGGTTTTTACCCCATGCATAGGATCACCAATAATTAACTCTTTAGGGTGGTTGTGAACATACCTCCATTCCTTGGGTAGGTCATTTGTACCTTGAGGTTGTTCTTGAATTTCTTCACCTCTCTCATCTTGTTTGTCTTCTTGATCCTTGTCTTCTGGAGTTGCTGAATCTTTCAGAGTGATCTCCTTCAAACCTTCTATTAGTGGATCTGCATTATCAACACCCTCATTCTTCCTTGAAGGAAGATCGTTAGATTCATCAAAAACAACATGTATGGACTCCTCAACTACTAAAGTTCTTTTGTTGAAAACTCTAAATATTTTACTAGTGGAGGAGTAACCTAGAAAGATTGCTTCATCTGATTTTGCATCAAATTTACCAAGTTTTTCTTTACCATTATTTAATACAAAACATCGACAACCAAAAACATGAAAATATGCAATATTTGGTTTTCTTCCTTTCCAAAGTTCATAGGGGGTTTTCTTTAAAAATTGTCTAATCAAGGCACGATTTAAAATGTAACATGCTGTGTTAATTGCTTCCGCCCAAAAATATCTTGGAAGGTTGCTTTCACAAAGTATGGTATGGGCCATTTCTTCTAGGGTTCTATTTTTCCTTTCAACTATCCCATTCTGTTGGGGTGTCCTAGGAGCAGAGAAGTTATGGCCAATTCCATTTTCATCACAAAAATTTTCAAAGTCTTGATTTTCAAATTCAATTCCATGATCACTTCTAATATTTTGAATTGAAAATCCTTTTTCATTTGTGATTTTTCGGTGAAATTTAGTGAAAATATGAAAAGTTTCATTTTTGTGTGCCAAAAAAAAAACCCAAGTAAAATGAGAGTAATCATCTATAATTACAAAGCCATATCATTTTTCTCCTAGACTAGTGGTTCTAGTTGGTCCAAATAAGTCCATATGCAAGAGCTCTAAAGGTCTAGAAGTTGAAACATTATTTTTGGATTTAAATGAAACTCTAGTTTGTTTACCTAATTGGCATGCATCACAAATTCTATCCTTTTCAAAATTCAGTTTTGGCAAACCAAGAACTAATTCTTTCTTAATTAATTTTGAAAGAGAATGCATGCTAATATGTGCAAGTCTACGATGCCACAGCCAACTAGTCTCATTAACTTTAGCATTCAAAGATACTAGGCATTGCATGTCTAATTTGGCTAACTCATTCAAATCTACCATATAAATATTGCAATGCCTATGTCCTATAAATTTAATGCCATCGTTAATAGGACTAGTCACAATGCAAACAGATGATTCAAAAACGACTTTATACCCTTTATCACAAAATTGACTAATGCTAAGTAAGTTATGCTTTAAACCTTTAACTAACAAAATATTTTTAATGTATTTGGAGGGAGTGATACCAATGTTACCTATCCCGATGATCTTTCCTTTGCCATTATCTCCAAAGGTGACCATCCCTCCATCCTTAGCATCAAGCGTGATGAATTGTGATTCATCACCAGTCATGTGTCTCGAGCATCCACTATCAAGATACCATTTCCTGTTTCCTCCTTGGGATGCTAGACACACCTGCAAGCAAAGGTCAAGTTTCTGTCTTAGGTACCCAAGCTTTCTTGGGTCCTTTTGGGTTAGTCAAAATGGTTCCTTTTGGAACCCATATTTTCTTTATAGTTGTGTTTGCATATTTGTTAATAAGGCATGTGTATGATTTATGTCCTATTCTACCACATTTGAAACAAGTAATATTTGCAAACTTGTTACTTGAATAATTTACATAAATATTCTTCAGAAATTTTTGTTTCTTCAAGGGGTTATATCCAAGTCCAGCCTTATTATATACAGCTTTTTGATTATCAAGAATCATATTTAATTTGTTTGAACTTAAGGTGAACTTATCTACAATGGGTTTCAGCTTGTTAATTTCATTCCTTAAGCTTTGATTTTCTTGAAACAAGGTGGATTTTTCAATTGAAAGGTTTTCAGCTTGTTTTATTAAGGACTGATTTTCCAATTTCAGTTCTTTATTTTTCATCCCTAGTTTTTTTAATTCATCAATTAAATCATAGAATGCTTCATGCAATTCTTTAAAAGTAAATTCACTAGGGGATTCAGAAGTTACCTCATTTTCGTGTGCCATAAGGCACAGGTTGGCTTGTTCTGTTGAGGTTTCCTCATCGGAGCTTGAGTCATCGCTCGCACTCCAAGTCGCCATCATTGCTTTCTTTTTGAACTTTTTGGGACCTTTCTTTAGTTGTGGACATTCGAATTTGAAATGTCCCGGCTTCTTGCACTCGTAGCATATAAGGGGTTGATCTTTCTCTTTCTCTTTGCTTTGTTCTCCTTTTGTGAATGACTTCTTTCTCATCCCCTGTTTCCTTTTTCTTAGAAACTTCTTAAATCTCCGGGTGATGAGTGCCATCTCTTCATCCTGTTCTTCATCTTCAGTGTCATCCGTTTCATCATCAGGCGAAGCTGTGGATTTGAGGGCAATGGTTCTTTTCTTTTTGACTTCATCCTCTTGATGTTGCTTCATGCTAAGTTCATGAGTCATCAAGGATCCAAGAAGCTCTTCTAGAGGTAGAGTGTTCAAGTCCTTTGCTTCTTGGATGGCAGTCACCTTGGCTTCCCAAGTTCTTGGCAATGACCTGAGAATCTTCCTTACTAGCTCACTGTTAGTATAAGATTTGCCAAGACTCTTCAAACCATTAATTATATCAGTAAAATGAGTAAACATAGCAGTTATGGACTCATCATGCTCTATTTTAAACAATTCATATTTATGTACAAGCATGTTTATTTTAGACTCTTTTACTTGACTTGTTCCCTCATGGGTTACTTCTAACCTATCCCATATTTCTTTAGCAGATGCACAAGTAGAAATACGATTAAATTCATTTGCATCTAGTGCACAATAAAGAACATTCATAGCTTTAGCATTTAATTGTGCCAATTTCTTATCAACCACATCCCATTCTTTCTCGGGTTTGGTTGACTCCTCACCATATATAATCTTGGTAAGTGTGTGAGGACCGTTCACTATGATACTCCACATATCATAGTCAAGTGCTTGTATGAATATCTTCATCCGAGCTTTCCAATAGGTATAATTAGACCCATTGAAAAGTGGAGGTCGGTTTGTAGATTGCCCCTCGGCTAGTAAAGTACCGACATGGGTTGCCATAGATCTTTGGCTCTTTGATTGTTAGATCAAAGAAGGGCTAGAGCACCAGGCTCTGATACCAGTTGTTGCCCAGCTATGCAACCCAAGAGGGGGGGGGTGAATTGGGTTTTTAAAAATTTTAAGCTCAACTGATTACTTATGAAAAATATTTGTTAAAAGCTTGATGAATGAGAAGAAGGACTTTAAATCAAGATTAAATTACCTAAAGCAAGAATGTAAGTATATAATAAAGAAATAATGCAAAACAATAAAGCACACCACAAACACAAGAATTTATAGTGGTTCGGTGCCAACCTTGCACCTACATCCACTCCCCAAGCTCCTACTTGGAAATTTCAATCCACTATCCTTGTATTCAACCCGAATACAAACGTCGGAAATTCCGACACTAGCTATCCCAAGCTAGTCCACTTATTTCTCGGGTACAAGCCAACCCAAAACACTCCGATTTCAGGTTCGGATCAACCTTCCCTTGTTTTGAAAACCCTCCAAAAACAAGAACAATTACTCACAAAGAGTAAGATAGTTTAGAGCATAAATACGTACAAGAATAGCTCCTTAAATGAGCGAATATAACAATAAAAACACTTTACTCAAATGAATAGTCCCCTTTTTGAATTTTCTCAAGGTGGATGAAGAGTTGAATGAACGCTTGAGAAGAAGTTGAACTTTGATTGAAGATTTCTTGAAGGCTTTGAAAAAGCTCTTGATCAAGGTTGAAAAATAGGCTTGAAAAATCCTCTCTTGGAATGCTCTTGAATTTCTCTTTCACAATCTCTCGTGTATATAGTAGATTCTTTCTCTCTCTCGTGTAGATTGTGGATCCCCTCTCTTTTTCTTTTCTGTATTTCGTTGATCTCCTCGTGTATATTTTTTGGATCACTTTCTTCCTCTTGTATTTTCACCTTTTGAAACCTTTTATAGCATTAAGAAATAAGAGAAAACATATTAGGCAGAAAAAGAGCCGTTAGAGCATTTTTAGGAAGCATAAAAGGTAATTAAAACGGGCAAAAAACTAGCCGTTGCGGACGTTTTCCGTCGCAGGGGTCGACTCATGAGTCGACTCATGCTTCAGGGGTCGACTCATGAGTCGACCTCTGTTGCAAAGACCAGAGATTTGGTTTCTGGATTTTTTTGGGTCAAATCAGCAGAGGTCGACTCATGAGTCGACTCATGCCTTGTGGGTCGACTCATGAGTCGACTCACAGGTCGTGCCAAGCCAGAAAACCAGCATACCAAGGGAATTTTTAGCGTGCCAATCAGCTCATTGTGCCATGAGTTGACTCATGAGTCGACTCATGCACTTCAAACCTTCATAACTTCAAAAATATATGTCCAAAAATAATAAAATTTTCACTAATAGATTACAAATCATTTGTTCTACCAAATGATACTATCAAATCGGGGTTTTAGTAAAATTACAATTTTGCCCCTGAAGAGCATAAAGACTTTTTCAAATAAAAATATTTGTATCCCTTCAATCTGCTTTGTAATCATCAAAATCAATCTAGGAGCAACAATAGCTGCCCTCATCACACAATACATAGTCATGCGGTCATTGAGCCACTTCATATAAGTATCTCTCATGGCATGAGGAGAATTGACTGCAGGTTCTTTAGGGGCCTCATCCGTAAGAATATATAAAATCCTCTCGTACTCCAAGATGATCTTCAACTTTTAATACCAGCTATCGAAGTTAGATCTGATGAGCTTATCGCTGTCTAACAGCGAATGGAGAGATAGTGTGTTGGCCATAACTAAAAAAAAATATTAGTCTATTAGTATATAAATTATTTTTAATCTCAAAGATATGTACTTTAGTCTAAAAGTCCTCCTATTATTTTTACGAATTGATAGCCGCTACCTCCAACTCGAGAAATCACGCTAATTCCTTAGCATGTGCTAGAATCCACACAGACTACATTCGGGCCTGAGTGTGGCTCGACCAACTCTAGTGCATCCATGGATAGGTTCAAAACCAATTGTTTCTTCAAACAACTTCTAGCAATTAGGTTTTGTCCCATACATCCCTTCAGCAGGCATGTGGTGCCTCCATCAAAAATTTTGATTAGGTCCAACCATTAACATAACACACCAAGTGTATCCAACAAATGGATGTCCAGGTCTGAGTATGGCTCGACCAACCTAAGCATTGATCTGAAGGTATATCATGATGGTCATATGATGAATGATAATTTCAATACGTAATAGATATTAGGCGTGTGGCACCTACACTGCCTATTTGAAATATTAGACTCATTATCATGCACCTTAATGGGAGACTATGACCAAATTATCTCATAACTTTATCATTTTATGAACATAATAATTTAAAAGATTTGATTTCATCAATCTGAGAATAAGGAAAAAAGTCGACCTACAAGCTGCAAATCCTCCCATTGACTTCATCAAGTCATGTAAAGAATTAAACACAAACTGGTCTAAAGATACCTAATCAGTCACCTTGATTCACCTTAATGGCATGGGTCTGCACGAATCGACTAGTGACCTAATCAAAACATAATCTACCATGTTGGCCAGATAAGTGAGATCAGTAGGAGGGATGTGCCCTTAACTCATCGTAGATGCATCTAGGTGAATAGCTTCCAATTAAAAACTACTTGATCGAATATGTCAAACTTATCTTAGACACCAACTGATTAATTAGTTTCGATTTGGTTCATCAGAAGATTCGAGCTTAACCACGGAGCCATGATCATCGTCCATTTATTAGGATCAAACACATGAACTTGATCAAACTTCAACTATTAAGATTGATTTAGAGAAATACTGACCTAATCTAATTCAACACTTGATTAGATTTAATCAATTTCTTTACTTGGTCCATATAAGTTTCTAACCTTAGGTCTAACCAATTAAAAGGATCTGATTCAAACTAACCCTTTGTCCATCGATTTATGTGATGTCTTAATTATCTTTAGTTCTTAAATCTAGATCATTCAAAGCTTAATTCAAAATTAAGTGTGTGAAACGTGTGTTTTAGTCTGTAGAACTATTCTACAAAGATTTCAGATAAAGCATATCATATATTTTAATCTATAAAAATAAAATTTTATAATATATTTAATAATTAAATATACATAGGTATGATCTAAATTTCATACATACATCTTATGCATCATGATAACTTTTAGATCAATACTGATTACATCTTATGTAACATGCAATTTCAATCTAAAATAATTTTATATCTAAATTTTATCCTATTGTAATGAATCATAAATCACGTTAGATCTAATCTAAATATATTTATGATCAAAATAATATATAAAAATCTATTCACTTTTTTTCTTCATAAAAATCGGATCACAATGACACCCCTACACGTTATAAGAGAACCCATCGAATAGACAAAAGAGAGATTAATCTCTTCAATCTCTCATGATCGGATAGTCTGATGATCTTATTAATCCGAGTACTAAGCTACTAAGATCTAAAATCTAATTTTATATATAATTACATCAACATACAATTATTGATAAAATAATTTTGTGTCATGAACATATCTTTGATCTTATCAATTATGTTCTTCATCTAATCTAATTAGATTTGATGTATCATATACATTATATCAGATCTAAAATATATCTTATACTGATTATAAAATATTAATTTTAGATTTGATATTATATAAAAAATTAATTAGATACAAATATGAATGCATAAAGAATAAATTTTTGATAAAATTTATTTTTATGCAATGCTGAATTTTGATAGGATTTAGATCTAAATATCCATCGAAATAGATCAAATTTAGATATAAAATAAATTTTACTTCATAATAAAAATAATAATATTAAAATTTTATTAAAATAAATTTAAAATAAATTTTAATTCATATTGTTATTTCATCAAAAATTTAGCAACAGTAAAATTCTGTTATAACAAACTTATAACAACCTTAATCAACAATTGATTAGGCTCATCTAATCCCATCAAAATTAGATCAAAAATTTTATATTAATAGATTTAAATTAGATTTAATATCTTATAAAAAATATTAATTATATCTTATATAATTAATCCCAAAAAATTTAGTTATGTATGCATATTTTTCATATCTGCTCTGATACTAATTGAAGGGAAGAGAAATTATTTCTCTTCGGATGATCCAGATTGCATCTAATTTTTTTTTTATTAATATATATGAATAAAGATTAAATTCTTACTTGATTAACAGTAGAACCAAAGATCAAATCTCAAATAATCTAATATAAATCTTCATTGAGGTTTGGATGTGTAGACCCTCTATTTCATATGCACGTCAGACGTCATAGAAAAACAGGATGAACTTCGATCTTCGCAATTCAATCAAATAAAAGAGAAGATGTGCTAGTATGATACCTTACATCAGCAAGTGGGATGCCCAAGGAGGGTCCATGTGCAAGGGAGAAGGGGTGGCACCAAAGGGGAAAGGCTAAGGAGAAGAAGAAGGGCTTCTCTCTTCTCACACCTTTCTCTCTCTTTTTCTCTTCTCTCAATCTGATTTGTTTACTATATATCCATAGGTAGAGATCTCTCTATTTATAAATGAATCTTATAACCTAATAAGTATAGAAGTCCTAACTCAAATCTGATTTGAATCAATCCAATACTCATAAAAGAAGGATTCCTAATGAGATAGAATTGTCATCACTTATGATAATCACTTTGCACCCATATGGGACACCCCAAACCAGCACCATTCTAGATGTTGGTTGGCCCACATGAGAGAAAAATCTTAGTATAAGTAAGATTTCTCATAGCTCATCCAAAATGGATCCAATTCAAATCCAACTCGAAGTTGGTTCGAAATAATTTCGAAAGACTGTCAATCTCAAACTCTTTAGGACTTTTGTATCAAGTCTAACTTAGATTTTTGGACCCAATTAGGCCTAATCAATTTATATCTAATCTAAAATTAATCAATACTTAAATTCAATCTTTCATATGCTCCATGGATCATAGATCAGAAACTATTTATCTCCAGAATCGAATCTGAACTTTATATGTAGGGTTGGCTAGACATAGTCAACGCTTCAATCCTATTTGACCCATAACTTAATTCTCAATTAAGTTAGTTTATATGTTCAATCAAGTTAAGTACTTTCAAATTGGACATATAAACATAGGTTAATTTTTTTTTACTTTGTCTGACTTGTGTGCGTAACTCCATAGATTCAAACACTAAGTCGGTAGCACAAGAATCAATTTTTACACTAATCGAGATACTATCTAGCAATGATTTCCAATGTCTAAATAGATCGAATTATTGTAAAAAAATATTTCAGAACCCATGCATATGGTTACTACATAATTCATCCTTTTGACTCTGGATACTCTAGGATGGTCTCAGATTAACTGTCAACCGAGATTGCTTCATCCATATTATATTTCAACCTTTCAAATTTATCTCATAGATTATCCTGGCCAAGACTTTGCTAAATTGAAATACAGTGATACATCAACTCCAATAATTTGAGGGGTCAATCACATCTTGATCCACACACAGACTTCGTCAGTACTTGATTGTATCCAGTAGCCTTCCGTCATTGCATTAAAAATCTAAATAGTCCGATACCAAAGTACAGTGAGTTGCTTGCAAGTCACTATGGTGATCTCAGGTTTGAAGGATACTTATATCCATGTACTTCGCGAGTAGCTCTTGACCGTAGAATGCTCAGTATGTGAGTCACTTGTTCTATAATGATGTACTCCTATATCTCACCTGTATGCCATACCAGTGTCACCATACTCCTTGATTAAGAGGACAACCAACCCATATGACATATAACGACCTCCACTCGATAAACGTCATCGTTCTGTAATGACATATTATTTGATCGCGAACATGTTTAAGAACTATACGATAAATTTTTTCTTTATCGTACACTAACATAGTTCTAAAGATTTCATCATAGCATAAGAGTTCAAGAAAGATGTAACTTTATGATGAAAAAAATCAAAAAAACTATTATTCATTAATCAATAACTCATATACAAAGAAAAACTCAATTGTCACATGATTGATTTTAGGACACCATTTCCAACAGGACATCCGATCGGATTGGATGAATATTTTCTTCAATTATGCACATTGATAAATCATCAAAATTAATCAATTATATCAATAATCAATGATGGTATGATGTAAAAAGAGTTTAGCTTTTACCAAGTGTCACCACCCATCCATTTCAAATCCAAAGCATCTATTTCCAAGAATTAACTTTTTTCATGCCCTTGGATGCTTGGCATACCTATAAAATCACTTCTTAATCTTTGGTACCCCAATCATCTTGGGTCCATTAGGATTAGAGCATATGATTCTTTTGGAAATCTAAATTTATTTAATCAGAGTATGACCATTTCTTTTAATATTATATTCAAAAATTTTATGACCTACTTTATTATATTTAAAATAAGTTATAGAATAATTTTCACATGAAGTTCTACTAAATATATTTTTAACAAATTTTTATTTTTTTAAAAGACTAAAATCAATTTCAGCTTTATCAAAAATAGCTTTTTGATTATTTAAAATCAATTGAAGCTTTTGTGAGCCAATAGTGAATTTTTGAAATATGGACTTCAAACTTTCAATCTCTTTATTTAATTTGGTATTTTCTTCTAAAAGAGATTTTTCAGAAATTAAAGATTTATCTTTCTTATCCTCTAAAAATTTTTGAGATTTCAAAAGTTTATCTTTTTCTTCAACTAGGAATTTTTCAAATTTTGCAAGATTTTCTTTTTCCTTAAAAAAAGTTTCTATTTGTTTAATGAAAATTTTCTTTTTTTTGGCTATGTTTTCCATATTTTTCAAATGATCTCCTTTTTCGTTCAAAATTTTATTTTTCTCTTTAGCCAAAGAAAGATTAGATTTTTAAAGCTCTTTGTTTTTTAGTCTTAACTTTCTGAATTTATACATTAAATCGTTAAAGGCCTCAAACAACTCATCAAAAGAAAATTTGAAAGAGTTTTCAAGGAATACCTCATCATTATTAGCCATGAGGTAAGGATTTGTGATACACTCCTCTTTCTTATTTTTGCTTTCTTTGACTTGCTCTCCCTTAATCCATATTTTTTTTCCTTTATTTTTTTTTCATCTTCATGAGCCATGAGGCATATGTTGGGGTGAGCTTTTTTTTTTTTTTTGGAAGCTTGATGTTTCTCTTCGATTTCCTCCCTCAAAAGTTGTTTCCAATTTCTTTCAAATTTATTTAGCTGAAACACATAAAGAAATTATATTAAATTCATTAATATCTAAAGAATAATAGAATATATTCATGGCTTTAGCATTCAAATGAATCACTTCTTTATCATGAATCAATGCATTTTGTGTGTGGAGGCCATTGACTATAATCTTTCATAAATTATAATCATGTGCTTGTATAAAAATTTTCATCCTAATTTTTTAATAGATATAATTAAATCCATTAAGCATTGGGGTTCTATCTATGGAATAACCTTCATTAATAAAGGATTTCATTTTGAATTGCAAGTTCTTTTATTCTTTAACCGTTAGGTTAACAATCAATAGCAGAGCACCTACTCTGATACCACTTGTTGCCCAGAGGAACAACCCAAAAGGAGCGGTGAATTAGGTTCTTCAAAAATCTTAGCCAAATTAAAACTCTAAGTAAATATGTGCTTGAAATTAAACTAACTTGAGAGTTTGTCAGGTGATTATAATGTGCAATAATGCAAACCAAATATAATTAAGGCATATGAGAAGCTATGCAAGAATTAGATCAAAACTAAGCTAAACAAGTAGTAAAACAAGCAAAGCAAGAAGTAAAACCACAACATAAATATACAAAATTTATAGTGGTTCGGTGCAATCCGTATCTACGTCCACTCCCCAAGCTTCTCTTGAAAATTCTACTATAATCTCTTCTTGATTATAGTGTGTTTATTTTTCTAGACTAACAAATAAAATTTTGTTAATTTTTTGAGATCACCAACCAAAATCTTACACCATTAGTTTTTCGGACTCACTAACAATCTAATTGATTTTTTAAGCTCATCAACCAAAACCTTTATAACATCCAATTATGAGCTTAGACCAACCTAATCTCCAAATTTTTTTTTCAAAGAAACTTGTAAAGAAATAAAATATAATATATGAAATTACAGCACAAAGAGAAAAATAAAAATGAAACTCTTTTGAAGCTCGAATGAGAAGTTGATGGATTGCTCTTTTGATACTTTTTCTTCTCTTCTTTAAAGCTTGAGAGAAAATGGAAAAAGTTGGAGAAGATTACTTTTAGAAGCACACTCAAAATTCTGCACTTAATTCCTCTCTTTTCTTTTTTTCAAAGATATTCGATGATGCTTACTCAAGATGATATTTTCCCTCTTTAATCTCTTTTTTCTTGGCTTTTCAATGAGTTTGGAGGCCTTTAAATCCTTTTTAGAAGCTAAACTAGTCATTTCTAGCAATTGAAGATCGAAAACTAGCTGTTGGAGGGCTTTTCTATAAATCTATGACTTTTCTACAAACTAACCATTATTGCTGTTAGAAATTATTGAGTCGACTCATGATTTTTTTGAGTCGGCTCATGGTCCTCATGAGTTAGCTCATGAATTTCTTGAGTCGGCTCAAGTAACACATCTAGAAACTATTTCTCTGTCTTTTCTGTATGAGTCAACTCATGCTGTTTTTGAGTCAGCTCAAGACTGTGCCAGTGCAGGTTGCATGCCTGAGTTGGCTCAAGGCCTATGCCAAGTGTTGAATGCATCCTAGAGCCGGCTCAAACTCTTTCTGAGTCACTAAAAATTCGGTCTCTTCAAGAAATTGCTTGGCTTAGCTTGCTAGGTCATCCTTCTCCGAACTCTTTATTCAAAAATCTTGAGCTTTGAAATTATATAGTCCAAACTTTCTGAATTTTTTCTCTTTAAAGATCTTGACTTAGCGAATTTTATGGAGATCTTTTAAAAGAATTATTTTTTAAATTTTAACATCTAAAAAGATTTACTATCACTCTTGAAATACATGGTTAGATTCATAATTACTCAAAATTTGACAATCATCAAAATTAATCACGGAGCCAACACTCACTATGCTAGCATGTCGATTGATTTAAAAGTTGGACTCAACTATAGCCCATTTCCTCTAAAAATTAAGTGTTTTCTTTGGTTATTCTAGAAGGAAAAATTGAATATAAATGATATCCTTGGACTAAATTAAGCTTGCAAAAAATCTTGGAGGTTGTGTTCTTTGTAGCCAAGCACCTAAGATAGTAGGCCATCTTTTCTCCACATGGTCCTTCTTCTCTATCATTTGGAAGGTTGTTTGTTCTACTTTAAAAGTGTTACACCCATATTCCACCTTTGAGTAGCTTTGTATTGATTGGAGATAGAGAAACTTTGCAAATTTGCGACAGCCGGCCAATCTCATGTTGTCCGCTGTGATGATCTTGTCTTGTTGAAGAGAGAGAAATGCTAGGATTTTTCTTGATAAATATTGTTCTATTATTTCAATTGCTTTAGTAGGGCTCTAGTTCTTTAATAATTGGTCAAATCTTTGTGATCTTAAAATCCTACCAAAATTTAGTGGAGTTTGGTCCAAAGTTAAATAACTTCCATTGGAGCTCTCTTTCGGTTGACCAGGTCACATATTCTCATTTGGATTTGCTGAAGACAAGGAGTTTTAGGCTAGTTTTTTGCCTTCTCATATCTCCAAGCTTGCTGACAATGGGCCTAACTTTCAACTACCATTTCCTATTTACTCTCTTAGGCAGTTCTGAGGTTGACTCCTACAACCACATTAGTTCCAAGGCCTTTTAAATCCTCCCTAGATCAAGCATTTAAGTTGAGTTTGGCTTCCCATTAGATTCCATTCATTGTGGGTTCTAATCAAGGCTTTAAATTGTCTCCGCTAAAGGCATTTATGCCCCAAGTTTATTAGGAATGTACATTGCCTATATATCAGGAATATACAGAATATTAGGAATGTACATTGTCTAGAATATCTTTTTACAATGGCATGTTACAGAATATTAGGAATGTACATTGTCTAGAATATTGTCTAGAATATTTTATAATTACTATGGCATGTTTTTGAATTAGGAAGATCACGTGATTGATACCGTGATCTCTCCAATTTCCTGCCTGTTTTTCTTTTCTTCATCTCTATATATGGATGTACATATCATAGTGAAATACAAGAAAAATGTATCTTCTCCATTTTTTTTATGTTTCTCCTCCTTTTTCTGAATCTCTCAGGCTTTTCTTTTACATGGTATCAGAGCAGGATCGCCATTGATCCAAGTCTTTTCCTCGATTAAGCGCTTACAGCAGGTTGTTGCTGAAGCATCCTCTTGCACGTAGTTGGAGGCAAATAGTTGCTACATCTTGTCCTCATCAACATGTCCGATCAAATCGATCAGAGCACCATAATCGAATCTATGGTGGATGGTTCGTCATCGACCTTAAATGCTGCGCATGATCCGGCATCTCCCTATTTCATCTCACCTTCAGAGAATCCTGGGAATGCCCTTGTGACATCTCTACTCAAGGGACCGAACTATCCTGCATGGCGAAGGGCCATTATCACTGCTCTTCGAGCCAAACGAAAAATTCGATTCGTTGATGGGACACTTGCACGACCTATAGATGGATCGCGGGATCATTTTCTCTGGGATACGTGCAATTCAATGGTGATGTCATGGATCTACAACTCTGTTGTATCAGAAATCTATGATAGCATCTCTTTTTTTGAAAGTGCTCGAGATATTTGGGTCGATCTTGAGGAAAGATACTCTCAAGGTAATGCTCCTCGCATTCATAAGTTAAAGACTCAAATCTGGAGTTTCAGGCAAGGCAATGATATGACTATTGCCACTTATTATGCCCATCTTCGTGGCTTGTGGGAGGAACTTACGGCTTATTCCAAGGTGCCGACTTGTTCATGTGGAGCCACTAGAGAGATCCAAGTTGAGAAAGAAGAAGAGAGACTACATCAGTTTTTTTTTGTCTCAAGGACTCCTACGACACGTTGCGAGATCAGTTGCTGTCCATGGAGCCATTACCAACAGTTAATAAGGCATATGCCTTATTGATTCGAGGTGAAAAGCAGAAGGAAGTCGCCGCTGTTCGAACTTCTCAACCCGAAGCCGCAGCTCTCGCTGTTAAGCCCATGACAGAAAGGATGAATAAAGAGATCGGCTCCAAGGAAAGGAATAAAAAATATTTTCGATGCGACTACTGCAAGAAGACAGGACATACCCGTGATAGATGCTTCGAGCTAATCGGGTACCCACCTGGATGGCAATCCAAAGATTGAGTTAAGGGTAGAGGCAATGGAGCCGAGACCGGTAGTCAGCACCAAGGAGGGGTTGCCGTGAATGCTACTACACCATTGAATACAGACAAAATCTCTCCAATACCGGGTCTTTCTCCTACACAATATCAGCAACTTATTTTCTTTCTTGGACAAGATAAGACTCAAAGTGCCGTAAATTTTGTTGGTAAGGCCTCTCTTGATTCTTTTCATCATTCTTGGATCCTTGATAGTGGTGCTTCCGAACACTTAACCTTTTGTAAGTCCTTTCTTCATGATATTGAACCTCTTGACAATGCACTCCCAGTTACTTTACCTAATGGAGTCAATATGCCTGTACATTTACATGGTGATGTTACTTTGACCAATGATATTACCTTGCATCGTACTTTATATGCTCCTAATTTTACTTGCAATCTTGTTTCAGTAAGCAAACTTGCTTGAGAACTTAATTGTGCTGTTCTCTTCTTTCCCACATTTTGTGCTCTACAGGATCTTGCCACGAGGAAGCTGATTGGATTGGGTGAACTCCGGGATGGTCTTTACTACTTCAAAGGCTTGGCAATACGTCCTGCACGGACAAATAAAGTCAATGTTTCGATTAATCTCTGGCATGCTCGGTTAGGACATTGCTCTTACAAGCGTTTGAAACTTGTTCCTTTTCTTTCAAATACTTCTTTTGATTCCATAAATAATTGTTGTGACATTTGCTATCGTGTAAAACAGACAAGAAAGCCTTTTTCCTTGAGCATTAATAAATCTGCTTCACCATTTAATTTAGTTCATATTGATATATGGGGACTATATCGCACCCCATCACACACAGGAGCTCATTTCTTTCTCACTATTGTTGATGATTGCACAAGGGCTACTTGGGTTTATCTATTACAAAGAAAATTCGAGGCATACCAATGCTTTGTTAATTTTCATGCTATGGTCAAAAATCATTTTGATGCCAACATTAAACATATACGTAGTGATAACGCTCAAGAGTTTGTAGCCGGACCATTGAAATCACATCTTCTAGAACATGGGATTATATCACAAACTTCTTGTGTTGGGACACCAGAACAAAATGGGATGGTTGAGCGTAAACATCGACATCTATTAAATGTTGCCCGTGCTCTAAGATTTCAAGCCAACTTGCCTGTGTCATTTTGGGGAGAATGTGTTTTGACTGCCGCCTATTTAATTAACTTGACACCTACACCAAAATTGAATGGCAAGAGTCCCTACAAACTCTTATTTCATAAACCACCCACCTATGATCATCTGAGAGTTTTTGGTAGCCTTTGTTATGTGCATGAGACGTCCAGTGATAAATTTCAACCTCGTTCTCGTGCTTGTGTGTTTGTTGGATACCCTCTTGGTCAAAAGGGCTATCGTGTATATAACCTTGAAACTCATGAAATATTTACTTCACGTGATGTTATCTTTCATGAGAAGATGTTTCCTTATTCTCAAACATTACTTTCTTTTTCTATTATACCTTCTTTTTCACAACCAAATCAGACTGATTATGATGTAGGATTTCCTTTGGCAACTAATAATTTACCTCATGTACCTAATTTGGGTCAGACCCAAGGACAGATTTCAAACCCTATTCTTTCTCATGAGTCAGATCAAATACAAACCAATTTCATTGATTCGAACCAAATGTCAAGTTTGAACAAGACTCTTGATGCAATCGATACTATCTCTCCTGAGCAGGCTTCATCTTCTAAGACCATTGGACCTAATTCACGATCCGTCAGAGATAGGAAGTAACCCGTTCGATTACAGGACTACATTGTCGATGCCCCAGGAGTGGGGAGACCCCCGGACACATCCACCAATTCAGTGACCTCAGATAAGCCTTATCCTATTTCTTGCTACCTTACTTATTCTAAGCTTAATGCTTCCCATCGAGCTTTTATTTCAGCTATTACCTCTCATAAAGAACTTAAAACCTTTTCTCAAGCCATTAAGGATCCTAAGTGGTGAGAAGCAATGGGGGCTGAGCTCACTGCTCTCCAGCAAAATGGCACTTGGACTTTGGAGCATCTACCACTCGGGAAGAAACCCATTGGATCGAGATGGGTATACAAAATTAAATACAAGGCCGATGGTTCTATTGAGCGATACAAGGCTCGGTTAGTGGCAAAGGGATACACACAAATAGAAGGCCTTGACTATACTGAGACTTTTGCTTCGGTGGCTAAATTGACTACAGTATGGTGTCTCTTAGCTATTGCTTCCGCTAAACATTGGTAGTTACATCAGTTGGACGTCAACAATGCTTTCCTTCATGGCGATCTTCATGAAGAAGTATACATGACACCTCCACCAGGATTTCTAAAACCAAGTGACACACGTGTTTGTCGGTTGCGTAAGTCTCTTTATGGACTCAAGCAAGCATCAAGACAGTGGTTTGAAAAGTTCTCCCACTCCTTGCTCCAATATGGTTGTACTCAATCTAAAGCCGATCACTCTCTGTTCACCAAACAGGATGAGGACTCTTTCATTGCCATTCTTATTTATGTGGATGATATGATTATTACAGGGAATAACCCTTCAAAATGTCAGGCACTGAAACAATATTTGCAAGACAAGTTTCACATTAAAGACCTGGGCAACTTAAAATATTTTCTTAGATTAGAAGTGGCACGATCACCTTCGGGCATATTTGTATCACAACGAAAATATACTCTTGACATTCTCCATGAGACCGGAATGATTGGGACCAAGCCCACAAAATTTCCTATGTAGCAACATCTCAAGCTCACGGCGGATGATGGAAAACTACTTGATGATCCAGGTCCATATCGTCGATTGCTGGGACGACTCATTTATTTGACTATCACTAGGCCTGATATTGCATACTTGGTTCATATTCTGACACAGTTTATGCAATCTCCTCGGCAACCACACTTAGACGCAGCCTTCCGTATTTTACGATATTTGAAAGGGTCTCCAGGTCAAGGCATATTTTTTCCAAGTGTCAACACCTTTCAGTTATATGCCTATTGTGATGCAGACTGGGCAGGATGTCCCATGACAAGGCGCTCTACTATAGGTTTCTATATTTCCTTAGGAGATGCTCCGATTTCTTGGCGTGCTAAGAAGCAGACAACAGTGTCTCATTCCTCTGCAGAGGCCGAATACCGGGCTATGGCACACACTATCAGTGAATTACTATGGCTTCGAGCCCTCTTATCCGACCTCAGTGTTTCACATCATGGTCCCATGTTCCTTTATTGCGATAATCAAGCAGCTTTACACATTGCTGCAAATCCTGTGTTCCATGAGCGGACCAAACACATAGAAATTGATTGTCATTTTGTCAGAGAGCGACTACAATCTCAAGATATTGCTACACGATATGTTCCTACACATTGTCAGCTTGCAGATATCTTTACCAAAGCTCTCGGCTGTGATCATTTTCAAGAGATTCTATGCAAGTTGGGCATTCGAAATCTCTATGCGCCAACTTGAGGGAGACTATTAGGAATGTACATTGCCTATATATCAGGAATATACAGAATATTAGGAATGTACATTGTCTAGAATATCTTTTTACAATGGCATGTTACAGAATATTAGGAATGTACATTGTCTAGAATATTGTCTAGAATATTGTCTAGAATATTTTATAATTACTATGGCATGTTTTTGAATTAGGAAGATCACGTGATTGATACCGTGATCTCTCCAATTTCCTGCCTGTTTCTCTTTTCTTCATCTCTATATATGGATGTACATATCATAGTGAAATACAAGAAAAAGATATCTTTTCCATTTTTTTTATGTTTCTCCTCCTTTTTCTGAATCTCTCAGGCTTTTCTTTTACAAAGTTTGCTTTAGTTGGAAAACCATGCATTCAATGTGTCATTTTGTCAAACAAGCAGGAGGTGGGAAAGTGATGAAAGGACAGGATGCAAGCGGAGGCAAAGGAGGCCGATCATCCACAAGCTCTGGTGAAGGGGATCGGACCTAGTCGAAGGTGGCGAAAGAGGGTCTGCGGCAATTGCTGTGGACAACGCACAAGACATCTGAGGAGGAACTAAAGAATCTTCAACGGTATTTCATAAAAATCCTTGAGTTTCTGGAGGAGGAAATGGAAGCCTTGAGGAAGGAATGGGAGTGTCTTGCTGTCATTACTAGGAGCCTGGGCCAAAGGGTTCCACTGGAGTGGGTGGTGAAGGAGATCAAGGATAAGGGAAAGCTTGATTATGACTTAGAAGCTTTCTCACTGGTGGAAGACAACCATCTTCTATGACTCTGATTAATGGTTAATTGTGCGACAGTCCTCTCCGATGGGCCGTGGTTCGTCGCTAGTCAGTTGCTGGCAACGGAGCCTTAGGTGGCCCACTTTGTGCCCGAGGCTGGGGTAGTGAGCTATACAGTGATGTGGCTCGGCTAACGAAACTATCCATCAAGTACTGGAAGGAAACAATGATCCTGGAAATTATGTTGGAAGTGGGGAAGCCACTGGACATCGACGACTTCACCAGCCAACTTCAAAAGTCTAGTTACACCTGCATGCGGATCGCTCTCGACGCCATCATGCCATTGAAGCTTGGGGTTTTCATTAGAGGGCAAAAAGGAGTGTTCTAGCAAGCATTTGTATATGAGAACATTCCAATCGTATGTTACCTACGTGGCCAGCTAAGGCATACCAACGAGGGATGTCATTTCCTCAGATGGAGTCAAGCTCCGATAGTAGCGATTGTCCATTTTATTGGGATTTTGGCATCTTGAATTTGATCCACAGAAGAAAAACCCAGATACAGAGAAGCTCAGAGCAAAGAGTACATTGTAAGGAGCCTGAAGACATGATTTTTGATGGGGCCCACAGTGCTTGGCCAAGCAGATCCCACAGGCTGGCCCACAGGCGCATAGGCCTATGGGACGCAATGTCCAGGCACGAGATGCACTACCCAGATGTGCATTGGCATAGCACGGGCACGGCCAAAGCACGGGTGCTCGCGACCCACGCAGGCATGCTGCCCAAGCTGGCGTGCTGCCCAGCATGCGCACGTGCCCATGCACACGTGCCCATGTGCCGTGCCTTGAGCATAGTATTTGGCACGGTCCACGATGGGGTTGGAAAATATGTCCTAAAGCCTATCATCTAAGTGGTAGATGATTGAAATTAGTATATGAATTATCTAATAATAATAGTTATTTGGCAGGTTTATCATAAAAATTCTATCTTCCTTAAATGAACTCCTAAATTATGATGAAGTCCTTAGAACCACAATCAATCGATAAAGAAAGATTTATCGAATGGTTCTTAAATTGTTCACGATCAAAAGATAAGTTATTAACAAGGACGATAACTTATCAAGTGTAGGTCGCTGTATGCCATATCCGTTGGTTGTCCTCATAATCAAATTGTGTGGAGACACTGGTATGGCATCCAAGTAAGATGTAGGAGTACATCTGCATTAAACGTGACCAATGTAATACTCTACTATCAAGAGTAGTTAACTAAGACCAATGGGTATAAGTGTCCCTCCGACCTGAAATCACCACGATGACTTGCAAGCAACTCACTGTGCTTTGGTGCCGGACTGCCTATATTTTTAATATAGGTTTGAAATTTTTTTGGATACAGTCAAGTACTTGTGAAGTTGATGTATGAGTCAAAATGGGATTGACCACTCCTGATTAACTTCAGAAAGAGAATGTCTCGCTGTATTTCAATTTAGCAAAACTTAGGCCTGGGTAATCCTCGTGAGGAGTCACAAGATTTGCAAAAATTTTGAGACACAATAGAGATGACTTACATGAGTATTGACAGCATACTCGAAGTCATCTTGAGCATTATTGGTCAAAAAGATGAATTATACAGTAACCATGGATCAGGATTCTTAGAATGTTGCTTTGCATACATTCGACCTATCTGGACGTCGGGAACCATTACTAGATGGTTACTTCGACTGGTACAGAAATTGGTTCCTATGCTATCAGCTTAGGTTCAAACCTATAGGGTCACACACATAAGAAGTGGTAACCTAATCAGATGGTTAATTGATGATTGAGAATCGTTCTAAGGTTAAACAATCAATGTGATTGATGTTTGACCTAATGTAAATGTTGCAGGAGGATCATTAGCAATTGGATTGCTAATTAGCTCAATCTGATTGAGCAATTGGGCTGAGATCAAGTCTAATTGAATATGATTCAATTAAAATTTATTTAAATTTAATTAAATTAAGTCTAATTGGTTTATTGGATAAGCCAGTTGTAAGGAAGAACAAGTCCCTGTTTGACTATAACTTGTATACACCTAATTTCTAATTAAGTTAAAATTTAAATTAATATAATTTAATTTGATTTAATTAGACTTCTAGTTAGACTAGGATCACCATTAATTAGATTATAATTAATTTAAATTGGGTTTAAAGTATTTGACCTAATCTAAATAAGAATCCTAGTTAGACTAAGATTCTATCTTCTCTTGCGCCACCTAAGAAAATTAAAGCCCACGCCCACTAATTAATTCCAGATATTTTTTTTATAATTTCTACATCTAAGAGAAGTAATCTCACACCACTTATTCTAAAGATTTGAATCAGATTTGATTTGGTTCAATATGAAAATTAATTTGGTTCATTGTGAAAAGTGGTTTAGCCTATTTCTCTTTTTGAAAGAGTCACTCTTCACAAGGATCTTCCCTCCCTCTCTTGCGCCAACTTCTCCCATGTTTATCCTCCTTTTTGTTTCCCCTTTTATGGTTATTTTCATGCTATCTATGAAATAAATGAGATAGGGGGCGTCCAAGAGTTAGATGCCCCAAGAACTCCTTGTTAGACTAGGTCTTATGACCTAGTCTGCCATATAAAAGGAGGCTGCCCCATATGCCATGATATAGGAGTCAAAAATTTATAAAAAATTATGAGAATTACCAGAGGAGAACGAGGAAGACCTGAGAGGTTTGAGGCACCAAAATCCATAGAGGAGAGTCCTATAACAAGAGAACAAAAGTTGATGTCCTGTAGAGAAGAAAGGTAAGAGAGAAGATTGTCTTCTCTTATTGGTTTTCTTTCATATTTTTTTTCTCTCTTTATTTTTGTATTCTTATGTGATAAAAATATGAGAGAGAAAGAAAGATTACATGGATGGTTTGAGGTACCAAAATCCTTAAAGAAAATTCTTCAATCAAGAGATCAAAGGTTGATGTCTTGAAAAGAGAAAGGTAAGAGAGAAGATTATTTTCTCTTATTATTTTTTCTTTCATATTAATATTGCTTTATTTTATATTTTTTATATGATAAAAATTTGAAAGAGAAATAGGAATGGCATGGTGAATTCATGGTCCAAAGAGTTGGAGCATGGTGATCTTATTTTGGACATGATACGATCATGTTCTGATGGAAGAAGAAGAAGAAAAGAAGGTCTTTTCTTAAGGTTTCTTTTAGAACCCTTCTTCTCTATAAATCATGAGATTTTTCTATGAGAAAAATCAGATATCATAAGATCTGGAAATTAGAAAAATATCAAGAGAAGAAGGTCTTCTCAAGTCCTAGCATAGAGATATTTTTAGGATATCAATTGTTGATGTACTGAAGGAGAAGATCTGTCTTCTCTTAGGATCCTTTTCTATTAAATATTAATTTTGATTTTAGAGAAGTCAAAAGGTTTGACTTCTCCTTTATTCTTCTTCATATTCTTCATCTCTTGAAATATCCAAGAGATCTGAAGAATATTTTTTAGATTAACCATCCGGAGGGATCTACAAGAGCTAGTACTTCGAGCGGATCTTCATTCGACGAACCTCCGATTTTGTTGCAGCCTCATGTGGATCACCTATAGAGACCGAACGTGTGTGCGGCTCCAAAGATAATAAAAAAATCAATCATAGAGTTCTCAACCCGCATGAAGGTAAGAGATCTGATCTCTTCTTTTATCTAGATATGATCTAGGTTTTAGATCTGAAACTGTTTCAGATCTAGGGTATTGATTTGATCAATACCAAATCTTTTATTTTTTAATTTATAAATATAATATGATATATTATAGGTCCTAATTGTAGAGTTTAATAATTTAATTACATATATTTATAGATTAAATTATTTAATTTACATATTTCACTGCGTTATATTTCAAAAAAAATTTAAAATTCATGCATGAAACCCTGCATCTTTTCCAACAGTGGTATCAAAGTATCCAGATTCTTTTATAATATATTCATAATTATATTAAAATAAATTTAAAAAATAAAATAAGGATCACACGGACTGTAGGTTGTCCTGCTGTAAGGTTTACCCCTTACAGTGCAAAGGTTGTCCTGGTACGTTGCGATCTAGAAAATTTAAAAGAGTTTAAATAAATCTTATCATGAATATTTTAGATTAAGTCTATTTTATTTTATAAATTTTTATGTAATGTACATAGATTAAAATCAGCCTAGAACAGGATCTTGCAAAGGTTCTATTTGCTGATCGGATCGGCTCGACCAGCAAGCCAGCTCGACCAGCATGCCAGCTCGACTGAAAAGTTGGCTGAATTATATTTCTGATTGATTTTAATTGTCAGTGTTTGTTAGTGAAATAAGCCGATCCATTTTTGAAATGAGTCGACCTATTTAGTGAAACAACACTAGATTGTATTAAACCTTTCAAAAGTTGAAAATATTTTTCAAAATGCCGAACCCCAACCCTCAGCCATGAACTTAATTAAAAGAATTAAGTGATTGTTTAGGATCTAGGTTTGTGATTTAAAGATCCTAAGACAATTTCATAAAACATGGGTTAAAGGGTAATGGGTCAGCTTTGATCAGATCATTAACTAGGTTAGACCTAGGGTTAGATTAAATATGAACTAAATTAAAAAATTGATCAAACCTAATTAAAAGTTAATTAGGATTAGGTCATTTCTATAGATCACTTCAATAGTTGTAGTTGATCAAAGTCCATATATCTAACAAATAGACACTAATTATGGCTCAACGGCTAAGCCCGAGTCTTTAGGCAGACCAAATAAAAACTGATAAACCAGTTGGTGTCTAAGGTAAACTTGACCGGTGGTTTTTAATTAGGAGCATGCTTATCTGGTCATTTCTTATGGTGTCTAAGGCAAGTATTGGCAGACCCTCCCATCGATCATACTTACCTGGCCAATGTGGTTAATCAGGTCTTGATTAGGTTGCTCATTGATTCGTGCTAACCCATGTCATATAGAAATTAGAGAGTCTGATTTCATTCAGTGAGACTGATCTAGGTGCCCATGGACCAAATTTGATCCTAATTTTTGTTAATGACTTAAGAAGTCAGTGAGAGGACTTGACTTGATGAAGTCAGTGGGAGCAAATTGGTCATATCTTTTCTATCCTTAAATCATTAATAATTTTAAATCTTCTAAAATTATTAGGTCCTTAAAATGATAAAGTTATGGAGATAACTGAGTCATAGCCTCCCATTAAGGTGTTTGATAATGAGTCCATTAACTCAATAATCATTGCAGACCCAAAGGCCTGGTGCTTATTGACTAATGAAATTATCACTCATCATATGATGACTTGGATGTGTCTCTCCAATGGTGGTTAGGTTAGCCAACCAAAATTGGGCTTAATCATTTGTTGGTTAGATACACCAAGTATGGTCATGTTAATGGTTGGTGTTGGGAATAGTGTCCCAAAGCCAATCGTCGGCCTGTTGACGGTTGTGCTCTTTTTGTATTAGTACATAAATTATAAATAAATAAAACTTATTTTGATATTTTTTCATCATAAATTATTTCATCTGCTAATGAACTCTTGTGTTGTGGTGAAGTCCTTAGGACTATTTAGATTCGATAAAGGAGGATTTATCGTTTAGTCCTTAAACTAGTTCGCGACCAAATGATACGTTGTTACCAAGGACGACAATATTTATCAAGCATAGATCGTTGTATGCCATATAGGTTGGTTGTCCTCTTAACCAAGGAGTGTGGAGATACTGGTATGGCCTACAGATGAGATGTAAGGGTACATATGCACTGAATGTGACCGACTCCGGAGCTATTTCTGCTGTCAAGATTTGCTCCGATGGGATATGGGTATAAATATCCCTCTGACCTGAGACCGTCATGGTGACTTGCAAGCAACTCACTGTACTTAGGCACTGGACTACCTGAATTTCTAATTCAGTGACGAAAGGATACAGGGTGTAGTTAAGTACTTGACTTGTCGGTGCGTGTGTCAAGATGGGATTGACCACTCCAGTTCAGGAGCTGTGTACAGTCGTATTTCAATTTAGCAAAATCTTGATCAGGGTAGTCCTAGTGAGGAGTCACAGGACTGATTGAGTTGAGCACGACTCGGATGATCTAATCAGGGTTGACAGTTTAACCCTGAGTTGTCCTATACACAGGGGTCAAAAGGGATGAATTATACAGTAGCCATATTTACATAGGTTTTGAATATTGTGATTTCAACTATTTGACCTATCCGAACGTCGGGTATCATTGCTAGATGGTCACTTCGATTAGTACAGGAATTAGTTCCTGTGCTACCGGCTTAGGTTCGAACCTACGGGGTCACACACATTAGAGGTTCCTATCTGATCTGATGGCTGATGAAGAGTCTTAATATTTGTAGACTATGAGTCCTACGTATCTGAGACTCTATGATCGAGAATCAGAATTCTCTGATCATAAGTTTCACATATTTTGGATACCGAGGTCAAGAGTCCCACTGGTTTGGGACTCTTCGATCAAGATTTCATATCGATGGACTTTGATACCCGATTGTCCATCAGATTTAGACTCAGCATTTATGATAAGTTTAATTAGTGATTTGATCACTAATTAACTCAATTTGATTGAGTAATTATTTTTGGATCAAGTCCAATTGAATTGGATTCAGTTGGGTTTGACCCGATTAGGTTAAGAGTTGACCTAATTGTCGAGATGGTTTGGTCCCTGATTTGATCAGAGATTGGACTTAGTCAATTCTTGATTTGATTAAGATTTTATTGAGCTTAATTAAGCTTAATTAAGTTAGATTTAATTTAGTCTAATTGTGCTTAACATATTTTGATTAGGTGTTGGGTATAAAATATCCCCAGCCGAAGTCCTCCATAGAATCGACGGCTCCGTCAACAAGGCCAACCTCGAAAGAAGCCCTCGCCCGGACTCCTACGGGAGCCGGGCGCCGCCGACTACTCCAACGGCTGCAGACAGACTCCGCCCGGACTCCTACGGGAGCCGAGCTCCGCCGACAGCTTCAGCAACAAATGTACCCCGCCCGGACTCCTACGGGAGTCGGGCACCGCCGACTACTCCAACGACTGCAGACAGACTGCGCCCGGACTCCTACAGGAGCCGAGCTCCGCCGACAGCTTCAGCAACAAATGTACTCCGCCCGGACTCTCATAGGAGCCGGGCTCCGACCTCAACGTCAACTGCTGGTGAGTCTCGTCCGGACTCCTACGGGAGCCGGACTTCACTTTTAACTTTGATTGCAGGGAGACTCCGCCCGGGCTCCTACGGGAGCCGAACTTCGTCCCCTACTCCAACGGCTGCAGACAGACTGCGCCCGGACTCCTACGGGAGCCGAGCTCCGCCGACAGCTTCAGCAACAAATGTACTCCGCCCGGACTCTCATAGGAGCCGGGCTCCGGCCTCAACGTCAACTGCTGGTGAGTCTCGTCCGGACTCCTACGGGAGCCGGACTTCACCTTTAACTTTGATTGCAGGGAGACTCCGCCCGGGCTCCTACGGGAGCCGAACTTCATCCCCTACTCCAACGGCTGCAGACAGACCGCGCCCGGACTCCTACGGGAGCCGAGCTCCGCCGACAGCTTCAGCAACAAATGTACTCCGCCCGGACTCTCACAGGAGCCGGGCTCCGGCCTCAACGTCAACTGCTGGTGAGTCTCGTCCGGACTCCTACGGGAGTCGGACTTCACCTTTAACTTTGATTGCAGGGAGACTCCGCCCGGACTCCTACGGGAGCCGAACTTCGTCCCCTACTCCAACGGCTGCAGACAGACTCCGCCCGGACTCCTACGGGAGCCGAGCTCCGCCGACAGCTTCAGCAACAAATGTACTCCGCCCGGACTCTCACAGGAGCTGGGCTCCGGCCTCAACGGCAACTGCTGGTGAGCCTCCCGGACCCCTACAAGAGCCGGGCTCCGCCCGCAAACTCAGATCTGAGAGGGTTCCTCCCGGATTCCCAGGGAAGCCGGGCTCCACCCACGACCCCAACCGCAAGGAAGGCTCCGCCCAGACCTCTATAGAGGCCAGACTCCGATCACTACCGAGCTGCAACCGACAGATCCGCGCCCCCAGACAAGTCACAATAACAGCCATGATCCTGTTCCTGTAGCAGATTCCGCGCGGCTCCATCACTCCCTGCGGCGGACCCACTACTCTCTGACAGGCTGTGACAACGACCACGATTCTGCTCCACTCCCTGCGGCAGGAGCTGCGCGACTCCACTATTCCCTGGCAGCTAGCAGCAACGGACGCCGCTCCACTACCAGCAACAGACTCTACGTGGCAAGCCATAGCAATAGCCACGAGTCTCCTCCACTATTCCCTGGCAGCAAGCAGCAACGGACGCTGCTCCACTACCTACAACGGGCTCTACGTGGTGGGCCATAGCAATAGCCACGAGTCTCCTCCACTACCCTTCGCAATAAATTCTCCTGACCATGGGCGGCTCACGGCCAGACGGTTACGAACGTCACCATCAATCCATTGCCTTTTCCACCTATAAAAGGGGATCCAGATACGTTATTCTATAAGCTCATTTTCTTATCTCAAAACTCTGCTAAATTCTCCATTCGAGCACTCCATTCTTGTTGAGGCAGAGAACTGACTTGAGCGTCGGAGGGTCTTGCCGGAGCAACCCCACCTCCGGTTTAGACTTCCTTTGCAGGTCCCGACGGCGACCGTGGCTTCCCAGACTCCAGCTTCTCCGGCGCAAGCAGATTTTTGCACCAACAGGATTGGCGCTAGAGGAAGGGCCCGAACCTTCGCGGCACCCTTGTTCTTAAAGGAGCGCTCAACGGATCTGCTTCCGGCCATCTTTTCCGGTGCCCAATCCTCCTTCCCTCATCTGATGCCCTCTCACGAGGTCTCTGCACAACCACCTCCGGCTATGGTCACCAATAAGGGGTGGTCGGATGACTGGTCTCCACCGGATTCCGTCAATGTCATCTCGGAGGAATCCCGGCGGGAGGCAATCAGCGTACCAGCTGCATCCCCCAAGCGACAAAAAGTTGAAGAACCCATAACCTTCACTGAAGTAGACACCCAGGGAGTCCAATTCCCTCATAACGATGCGGTCGTAGTTTCCTTGAACATAGCAAATTACGACGTCCGTCGTATTCTCGTCGACAACGGGAGTTCGGCCGACATCCTGTTCTACAATGCCTTTTCAAGAATGGCCACTCTTAGCGGTCATCTGAGACCGATTTGCTCCCCCTTGATAGGGTTCACCGGTGACGCCGTTCCAACGGAGGGAATGATAGCTCTGACTGTGACCGCGGGTCAGTATCCAAAGCAGTCCAGAGCTTTGGTGAATTTCCTGGTGGTAAAGGCGCCATCTGCCTACAATGCAATCCTTGGCCGACCCGGCCTCAATGCCCTCAGAGCTGTTGTTTCAACCTATCATTTGAAATTGAAGTTCCCCACCGACCAAGGGATCGGAGAAGTCCGGGGAGACCAAGCCCTGGCCAGACATTGCTACAACATCGCCTTGCAAAGGAGCGATCAAGCGGACCTCTGTCCGATCGATGGATTGGACGCTCACGATGACCTCACTGAAGAGAGGGGCGGTCCTATCGAAGACCTAATACCAATTCCTTTAAATGATGGGAACACGGAGCATGTGGTGTTAATTGGCTCCAACCTGGGGGAGGAGGTGTGGGCGCATCTCGTAGATTTCCTCCAAAGGAATGCGGACGTTTTCGTATGGGTCCCGACTGATATGCCGGGGATCGACACAAAAGTCATGGAACATCATCTGGCGGTCGACCCTAAACACCGACCTACAAAAGAAAAAATCCGGAGTCATGCCCCAGAGAGGCAGAAGGCGATAGCCGAGGAAGTAGATAAGCTTCTCAAGGCCGGATTTATTAAGGAAGTCAATTACCCTGAGTGGATCTCCAATGTTGTTTTGGTCAAGAAAGCAAATGGCAAGTGGAGGATGTGTATCGACTTCAAAAAGCTGAATAAGGCTTGTCCAAAGGACAGCTACCCCCTTCCCAGAATCGACCAGCTGGTGGATGCTACCTCAGGCCATGAGCTCCTAACTTTTATGGATGCGTTCTCCGGCTATAACCAGATTAGAATGGCATCGGAAGATGAAGAAAAGACAGCTTTCATCACTAATCGCGGCCTTTACTGCTACAGGGTCATGCCGTTCGGCCTCAAGAACGCGGGCGCTACCTATCAACGACTGGTGAACAAAATCTTCAAAGAGCAGATCGGCCGAAACATGGAGGTTTACGTGGACGACATGCTTGTAAAAAGCAGGTCTTCCAGAAATCATGTCGCCGACCTCGAGGAAACCTTTGGCGCTCTTTGAAAGTATAGAATGAAGCTGAACCCGACCAAATGTGCTTTTGGGGTAACCTCAGAAAAGTTCCTGGGCTTCATGGTATCGGGGCATGGGATTGAGGCCAATCCAGAGAAAATTCATGCCATCCAAGAGATGACCGCCGCAAGGTCGGTCAAGGAGGTTCAGTGCCTCACGGGAAGGATTACGGCTCTTAATCGCTTCGTCGCGAGGTCGGCCGAACGATGTTTGCCCTTATTTCAAACCCTCAAGCAGCCGAAGAACTTCTGTTGGACCTCTGAATGCCAACAAGCATTCGAAGAATTAAAAGGCTACCTTAGCTCACCCCCACTTCTGACGAAGCCCGAACCTGGGGAGGAACTATTTTTGTACCTGGCAGTCTCTCCCACAGCCCTCGCAGCTATCCTTGTCAAAGAAGAGATGAAAGCCCAGCGACCGGTCTACTACATTAGCCGCGCGCTGAGGGACGCCGAGACCAGGTATACTAAATTAGAAAAACTGACCTACGCCTTGTTGATTGCAGCTCGGAGACTCCGACCTTACTTTCAAGGACACACGGTGACGCTACTCACCGATCAACCGATCAAGGTGGTTTTGCACCGAGCTGATACCTCTGGAAGAATGGCAAAATGGGCAATCGAGCTCACAGAATTCGACATCAACTACAAACCTAGGCCAGCAATAAAGGCTCAAATATTGGCAGATTTCATAGTGGAGTGCACCATCCCCGAGGAGGCCGAACCTGAGCAAAGCAAAGTTGACGACCTGAAGACTCAATCGAACTCCCCCAACGAAGAAGCCGGTCCCTCTGATTGCTTTTGGACCCTCTATGTGGATGGATCTTCCAACATGGCAGGCGCGGGTGCAGGCCTGATCTTGGTCAGCCCGGAGGGAGTCATCGCGGAGTACGCTCTGCATTTCGAGTTCCCCGCAACAAACAATGGAGCGGAATATGAAGCTCTGATTGCAGGATTAAGGGTTGCCGAAAAGCTTGGAATAGGTCAACTCCGGGTGCACAGCGACTCCCAACTTGTGATGGGACAAGTCAGTGGGAGCTATGAAGCACGGGAGGACAGTATGGCCAAATACCTTGAGAAAGTGAAGGAGTTCACCCCCACCTTTAGCAGTTTCGACATCAGGCAGATTCCAAGGTCGGAGAATACCAGAGCCGATCTTCTCTCCAAGCTGGCAACATCCACTCCGGCCGAATTGCCCAAAGGTGTCCTCTTTGAAGTTCTAAAACATCCGAGTACGGAAGAACCGCGGCCCGTCATGGAGGTCGACCACGAGTCCAGCTGGGTCGACCCACTGATAACCTATCTTAGAGATGGAGTTCTCCCCCAGGATGCGAAAGAGGCCCGGAAACTCTGAAATCAAGCCTCCCGGTATATCCTTTATGAGGGCAAATTATACAAAAGATCATACTCCTTGCCCCTCTTAAGGTGTCTCCGGCCCTCAGAAGCTGACTACGCTTTATGGGAGGTACACGAGGGGGCTTGCAGAAACCATTTGGGTGCCAGATCTTTATCCCACAAGCTACTCCGCCAAGGGTATTACTAGCCAACAATGCATCATGATTCGATTGAATATGTTAAAAAGTGTGATCGATGCCAGAGATACGCCAATGTCCAGAGACAACCCGCTACCGAGCTCACACCTTTGAGTGCCCCATGGCCTTTCGCACAATGGGGGATGGATATTCTCGACCCCTTTCCCATGGCGTCTGGGCAAAGGAAGTTCCTCTTTGTAGCGATTGATTACTTCACCAAATGGGTCGAGGCCGAACCACTAGCAAAAATCACAGAAGCAAAAGTACAAGATTTCGTTTGGAAGTCAATTGTGTGCAGGTTCGGTCTGCCTAGAACCCTAATCACTGATAACGGACGGTAGTTCACGGGGGCAAGATTCACCGAATTCTGTGAAGATCTAAACATCTCCCACAACTTCACATCAGTAGCCCACCCTCAGGCAAACGGCGAAGCTGAGGTAACTAACAGAACCCTGTTGCAGGGAATTAAGACAAGGCTTGAAAAAGCAAAAGGAACTTGGGCGGACGAGCTTTATCATGTGCTATGGGCGTATCGAACCTGTTGCTCCTAGATTGATTTTGATGATTACAAAGCAGATTGAAGGGATACAAATAATTTTAAAATGAAAAAGTCCTTATGCTCTTCAAGGGCAAAATCATAATTTCACCAAAACCATAATTTGATAATACCATTTGGTAGAACAAATGATTTGAAATCTATTGGTGAAAATTTCATTGTGTTTGGACTTATATTTTTGAAGTTATGAAGGTTTGAAGTGCATGAGTCGACTCATGAGTCAACTCATGGCACTATGAGCTGATTGGCACGCAAAAATTACCCATGGCACGCTAGTTTTCTGGCTTGGCACGACCTGTGAGTCGACTCATGAGTCGACCCACAAGGCATGAGTCGACTCATGAGTCGACCCCTGCTGATTTGGGCCAAGAATTTCCAGAAACGCATTCTCTGGTTTTTGCAACAGAGGTCGACTCATGAGTCGACCCCGGAAGCATGAGTCGACTCATGAGTCGACCCCTGCGACGGAAAATGTCAGCAACGGCTATTTTTTTTGCCCATTTTAATTACCTTTTATGCTTCCTAAAAATCCTCTAACGGCTCTTTATCTGCCTAAATTATTTTCTCTTGCTTCTAATGTCATAAAATGCTTTAAATGGTGAAAGAAATTGCAGATTAAATAGCAGATCAAATTGGAGAGAAAATGAAGAAGAAGATCAATCGGCAGATCAAAAAGAAAAAAAAAAATCATTGAGAGGATCCACGAGATAATTTGAGAGAAAAAGAAAAGAGGATCCAAAATCTACAAGAGAGATTGTGAAAGAGAAAAGCAAGAGCATTCAAGAGGATCTTTCAAGCCTATTGTTCAACCTTGATCTAGAGATCGTTCAAAGCTTTCAAGAGATCTTCAATCAATGATCAACCTCTTCTCAAGCATTCATTCAAGCATTCATCCACCTTGAGAAAATCCAAAAAGGGGTTCTTCATTTGAGTAAAGCTTTTATTGTTATATTCGCTCATTTAAGGAGCTGTTATTGTGTTAATCTGTGCTCTAAATTTTCTTATTATTTGTGAGTTTTGGTTCTTGTTTTTGGAGGATTTTCAAAACAAGGAAAGGTTGATCCGAACCTGAAATCGGAGTGTTTTGGGTTTACTTGTACCCGGAAAATAAGTGATCTAGCTTGGGATAGCTAGTGTCGGAGTTTCCGACGTTTTGTATTCGGGTTGAATACAAGTATAGTGGAGTGAAATTCCCAAGTAGGAGCTTGGAGAGTGGATGTAGGTGCAAGGTTAGCACCGAACCACTATAAATCCTTGTGTTTGTGGTGTGCCTTATCGCTTCACTTTATTTCTTTATCATATTCTTGCATTCCTGCTTTAGATAATTAATATTGAATTAAAGTCCTTGTTTTGTTCTTCATAAGTAATCAGTTGGGCTTAAAATTTTTAGAAACCCAATTCACCCCCCCCTCTTGGGTTGCATAGCTGGGAAACAAGTGGTATCAGAGCCCGGTGCTCTAGCCCTTCTTTGATCTAACAATCAAAGAGTCAAAGATCTATGGCAACCTATGTTGGTACTTCTCTAGCTGAGGGGCAATCAACAAACCGACCTCCACTTTTCAATGGGTCTAATTACACCTATTGAAAAGCTCGGATGAAGATTTTCATACAAGCACTCGACTATGATATGTGGAGTATCATAGTGAATGGTCCTCACACACCCACCAAGATTATAGATGGTGAGGAGTCAACCAAACCCGAGAAAGATTGGGATGAGGTTGACAAGAAATTGGCACAATTAAATGCCAAAGCCATGAATGTTCTTTATTGTGCACTAGATGCTAGTGAATTCAATCGCATTTCTACTTGTGCATCTGCTAAAGAAATATGGGATAGGTTAGAAGTAACCCATGAGGGAACAAGTCAAGTAAAAGAGTCTAAAATAAACATGCTTGTACATAAATATGAATTGTTTAAAATAGAGCATGATGAGTCCATAACTGCTATGTTTACTCGTTTTACTGACATAATTAATGGTTTGAAGAGTCTTGGCAAATCTTATACTAACAGTGAACTTGTAAGAAAGATTCTCAGGTCACTGCCAAGAACTTAGGAAGCCAAAGTGACTGCCATCCAAGAAGCAAAGGACTTGAACGCTCTACCTCTAGAAGAGCTTCTTGGATCCTTGATGACTCATGAACTTAGCATGAAGCAACATCAAGAGAATGAAGTCAAAAAGAAAAGAACCATTGCCCTCAAATCCACAACTTCGCCTGATTATGAAACGGATGAATCTGAAGATGAAGAACAGGATGAAGAGATGGCACTCATCACCCAAAAATTTAAGAAGTTTCTAAGAAAAAGGAAACAGGGGATGAGAAAGAAATTCACAAAAGGGGAACAAAGCAAAGAAAAAGAGAAAGATCAACCCCTTACATGCTACGAGTGCAAGAAGCCGGGACATTTCAGATCCGAATGTCCACAACTGAAGAAAGGTCCCAAAAAGTTCAAAAAGAAGGCAATGATGGCGACTTGGAGTGCGAGTGATGACTCAAGCTCCGACGAGGAAACCTCAACAGAACAAGCCAATCTGTGCCTAATGGCACATGAAAATGAGGTAACTTCTGAATCCACTAGTGAATTCACATTTGAAGAATTGCATGAAGCTTTCTATGATTCAATTGATGAATTAAAGAAACTAGGGAAGAAAAACAAAGAACTGAAATTGAAAAATCAGTCCTTAGTGAAACAAACTGAAAACCTTTCAATTGAAAAATTCACATTGATTCAAGAAAATCAAAACTTTAAGGATGAAATTAACAAGCTGAAATCTATAGTAGATAAGTTCACCTTAAGTTCAAACAAACTAAATATGATTCTTGATAATCAAAAAGCTATATATGATAAGGCTGGACTTGGCTATAAACCTCTGAAGAAACAAAAATTTCTGAAGGATATTTATGTAAATTATTCAAGTAACAAGTCTACAAATACTTCTTGTTTCAAATGTGGAAGAATAGGACATAAATCATACACATGTCTTATTAACAAATATGCAAATACAAAGAAAATATGGGTTCCAAAAGGAACCATCTTGACTAACCTGAAAGGACCCAAGAAAGCTTGGGTACCTAAGACAGAAACTTGACCTTTACTTGCAGGTGTGTCTAGCATCCCAAGAAGGAAACAAAAAATGGTATCTTGACAGTGGATGCTCGAGACACATGACTGATGATGAATCACAATTCATCACGCTTGATGCTAAGGATGGAGGGATGGTCACCTTTGGAGATAATGGCAAAGGAAAGATCATCGGGATAGGTAACATTGGTATCACTCCCTCCAATTATATTGAGAATGTTTTATTAGTTAAAGGTTTAAAGCATAACTTACTTAGCATTAGTCAATTCTGTGATAAAGGGTATAAAGTAGTTTTTGAATCATCTGTTTGCATTGTGACTAGTCCTATTAACGATGGCATTAAATTTATAGGATATAGGCATGGCAATATTTATATGGTAGATTTGAATGACTTAGCCAAATTAGACATGCAATGCCTAGTATCCTTGAATGCTAAAATCAATGAGACTGGTTGGCTGTGGCATCGTAGACTTGCACATATTAGCATGCATTCTCTTTCAAAATTAATTAAAAAGGATTTAGTTCTCGGTTTGCCAAAACTGAATTTGAAAATCAAGATTTTGAAAATTTTTGTGATGAAAATGGAATTGGCCATAACTTCTCTGCTCCTAGGACATCCCAACAAAATGGGGTAGTTGAAAGGAAAAACAGAACCTTAGAAGAAATGGCCCGTACCATGCTTTATGAAAGCAACCTTCCAAGATATTTTTGGACGAAAGCAATTAACACAGCATGTTACATTTTAAATCGTACTTTAATTAGACAATTTTTAAAGAAAACCCCCTATGAACTTTGGAAAGGAAGAAAACCAAATATTGCATATTTTCATGTATTTGGTTGCCGATGTTTTGTATTAAATAATGGCAAAGAAAAACTTGGTAAATTTGATGCAAAATCAGATGAAGCAATCTTTCTAGGTTACTCCTCCACTAGTAAAACATTTAGAGTGTTCAACAAAAGAACTTTAGTAGTTGAGGAGTCCATACATGTTGTCTTTGATGAATCTAACGATCTTCCTTCAAGGAAGAATGAGGGTGTTGATGATGCAGATCCACTAATAGAAGGTTTGAAGGAGATCACTCTGAAAGATTCAGCAACTCCAGAAGACAAGGATCAAGAAGACGAACAAAATGAGAAGGGTGAAGAAACTCAAGAACAACCTCAAGGTACAAATGACCTACCCAAGGAATGGAGGTATGTTCACAACCACCCTAAGGAGTTAATTATTGGTGATCCTATGTATGGGGTAAAAACCCGTTCTTCACTTAGAGATGTAGTTAATCATTGTGCTTTTGTATCTCATCTTGAACCTAAAACTTTTGAAGAAGCTGAAAATGATCATAATTGGATAAATGCTATGCAAGAGGAACTTAATCAATTTGAAAGAAATAATGTTTGGACCTTTGTGTCAAGACCTAAAGATTATTCAATAATTGGCACAAAATGGGTCTTTAGAAACAAATTAGATGAGCATGAAAATGTAATCAGAAATAAAGCAAGACTGGTTGCTAAGGGATATAATCAGGAAGAAGGAATTGATTTTGATGAAACCTTTGCACCTGTTGCTAGATTAGAAGCTATTAGACTTCTACTTGCATATGCTTGCTTTATGAAATTTAAGTTATTTCAAATGGATGTTAAAAGTACATTTTTAAATGGTTATATCTCTGAAGAAGTATATGTAGAACAACCCCCTGGGTTTGAAAATCATGCTTTTCCTAATCATGTCTTTAGATTAAATAAAGCTTTATATGGTCTAAAACAAGCACCTAGAGCATGGTATGAAAGGCTAAGCAAATTTTTATTGAATAATGGTTTTTCAAGAGGCAATGTAGATACAATACTATTTATTAAAAGAAATCAAAATGATATGCTAATTGTACAAATTTATGTTGATGACATAATTTTTGGGTCTACTAATGAATCCCTTTGTCAAGACTTTGCTAAGCTTATGCAGGGAGAGTTCGAGATGAGCATGATGGGAGAACTCACCTTCTTCCTCGGACTCCAAATCAAACAATCAAAAGAGGGAATCTCCATCACCCAAAGCAAGTACACCAAAGAACTACTCAAAAGATTTGGAATGGAGAACTGCAAACTAATTGGCACACCAATGAGTCCCTCATGTAAGCTTGACAAGGATGATGAAGGTAAATACGTAGACTTAAAATACTATAGAGGTATGATTGGCTCATTATTATATTTAACTGCAAGTAGGCCTGATATCATGTTTAGTGTTTGCTTATGTGCTAGATATCAATCTAATCCTAAAGAATCTCATTTGAATGCTGTTAAAAGAATCCTTAGATACTTAAATGGTACTCAAACTCTAGGGTTATGGTACTCTAAGGACTCACAAATTAATTTATTAGGATATTCAGATGCTGATTTTGCTGGATGTAAATTAGATAGAAAAAGCACAAGTGGAACTTGCCAATTTCTTGGAGTTAACCTAATCTCATGGTTTAGCAAGAAATAAAATTCGGTGGCACTGTCTACGGCTGAGGCCGAATACATTGCAGCCGGAAGTTATTGTGCTCAAATCTTGTGGATTAAGCAACAACTCAAAGATTTTGGAATCAATCTTAATGAAATACCAATAAGATGTGATAATACAAGTGCCATAAATCTATCTAAAAATCCAATTCAACACTCAAGATCTAAACATATTGAAATAAGACATCATTTTATAAGAGAACATGTTCAAAATAAAAATATAATTCTTGAATATGTTTGCACTAAAAATCAATTAGCTGATATCTTTACAAAGGCCCTTAGTGAGGATAGATTTTGTGAAATTAGGAGAAATCTAGGAATTCTAGATCCTTTTGCATAAAATTTCTTAATTTCCAAAGAATTGAATAAAGCTCAATTTTAAACATCTATCCTGGTCCAAAATGCTCAAATTTATCATTCTAAAAACTTATCATTGAGCAAAATTCCTTCACTCAAAATTTCAAATTTTTTTGAAATTTATTCATATTTTTCCTGATTTTCTGAACTTCATGAGTCGACCCCCATGAGTCGACTCAATGGCAAACTTGTAAATCCCACAAACTTCCCACGGGCTCATTTTTTTTAAACGGGAACCCTGTTTGTGAGATGACTCATCTTCCCATCGTTCTTCTTCCAAAAGCCGTCTTCTCCAACTCCTTTTGCTCCAAATCCAAGGATCAAATTCGAGGCAATTCTCCCTTCTTCTCTCCACCAAAAATTACCTCCTTGAAAAAAGATTTTCTGTGCTTTCTCGTATTGCTTGGCGCGGTTGGAACGTGCCCTAGCACTCTACCGATCTTCCAAAATCCACTTCTTTTCTCCATCAAAATCCTTCTTCACTCTCTTGTGATCTCTCCTTCACTCAATTCAAGTCTCCTTGCCTGCTACTATAGTGGATATGGCTCCAAAGATGAAGCTTCCCCAAAGAAGGAAATCAATCCGTGAGCCTGAAGAATTTGTCAGAAAGAAAAGGCAAGCTGCTCAATCTTCAACTACTCCCACTCCAGTTTCAGTACCTGCTCAAGGTCCCTCTCAATCCCTCCTTAGCCCCAGTAAGAATCCTCTTTCCGATAGAAAAGTAGAAACCGGGAAAAATATTGATTTTCGGTTCTTTGAGGAAGAAGGATTTACTTTTGCAAGTAAAATTAAAAACCAAGGATGGAAACTCTACTGCTCTCTTAAGGAAGTCACCTATGTTGACCTTGTTAGAGAATTCTACCAGAACCTTCATTATGGAAGTGGGTCAGTGACTTCAACTGTAAAGGGAATTGATATCTGCCTAGATTCTAGAATATTGGGAGAAATACTTCAGTTGCCTAGTGAAGGATACTCACATATGGAACTCCCAATTAAAGAAGAGGGGATCAGAATCATTTTAGGAGAAACCTATTCAGGAAGTTTAAACAAATTGGAAGCAAAGATTTTGTCCATTGAGATGAGGGTCCTACATCAGATTGTAACAAAGCTATTCTTTCCTAGGAGTGGTAGGCATGATCTACTGTCTGGCAGAGATGTATGTATCATGTTTCATGTCATCACTCAGACCCCACTGAACCTCCCTGCACTGATGATAGAGGCCATGAGAGAAACTTTGAACAGATCCAAGGCACACTTGCCTTATGGTATGGCCCTTACTAGAGTATTTAGGAGGTTTGGAGTTAGCTGTGAGGGGGAGGCACCTACCAAGCTATCTCATGTGGATACTTTCAACCAACACAGCCTGCACAGAATGGGAATTACAAAGACTGATGGTGGTTGGATCAAAGGATCTGAAGAGAGAGTTGAGGAAAGAACTGAAGAGAGAACTGAAGAGAGAGATGAAGTCAGAACTGAAGGCAGAGTAGAAGAAGAAGGTCCATCTTCTCCTGTACATGATTTCAGGGCAGCATCACCAGATGTCCAATTCTTCCCTGATACAGAGGCTGGCCCTTCTGAGTTTACTAGGATGCCCACTCCAGTGTATCAGCCAGAGAGCAGAGCACCTCATTCAGAGTTTAGACTGGCTGATGATCAGATCGAGCATATTTCACAGCGTGTGGCTTCTTTGCTGTCAAGCCAGTGGAGTAGTACTTCTTTTGCACCTGGAACTTCTTCTTCTGATCAGACCATTACTCCCCACATCTCCACTGTATTTCAGATGATTTCAAATCAGTCCATCAGGATTCAGCAGCTTGAGGACACTGTTTTGAGACTGACTGGGAGAGTTCTTGACTTGCAGGGGCAAGTCTTTGATTTGGCCCATCCTCAGCCACAGGAGTCTACTATTGAGGTCACAGACCTCACTGCAGAAGCTGGAAGGCTCAGAGGAGCACTAGAGGGAGGATATGAATTACTGAGGAAAGAGATTCGAGGATCGAGTGAGCATGCTACCACTCAGTTCACTGCTATACTTCAATCTGTTTCCAGAGCACTGAACGTACTTGATTCTATCAGACTCACCCTTTCTGTTCAGTCCCTAGCATCTCAGCGTTCTCAGCCTCCCAGTTCATCTCGTTCTCCTGCTCGTGGCAGAGGCAGACGGGGTAGAGGACGCATTTCTGATCCATCAGCTTCTCATACTATCTCTGATGACTCCGATCATTGACTTATCTTGATCATTTCTAAATCCTAGGTGTTAGTATTTTGTTCTAGGATCTATACCTTAGGGCCATGTATTGAAAATTAGCTGATTGAATTTTATGGAAACAATTATATTTTTAATGGAATCATCTTTCACTTATATTTCTACCTTTTGTAATGATGTTGATCATATTATGGTTATATATATATTCTCCTTGTTGAAATATTATCTTTTCTTTGTTGTTTGCTGTTGATCATTGCTATATTAAGGGGGAGCAAACTTCTGTGATAAATTAAAAAAAAAAAAGAAGAAATTAAAGAATGTTTCAGAAAAAGGAAAAGTTAACCATGTTTGATGATGTCAAAAAGGAGGAGAAATTAAACAAAATTGGAGATATTAAACAAAAAAAAAAAAAATTAAACAAAATTGGAGAAATTAAATATTTGGAGAAATTAAATAAAATTTGAGAAAGTAAATAATTAAACAAAAAGCTACTCATTAAAAGCAAAATCCTAATTTATGAAAGAATATTTGGAGAAATTAAACAAAAAGCTACTCATTAAAAGCAAAACCTAAATTATAAAAGAAAAAGGGGGAGAAATTAAACAAAAAGCAACTCATCAAAGGCAAAATCCCAAAAGCAAAATTACAAATTATGAGAAATCAATTGAAGAATTTAAAGAACAATACCAAAAGTACAATATAATTATGTAACTTTTAAAATTACTTCTTTTCATATGATCTGATTTACTTTAAAAATTTAAATATGTTCTGATATATTTCAATATTCAAACTTGCTCTGATACATCTTTTGAAATTTACCTTGATACATCTTAAGAAATTTGACTTACTCTGATACACCCTAAAATTTCTTTTAACTTGCTCTGATACATGATAAAATTTAATCTGATATAGTGTGAAAGTTTCTCTGATATATTATAACACTTGCTCTGATACAGTGTGAAATTTTCTCTAATATATTATAACATTTACTCTGATACATTTTCGGATAACATTATAAAAATTATTTTTCTTGATCTGATACATTACAAAATTTATTTCTTTTCTCTTGCTCTGATATATCTTAAACTCAAAATGAGCTAATACACTTTCAACTCTTAAACATACTTTAGCACACATAATTTTTTAAGCACATAAGTATTTTTTGCTCTGATGCTAAAGCTAAAATCAAATGAGAATGGAATTTTTAAAATACAGTTCAATCTGATAACAAAAATAAGTTTTCCGCTCTAACACCAAAATCATATAATCAAATGAGCGTATCTTCAAATCCTTAAGCAAATGGACAAATTATTTATATTACATGCCAAAAGAATCATACTCTTTTCAAACATATACACCTATAATGTATTCTTTTGAAATTGATGCATTCACATAAATATTTTTGTTCAAGTGTTTTGTCATCATCAAAAAGGGGGAGATTGTTGCTCCTAGATTGATTTTGATGATTACAAAGCAGATTGAAGGGATACAAATAATTTTAAAATGAAAAAGTTCTTATGCTCTTCAAGGGCAAAATTATAATTTCACCAAAACCGTAATTTGATAATACCATTTGGTAGAACAAATGATTTGAAATCTATTGGTGAAAATTTCATTGTGTTTGGACTTATATTTTTGAAGTTATGAAGGTTTGAAGTGCATGAGTCGACTCATGAGTCAACTCATGGCACTATGAGCTGATTAGCACGCAAAAATTACCCATGGCATGCTAGTTTTCTGGCTTGGCACGACCTGTGAGTCGACTCATGAGTCGACCCACAAGGCATGAGTCGACTCATGAGTCGACCCCTGCTGATTTGGGCTAAGAATTTCCAGAAACGCATTCTCTGGTTTTTGCAACAGAGGTCGACTCATGAGTCGACCCCTGAAGCATGAGTCGACTCATGAGTCGACCCCTGCGATGGGAAATGTCAGCAACGGCTATTTTTTTTTGCCCATTTTAATTACCTTTTATGCTTCCTAAAAATCCTCTAACGGCTCTTTATCTGCCTAAATTATTTTCTCTTGCTTCTAATATCATAAAATGCTTTAAATGGTGAAAGAAATTGCAGATTAAATAGCAGATCAAATTGGAGAGAAAATGAAGAAGAAGATCAATCGGCAGATCAAAAAGAAAAAAAAAATTCATTGAGAGGATCCACGAGATAATTTGAGAGAAAAAGAAAAGAGGATCCAAAATCTACAAGAGAGATTGTGAAAGAGAAAAGCAAGAGCATTCAAGAGGATCTTTCAAGCCTATTGTTCAACCTTGATCTAGAGATCGTTCAAAGCTTTCAAGAGATCTTCAATCAACGATCAACCTCTTCTCAAGCATTCATTCAAGCGTTCATCCACCTTGAGAAAATCCAAAAAGGGGTTCTTCATTTGAGTAAAGCTTTATTGTTATATTCGCTCATTTAAGGAGCTGTTATTGTGTTAATCTGTGCTCTAAATTTTCTTATTATTTGTGAGTTTTGGTTCTTGTTTTTGGAGGATTTCCAAAACAAAGAAAGGTTGATCCGAACCTGAAATCGGAGTATTTTGGGTTTACTTGTACCCGAGAAACAAGTGATCTAGCTTGGGATAGCTAGTGTCGGAGTTTCCGACGTTTTGTATTCGGGTTGAATACAAGTATAGTGGAGTGAAATTCCCAAGTAGGAGCTTAGGGAGTGGATGTAGGTGCAAGGTTAGCACCGAACCACTATAAATCCTTGTGTTTGTGGTGTGCCTTATCGCTTCACTTTATTTCTTTATCATATTCTTGCATTCCTGCTTTAGATAATTAATATTGAATTAAAGTCTTTGTTTTGTTCTTCATAAGTAATCAGTTGGGCTTAAAATTTTTAGAAACCCAATTCACCCCCCCTCTTGGGTTGCATAGCTGGGCAACAGAACCACCCAGAGATTACCTACAGGGGAGACTCCCTTTGCTTTAGCCTTCGGTACGGAAGCCGTCATCCCGATCGAGCTTAAACTCCCGTCGGCGCGAGTCGTGACATTCGATGAACCCCAAAATGCACAAAGTCTCAGAGCCAACCTCGATCTGCTGGAAGAAAGGTGGGAGATTGCTCAGATTCGAATGGCAGCCTACAGACAGAAAGTTGCCCGATATTACAACGCCCGGGTCAAGAACAAAGCCTTTAAAGAAGGAGATCTGGTGCTTCGACGAGCTGCTGTCTCGCAACCTCAGGACCGGGGGAAGCTCGCCCCGAACTGGGAGGGACCTTATGAGGTCAAAGAAGTAGTTCGGCCCGGAACTTACTATCTCAAGGAGCTCGGAGGAGCCGACCTCCCGCGATCGTGGAGCTCAGAAAACCTGCGGATGTACTACCAGTAACTTCGTTTTAGTCGGAAATCGCACACCCATGTGTCTTTAGACAATTCAAGCAAACTGTGAACCTCACAAAGTCGAAGGCCCGATTCTTTTAGATCGGATGGGGGGAGAGGCCTTACAACGCCCATATGTGCCCCCACAGCCCTGTTAGGGACAGGAGGAGAACCTCGCCCTAACTTGAGCAAAGTCGAAGGCCTGGTTTTTTTTAGACCGGACCGGGGGAGAGGCCTTACAGCGCCCTAATGTGCCCCCACAGCCCTGTTAGGGACAGGAGGAGAACCTCGCCCTAACTTGAGCAAAGTCGAAGGCCCGGTTCCTTTTAGACCGGATGGGGGGAGAGGCCTTACAACGCCCATATGTGCCCCCACAGTCCTGTTAGGGACAGGAGGAGAATCTCGCCCTAACTTGAGCAAAGTCGAAGGCCTGGTTCCTTTTAGACCGGATGGGGGGAGAGGCCTTACAACGCCCATATGTGCCCCCACAGCCCTGTTAGGGACAGGAGGAGGACCTCGCCCTAACTTGAGCAAAGTCAAAGGCCCGGTTCTTTTAGACCGGATGGGGGGAGAGGCCTTACAGCGCCCTAATGTGCCCCCACAGCCATGTCAGGAACAGGAGGAGAACCTCATCCTGATATGAGCAAAGTCGAAGGCCCGGTTCTTTCAGACCGGATGGGGGAGAGGCCTTACAGCGCCCTAACGTGCTCCCACGAGCCAGGCTGATAACGAGAGGAAAACCTCACGCCGACTCGAGCAAAATGAAAGGTTCGGACTCCTACAGGAGCCGGGTTCCAACGACAAAGAAGACCTCACCCGGACTCCTACGGGAGCCGGGTTCTAGCGACAAAGAAGACCTCACCCGGACTCCTACGGGAGCCGGGTTCCAGCGACAAAGAAGACCTCACCTGGACTCCTACGGGAGCCGGGTTCCAGCGACAAAGAAGACCTCACCCGGACTCGTACGGGAGCCGGGTTCCAGCGACAAAGAAGACCTCACCCGGACTCCTACGGGAGCCGGGTTCCAGCGACAAAGAAGACCTCACCCGGACTCCTACGGGAGCTAGGTTCCAGCGACAAAGAAGACCTCACCCGGACTCCTACGGGAGCCGGGTTCCAGCGATAAAGAAGACCTCACCCGGACTCCTACGGGAGCCGGGTTCCAACGACAAAGAAGACCTCACCCGGACTCCTACGGGAGCCGGGTTTCGTCCACGACGCCAACGAAAACTTCACCCGGACTCCTATGAGAGCCAGGCTACTCCAACTTCAGGAGGGCTTTTCCGTTCGGACTCCCAAAGGAGCAGAACTTAGCTCCGACTTCAGTAGAGAAAACACCCAAGCAAAAAAAGAAAGCAAACAGTGCCCGAAGGCAACGGAAACCCGAATCCCCAAACTCAAGGCCTAGGAGGGATCTCGGGCCCGAAGGGCCCCAAGCGAACCTGCAACCGTCGATGGAATGACAATCGGGTTTCTACGAACGGCGAAAGACAACCCCACATGAACAGAAGTGGTCGTCGGTGACCTTGGGACGACGCGAAAAAGAAAAGAAGAAGAGAAGAAGTTCGACAGACAACTATTTAATGCGAGATACAGACGAGGTAACAAAATCTCTTTTTTATTCAACAAGAGTATACGTTACAAGACCCAGTGGGTCAAGGAAAAAGAAGAAGATACACATCATCGCAAGTCTCGCGAACACAGTTCGGGAAGGATGAACCGGAGGCTACCCCAAGCTGCGAACTCCTCTTCTCGTCTCTGTCCTTCTCAGCCGTGTTCTCCAGTACGTGTAACAGCTCTCGCCCCACCTCGCTTCACTCTATCTCCGAAGTCCCAACCCTAGGGAGAAAAGGGTGGGATAGATTCTCGAGGGTGGAAAGGGTAACGGCGGCAGCGACGAAGACCCGTTTCAAGAAGAACCGGAGTCACCTTGGAAGCAGTGGTGATGCCAGAGATATGCTTCATCTCCGAATGCTCCACGATGGCTGCCACCCAAAGTGCTCCGGCAAGGTCGGCATGCGCTACTTCCACCGTCCCTGCAACAAGTTCCACTGCCCCACCGTCGACGCCGACCGCCTCCGGTCCCTCGGCCCCGACGGCGTCAAGGATCCCGTCATAGCTTATGACGGCCGCTCTGCCCTCTTGATTGGTATCACCCCACCTTGCTACTCCGAAATTCGCGGGCAGAATAACTTCACCGACAACCCCCATTATTAAACCCCTATTGTTGAAGAAATTCTTCCCTGAGACCCCTTTAAAACGACGGAGATTCTCACCGGCCGCCATTCTCCTCCTCGCCTTCCTCCAAACCCTAGACATCCCTTCAAGAATGGCCTCCGGGGTGGAGGACATGGCATAGGAACCCTCAGGGAGAATTGGGGGACAGAAGAAGGCAGGGACTGGTGCGAGGGAGGCAGCTGAGGAGCAAGACTCTCAAGCGAAAGAAAGGCACCAGGATGAAGCCATGAAGAGATTAGGGGGTTTAAATAGCCGACGGATCCTGGCGCAGTTATGGCGGCGGGCGCTCCTGGACCAACTGGAGCATGCCACGTGTCGCGCCTGTCCCCCTCATTGCTATCGAGGGTTGACTGTTCGTAAATTCTCGTGGCACGACGCTTGGGATCGCGTTTCGATGGGGGTTCCGAAAAGACTCTCCAGATCACCTTCACCGGGAAGCGGGCTCTGACGTACACACATTAAGTGCTAAAATATCTGGGGGCGGCGGTGCACAGAATTCGAAGGGACGACTTCGGCTATGTTCATCTCTCTGTACTTCCTTCGCTCGAAATTCGAACTCGAAAGTAGGGGGACTGGTGTTGGGTATAAAATATCCCCAGCCGAAGTCCTCCACAGAATCGACGGCTCCGTCAACAAGGCCAACCTCGAAAGAAGCCCTCGCCCAGACTCCTACGGGAGCCGGGCACCGCCGACTACTCCAACGGCTGCAGACAGACTCCGCCCGGACTCCTACAGGAGCCGAGCTCCGCCGACAGCTTCAGCAACAAATGTACCCCGCCCGGACTCCTACAGGAGCTGGGCGCCGCCGACTACTCCAACGGCTGCAGACAGACTGCGTCTGGACTCCTACGGGAGCCGAGCTCTGCCGACAGCTTCAGCAACAAATGTACTCCGCCCGGACTCTCACAGGAGCCAGGCTCCGGCCTCAATGTCAACTGCTGGTGAGTCTCGTCCGGACTCCTACAGGAGCCGGACTTCACCTTTAACTTTGATTGTAGGGAGACTCCACCCGGGCTCCTACGGGAGCCGAACTTCGTCCCCTACTCCAACGACTGCAGACAGATCGCGCCCGGACTCCTACGGGAGCCGAGCTCCGTCGACAGCTTCAGCAACAAATGTACTCCGCCCGGACTCTCACAGGAGTCGGGCTCCGGCCTCAACGTCAACTGCTGGTGAGTCTCGTCCGGACTCCTACGGGAGCCGGACTTCACCTTTAACTTTGATTGCAGGGAGACTCCGCCCGGACTCCTACAGGAGCCAAACTTCGTCCCCTACTCCAACGACTGCAGACAGACTCCGCCCGGACTCCTACGGGAGCCGAGCTCCATCGACAGCTTCAGCAACAAATGTACTCCACCCGGACTCTCACAGGAGCCGAGCTCCGGCCTCAACGGCAACTGCTGGTGAGCCTCCCGGACCCCTACAAGAGCCGGGCTCCGCCCGCAAACTCAGATCCGAGAGGGTTCCTCCCGGATTTCCAGGGAAGCCGGGCTCCACCCACGACCCCAACCGCAAGGAAGGCTCCGCCCAGACCTCTATAGAGGCCAGACTCCGATCACTGCCGAGCTACAACCGACAGATCCGCGCCCCCAGACAAGTCACAATAACAGCCATGATCCTGTTCCTGTAGCGGATTCCGTGCGGCTCCATCACTCCCTGCGGTGGACCCACTACTCTCTGACAGGCTGTGACAACGGCCACGATTCTGCTCCGCTCCCTGCGGCAGGAGCTGCGCGACTCCACTATTCCCTGGCAGCTAGCAGCAATGGACGCCGCTCCACTACCTGCAACGGGCTCTACGTGGCAGGCCATAGCAATAGCCACGAGTCTCCTCCACTATTCCCTGGCAGCAAGCAGCAACGGACGCCGCTCCACTACTTGCAACGGGCTCTATGTGGCGGGCCATAGCAATAGCCACGAGTCACCTCCACTAACCTTCGCAATAAATTCTCCTGACCATGGGCGGCTCACGGCCAGACGGTTACGAACGTCACCATCAATCCATTGCCTTTTCCGCCTATAAAAGGGGATCCAGATACGTTATTCTATAAGCTCATTTTCTTATCTCAAAACTCTGCTAAATTCTCCATTCGAGCACTCCATTCTTGTTGAGGCAGAGAACTGACTTGAGCATCGGAGGGTCTTGCCGGAGCAAC
>NC_026000.2:32636570-32820935 GCF_000442705.2 Elaeis guineensis | reverse complement strand
AACCTTCGCAATAAATTCTCCTGACCATGGGCGGCTCACGGCCAGACGGTTACGAACGTCACCATCAATCCATTGCCTTTTCCGCCTATAAAAGGGATCCAGATACGTTATTCTATAAGCTCATTTTCTTATCTCAAAACTCTGCTAAATTCTCCATTCGAGCACTCCATTCTTGTTGAGGCAGAGAACTGACTTGAGCATCGGAGGGTCTTGCCGGAGCAACCCCACCTCCGGTTTAGACTTCCTTTGCAGGTCCCGGTGGCGACCGCGGCTTCCCCAGACTCCAGCTTCTCCGGTGCAAGCAGATTTTTGTACCAACAGGTTGGTTCAATTAAGATTAAACCACCATTTGAATTCAAATCCCTGCGCCACCTCACATCTCTGCGCCCATTTGAATTCACGAGAAGCAACTTCTCATGCATTTTATCTCATGCAAAGCCCTTCCCACGCCCCACATTTGTGCGCCATATAGGTGGATAAGGATGGTTGGTTGGCCATTCAAATTCAAAAGAAAGTTTGAATTTGAATGAGCAACCAATCCATGTGCCATGTCCTTATCCTCTTTAGCGCCCCATGTTCTACACGAAAAAGTGTTTCTCGTATAAACTCTCCATGCACAAATGAAGCCACGCCCCTTCTCTTCTCACGCCCAAGTGGATAGAGATGAGTTGGTTTGCATTTAAATTCAAATTTGATTTGAATTTAAATGTGCAACCACTTATCTTTATTCTCTCACACGGATAAGACACGTTCTACATTGTTTTAAAAGGAGGAGAAGGATGGGGCGTGCGTAGAATTTTTGGGAGAGAAAGCCTAGGGCGTGAGGAGGCCTTGTGCACAAGGTGAAGGTCCAAAACCTTCTGAGAGAAAAAGAAAGAAAAGTGGGCGCAGGGTTTTCAGTGAGTTCCCTAGGGTTTCAGCCTGGGATTCGGAAATGAGAAGGTGAGCTACGAGTATCGTGAGCCCATCAAATTTTAGGAAGAACTTTATCAACCACTCAAGCATACTTGCTGATGATCCAGAGTATCTGAGGAGTCAGCAAACATCGATCGAAGGAGTTCGATCAGCATCGGCCGTCGAAAGGGCTCTTCAACGAGCTAGCACTCGTGAGGAGCCGATCAGATCGGGAGCTTCGTGTGGATGATTTGCAGAGGCCAGATATACTGTGTGTCTATGTTGCGACGATCAGATCCTTCCGATGGTAGTCAGATTGTGACGATCGACTACCCGCATAAAGGTATTGTGTTCTGAACACAGAACAGTAAATTATTTACTATTCAAATTTGAATTTCAAATTTAAATGCATGTATGCTATATATCATATTTAGATCCTAGTGTAGGATAAATACATATTAATTAATTAGATTAATTAATAATTTTTACTATAAAAAAATAATTTTAAAAAAGTTTTAAAATTACCATTTTACCCCTGCACTCAAATTTCTCTTCAAATGATATCAGAGTGGGTTCTAAGATATGATATATATATTTGCATACATAGATTAAGTTGTAATCTAAAAGTTTAAATTTAAAATTTGAAATTTAAAATTTAAAATTTGAATTTTGAAAGTTGTTCGAAATTCAAAATTCAAAATTTTAAAATTTAAAATTTAAAATTTGAAATTCAAAATTCAAAATTCAAAAATTGAAATTTGAAATTTGGTTGAAATTTCAAATTTAAAATTCAAAATTTAAAATTCAAAATTTAAAATTCAAAAATTTAAAATTTGAAATTTATTTGAAATTTGAAATTCAAAATTTAAAATTTGAAATTTAAAATTTGAAATTTAAAATTTGAAATTCAAATTTTAAAATTAATATATTTAGATATACTTGATCCAAGTAGCAAGTAATCTAATTGGGTTGGTTGCCATGGCCGTCCGGTCATAGGAGAAAAGTAGGGTTTAAAAGCCCTCTCCTCCCATTCGATGGGGTCTCCTATGGCGGTAGGGGTGCCGCTGCAATTATATCCCATGCAGATGAAGTAGCGAAAAGACTTAATTGTAAAGATTCAATTATAAAATTTATCATGAATGTGTTAGATTAGATCTAAAGGAATATTCATGATTTATTTTGATTGAGTTATTTTCTATTATAAAATTAGCAATAGGATTGCTATTTATGAAATGTGCTGATCTATTTGTGAAATGAGTCAACCTATTTAATGAACAAAAAATAAAACCTTTCAAATTTAAAAATTATTTTCAAAAAGCCAAATCCTGACCCATCAGCCCAAATACTTAATTAAAAGAATTAAGTGTTGTCAAGTTGGTCTAGAATTGTGAATTGAGACCTAAGATAATTGCATAAACTTGTGGGTCAATGGGTTAGATGGATTAGGTCCATAATTGGGTTAGACCTAAGGTTAGCTTAAAGAAATGGACTAAATTAGAGTAATTGGTCAAATCTAATCAAAAGTTGAATTAGATTAGGTCAAGGACACTCTAGACTCAACTCCAATAGTTGTAGTTGAATGGGTCCATATCTTTAACTAGACCAAGATGGACTTAATTCATGGCTACACGGTGGAACCCTATTTACTAAGTTGATCAAATTAAAATTAATGAATCGGTTGGTGTCTAAGGTAAGTTCGACAGTTTGACCAGTGGTTCTTAAGTGGGAGCTACTCGTATTGATTCGATCTCTGACGAGTTAATGGCATATCCCCACCACTGATCTCACTTACCTAGCCAACCTGGTGAGTTAGGTTTTGATTAGATCACTTGGTGATTAGGGCTCACCCATGTCATTAGGTAAATCAGTGTGACTGATTTAGGTGCTCCTAATGTCGGCTTTAATTAAATTCTTTTTAATCTGATTTGGTGAAGTCAGTGGGAGGATTGAAATTGACTGGTTAATTTCTTCTCTTCTATCCTTTAATAAAAATTTTTAAAATTTATTAGGTCCCAAAAATGATTAAGTTATAGTGATAACTAAGTCATAGCCTCTCATTAAGTGAGTGATAATGAGTCCATTAGTTTAATAATCACTGGAGGCCCAAAGGCCTGGTGCTTATTGACTAATGGAATTATCATTCATAGTATGATAATTTGGTTTGAGTCCTTCTGATGGTGGTCAGATTGGTCGGCCAAAGTCGGGCCTGATCATTTATTGGTCCGATTCACTAAATCAAGTCATGTTAATGGTTGGACCTAACCAGATCTTTTCAGTGGAGGCCAAAGCCTACTGATTAGGTTCTGGAGCAAAATTAATTACCAGAAGTTGTTTAGAGAAACAACTGGTTATGAACCTACCCATAGATGCACATGGGTTGACCAGCCAAAGTTGGGCTCGTGTGTAGTCTGTGTGAATTCTAGTACCCACTAAGGAATTAAAGTAATTCCTCGAATTGGAGGTTGAGGCTACCAGTTCGTAAAAATATTGGGAGGAACTTTCGACTAAAGTCCAAGTCTTTAGTATTAATAATTTATATACTAATAGAGGTCTGGTTTTTCTTTATGCAACTATGGCCACTACCCTGTCACTCCGATCATTATTAGATAATGACAAGCTCATGGGACCGAATTTCGATAGCTGGTATCGAAAATTAAAAATCATCCTTGAGCATGAGTGGGTCCTTTATGTAGTAACGGATCCAGCACCCGAGGAGCCAGCCCCGAACGCGAGAGGGACGGTCCGAGATACTTACCAGAAGTGGCTCAACGACCGCACCATCATTTGGTGCATAATGCTGGCGGCAATGAATGATGAGTTTAGCCGCAGGTTCGAGAACGCCCAGCCGTAGGAGATGTTTCAAATATTGAACGACTCCTTTGGCATGCCTGACGATGTTGAAAGGTACAAAATTAGTTGTGCCATTTTCAATACTCGGATGAGGGATGGGATCTCAGTCATCGATCATGTACTGCACATGATCGAAATGATTGAGCACCTAAGTAAACTAGGCTTTTCCCTGTACAAGCAGCTCGGTAAGGATGCGATCCTTAATTCATTGCCCAAGTCCTTCCTCCCCTTCCTTACTCATTTTCGAATAACAAAGCCTGCAGTGAACTACCACGGCTTGTTGGGGATGCTGCAGAACTTTGAGAAGGACCACTAGCTCCATAAGGAGTCGGTGAATGTTGTGGGAGGGTCTTCTTCTGGTCGTCGACCCTTTAAGAAAGGGAAGAAGAACAAGAAGAAGAATAATAAGAAGGTGTAGTCACATGCTGGGACGTCTGCACAGGATCAGACCAAGAAGCGCAAGCCCAACTAGAGCCAGGCGGAGTGCTTCTTTTGCAAGAAGCAGGGGCACTGAAAGAGAAACTGTCCTCTATACATTGCCTCCCTGGACCCGAACAGGCCGAAGAAGAAGCAAGGTAATTATATGATAACACCTTGCAACTTTTCAATTTGTGATACTACTGCCTGGGTATTGGATACCGGAAGCCCTTATCATATTTATAATTCGATGCAGGGTCTGCAAGTCAGTAGGAGATTTGATGACGGTGAGAGGTTCCTGAACGTTGGAGATGGAAGCAAAGTTTCAGTTCCAGCTTTAGAAATCATGAACCTTGTAATCAATTCTCATAATGTAATTCTGAGTGAATGTCACTATTGTCCAAGCTTTTTATTAAATATTATTTCTGTAGGCCTTTTGGCCATGTACGGTTATAAATTTTTAATAAAAAAAAATATTTGTAATATCATTTTGAATGGTGTTACAATGTTTGTTGGATAACTAAATAATAGAATATTCTTACTGTCACAGCCTGTTAATGTGGTTCAAACCTCCGGTAAATACCCTAGAATAGATAATATGTCAGAAGTCTACCTTTAGCACTGTAGGCTAGGTCATATCAATAAGAACAGGATAAATAGGTTGGCTCAAGAAGGAATTCTTGAAATTGGTGATTGTGAATCACTTCCAACTTGTGAGTCCTGTCTTCTTGGAAAGATGATCAAGTCACCTTTTACTAGAAAAGATGAGCGAGCCAGTGAACTCTTAGGTCTGATACATTCTGATGTATGTGGACCCATGAGCTCAAGTGCAAGAGGTGGATATTTCTACTTCATAACCTTCGCAGACGACCTATTGAGGTATGGGTATGTCTACTTAATGAAGCATAAGTCGGAGTCGTTTGAAATATTCAAACTATTTCGAAATGAGGTAGAAAAATAAATTGGAAAGTGTATTAAAACTCTTCGATCTGATCGAGGAGGTGAATACCTTTCCAATGATTTTCTGACATATCTTGGAGAGAATGGGATTCTCTCTCAGTGGACCCTCCTGAAACACCACAGCATAATGGTATGTCTGAAAGGAGGAATAGGACTTTGTTGGAAATGGTTCGATCCATGATGGGGTTTGCTGGTCTGCCGATCTCTCTCTGGGGATATGCGCTCAAATCGGCTTGTTACCTTCTAAATAGGGTTTCGAGTAAGTCTATAACCAAAATGCCATATGAGATATGGATAGGACGTAAGCCAGTACTCTCGCACCTTAGGGTTTGGGGGTGTCCGACTTATGTTAAACGTTTAATTACTGACTAGCTTGGATCTAGGTCTGACAAGTGTTATTTCATAGGGTATCCAAAAGAAATCAAAGGATATTATTTCTACCTAGCTGATGAGCAAAAGGTATTTGTCAGTCTTAAGACAATCTTTTTAGAAAAGAAGTTCCTTGGTGAAGGGACTGTTGCCTCTAAGGTTGAACTTGAGGAAGTTTGACAGGTGAAAAAACCGACACAAGTTGCTGAACCTGAACCGGATTTGGTTAGATCAGATTTGGAGCCCATTGTTTATGCACCCTTAAGGCGGTCTGGTAGAGTACCACATCAACCGGACAGATACTATGGTTTCTTGATCCGGGATGGAGATCCTATCGAACTTGATGAAAATAATGAGGATCTGATCACCTACATGGATGCAATGCAGAGATCTGACTCTGAAAAATGACTAGAGGCCATGAAATCCGAAATGGAGTCCATGAAGGTCAACGATGTGTGGGCATTGGTTGACCCACCCGAAGGAGTAAAACCCATAGGGTATAAATGGGTCTTCAAGAGGAAGAGGGGCGCAGACGGAAAGGTGAAAACCTATAAAGCCCGTCTGGTTATCAAGAGATATCGTCAACGTTATGGTATAGACTATGATGAGACATTTTCTCCTGTGGCAATGTTCAAATCCATTCAGATTATGCTTGCGATAGCTGTCTATCTGGACTATGAAATCTGACAGATGGATGTGAAGACAGCTTTCCTAAACGGAGAGCTGGACGAAGAGGTGTATATGATACAACCCGAAGGATTCACATCCACAGATGAGTCTAAGGTGTGCAGGCTACAGAGGTCCATTTATGGACTTAAGCAGGCATCCCGAAGTTGGAACATACGTTTTGATAGGACGATCAAGATGTATGGCTTCGTTAAGAATGGAGAAGAGTCCTGCATTTATAAGTGGACTAATGGTCCACTAGTAGTATTTCTTATATTGTATGTGGATGATATTCTCGTAATCGAAAATGATGTCCCTACATTACAAGGAATAAAGATTTGGCTGTCGTCACAATTCTCTATGAAGGATCTGGGAGAAGCTTCCTACATCCTAGGGATGAGGATCTATAGGGATAGATCTAAAAGGCTGCTTGGCTTATCCCAGTCTATGTACATTGATACTATGCTGAAGAGGTTCAGCATGAAGAATTTCAAGAAAGACTATCTACCAATAGGCCATGGAATTTCTCTCTCGAAGAGGGATTGTCCGACAACACCTCAAGAGAGAGAGCGTATGGATAGAATTCCATATGCTTCGGCAGTGGGATCTATCATGTACGCCTTGACATGTACACGAACAGATGTGGCATACTCACTAGGGGTAGTGAGTAGATACCAATCTGATCTAGGGGAGAATCACTGGAAGGTTGTTAAAACCATCCTGAAGTACTTGAGAAATACTAAGGACCAGTGGCTTGTTTATGGTGAATCGAACTTGAGACTTATAGGGTTTACAGACTCTAGTTTCCAGTCTGATCATGATGACAGCAAGAGTGTGTCAGGATTTATTTTTACCTTTAATGGTGGGGCTGTCTGCTGGAAGAGTTCCAAGCAGCATACAGTGACTGATTCAGTTTGTGAGGCGGAGTATGTTGCTGCATCAAATACTGCCAAAGAAGCGATGTGGCTGAGGAAATTCATCACCGAGCTCGAAATAGCACCCTCCCTTATTGGTCCAGTTCTGCTCTACTGTGATAGCTCTGGAGCCATTGCTCAGGTGAAGGAACCAAAGGCACACCAGCGGATGAAGCATATTTTGCGTCGCTACCATCTCATCCAAAAAATTATGGATCGAGATGATGTCGACCTTCAGAAGATCGACAGGAAGGAGAACCTGGCTGACCCATTCACTAAAGTCATTGCGGTGAAGGAGTTCAATGACTTCAAGTCGAAGATGGGTATTAGATACTGCACCGATTGACTTTAGGCCAAATGGGAGATTGTTTGGAATAGTATCCCAAAGCCAATCGTCAGCCTGTTGACGGTTGTGCTCCTTTTGTATTAGTACATAAATTATAAATAAATAAAAATTATTTTGATATTTTTTCATCACAAATTGTTTCATCTTCTAATGAACTCCTGTGTTGTGGTGAAGTCCTTAGGACTATTTAGATTCGACAAAGGAGGATTTATCGTTTAGTCCTTAAATCTGTTCGTGACTAAATGATACGTTGTTACCAAGGACGACAATGTTTATCAAGCATAGGTCGTTGTGTGCCATATGGGTTGGTTGTCCTCTTAACCAAGGAGTGTGGAGACACTGGTATGGCATACAGGTGAGATGTAAGGGTACATCTGCACTGAACATGATCGACTCCGGAGCTATTTCTACTATCAAAATTTGCTCCAATGGGATATAGGTATAAATATCCCTCTGACCTGAGACCACCACGGTGACTTGCAAGCAACTCACTACACTTAGGCACTGGACTACCTAAATTTCTAATTCAGTGATGGAAGGATGCTGGGTGTAGTCAAGTACTTGACTTGTCAGTGCATGTGTCAAGATGGGATTGACCACTCCAGTTCAGGAGCTGTGTACAGTCGTATTTTAATTTAACAAAATCTTGACCAAGGTAGTCCTAGTGAGGAGTCACAGGACTGATTGAGTTGAGCACGACTCGGATGATCTAATCAGGGTTGACAGTTTAATCCTGAGTCATCCTATACACAAGGGTCAAAAGGGATGAATTATACAGTAGCCATATTCACATAGGTTCTGAATATTATGATTGCGACTATTCGACCTATCCAGATATCGGGTACCATTGCAGATGATCACTTTGATTAGTACAGGAATTGGTTCTTGTGCTATCAGCTTAGGTTCGAACCTGCGGGGTCACACACATTAGAGGTTCCTATCTGATCTGATGGCTGATAAAGAGTCCTAATATTTGTGGACTATGAGTCCTACATATCTGAGACTCTGTGATCGAGAATCAAAATTCTCTGATCACGAGTTTCACACATTTTGGGTATCGGGGTCAAGAGTCCCACTGGTTTGGGACTCTTCGATCAAGGTTTCATATCGATGGACTTTGATACCCGATTGTCCATCGAATTTGGACTCAGTATTTATGAGAAATTTAATTAGTGATTTGATCACTAATTAACTCAATTTGATTAAGTAATTATTTTTGGATCAAGTCCAATTGAATTGGATTCAGTTGGGTTTGACCCGATTAGGTTAAGAGTTGACCTAATCATCGAGATGGTTTGGTCCCTGATTTGATAAGGGGTTGGACTTAGTTAATTCCTGATTTGATTAGAATTTTATTGAGCTTAATTAAGCCTAATTAAGTTAGATTTAATTTAGTCTAATTGTGCTTAACCTATTTTGATTAGGTTGGTTCAATTATGATTAAACCACCATTTGAATTCAAATCCCTGCGCCACCTCACATCTCTGCGCCCATTTGAATTCACGAGAAGCAACTTCTTATGAATTTTCTCTCACGCAAAGCCCTTCCCACACCCCACATTTGTGCGCCATATAGGTGGATAAGGATGGTTGGTTGGCCATTCAAATTCAAAAGAAAATTTGAATTTGAATGAGCAACCAATCCATGCGCCATGTCCTTATCCTCTTTAGCGCCCCATGTTCTACATGAGAAAGTGTTTCTCGTATAAACTCTCCACATACAAATGAAGCCACTCCCCTTCTCTTCTCATGCCCAAGTGGATAGGGATGTGTTGGTTTGCATTTGAATTCAAATTTGATTTGAATTCAAATGTGCAACCACTTATCTTTATCCTCTCATGCGGATAAGACACGTTCTACGTTATTTTAAAAAGAGGAGAAGGATGGGGCGTGCATAGAATTTTTGGGAGAGAAAGCCTAGAGTGTGAGGAAGCCTTGTGCACAAGGTGAAGGTCCAAAACCTTCCGAGAGAAAAAGAAAGAAAAGAAAGAAAAGTGGGCGCATGGTTTTCAGTGAGTTCCCTAGGGTTTTAGCCTGGGGTTCGGGAAGTGAGAAGGTGAGCTATGAGTGTCGTGAGCTCACCAAATTTTAGGAAGAACTTCATCAACCTCTCAAGCATATTGTTGATGATCCAGAGCATCTGAGAAGTCGACAGATATCGATCGAAGGAGTTCGATCAACATCGGCCGTCGAAAGGACTCTACAATGAGCTAGCACTCGTGAGGAGCCGATCAGACTGGGAGCTTCGTGTAGATGATCCACAGAGGCCATACATACTGTGTGGCTGTGTTGTGATAATTAGATCCTTCCGACGGTGATCAGATTACAGCGATCGACTACCCGCACAAAGGTATTATGTTCTGAACACAGAACAGTAAATTATTTACTGTTCAAATTTGAATTTCAAATTTAAATGCATGCATGCTATATATCATATTTAGATCCTAGTGTAGGATAAATATATATTAATTAATTAGATTAATTAATAATTTTTACTGTAAAATAATAATTTTAAAAAAAAAATAAAATTATCATTTTACCCCTGCACTCAAATTTCTCTTCAGTTGGACCTAACCAGATCCTTATAGTGGAGGCCAAAACCTATTGATTAGGTTTCTGGGGTAAAATTAAATTACTAGAAGTTATTTGGAGAAATAATTGGTTAATGAACCTACCTGTAGATGTATATGGGTTGGTCGACCAAAGTCGGACTTATGTGTAGTCTATGTGGATTCTAGTACCTACTAGAAAATTAAAGTAATTTTTTGAATTGGAGGTAGAGGCTACCAATTTGATTAAAATAGTGAAAGAATTTTGAGACTAAAGTCCAAGTCTCTAGGCTTAAAATAATTCATATACATTAGGTCATTATTCTCTTTTCTCAAAATAAGGCTAAACCTTAATTGCTCCAATCGCTGTTAGACAGTGATGACTTATGGGACCCAACTTCATTAATTAGTATCGAAAGTTGAATTTGGTTCAGCAGTACGAATGGGTTCGTATTGGGGCTTCTTAGTCCAGTCAAAATAATTAATCCAAAATTGATCCAAATCAGGCAAAAGCATAGGATTATAGGAAGAAGAATTGTCTTGCTTTCCTTGACCATAATAGACTAAACAAGAGAAAGGAGCAAGGGTTGCTCATCAAGAATGTTATATGATAACACTTTAAAGTTTCTCTATGTAATTCCACTACCTAGGTATTAGATACTGATGGTTTTATGCAATTTATTGCTAGGACTACAAGTAAGTGAAATATTTAAAAATGATGAGAAATTTTTGAATGTTAGGGATGAAAGTCTTATTCAAATCCTAACTTTAAGAATTGTAGAACTTATTTTTAAATATTATCATTTAAAGTAATTGTTACTATTGTCCATTGTTTATAATCTTTGTTGGCCTTTTGGCTAAAGATGATCATCATTCATAAAGGAAGATTATTGTGGTATTATTATGAATAATGTTACAATAATACATGGATAATAAGAAAATGATATTTACACAACCTGTTAAGTATAATGTACACACCCAAGTTAGATAATATCATGAATGTCTATATTTGGCATTATAGGCTTAGTCATCTTGACAAGAACAGGATAAACGGGTTAGCTTGAGAGAGAAACCTCAACATTAATGATTGTGAATCATTGATAGCCTGTGAGTCTTATCTTCTTGGAAAGATGACAAAGTCACCTTTTAATAGAAAAGGTGAAGGAGCTGATAAAGTTTTAAGTCTCATACATAGTGATGTATGTAGACCTGTGAACGTAAGTGCCAGAGGAAGATATTAATATTTCATTACAGATGACCTATCTGGGTATGGGTGCGTCTGGTCAAATCATTTAAAATGTTCAAATAATTCAAACGATGAAAAGGATGACATATCTAGGAGAGAATTAGATTCTCTCTCAGTGGATTCTTTTTCAGAACACAGTGTATCTGAAAGAAGAAGTTAAACTTTGTTAGACATGATTCAATCCACGATAGGATTCACTAATCTGCCTGTTTCAGGATTATACTCTTGTGTGATTACTTGTTTTACTCTAAAAATATACTGAGTAAGTCTGTTGTGCAGATTTCATATGAGATATGGATCGAGCATAGACCTAGACTCTCTCACCTTTGGGTTTGGAGTTGATCGGCCTATGTCAAAGGCTTGCATACAGATAAACTTGGTTCATGGTCCAATAGTTGTTTAAGGATTACTAATTCTATCATGCTGAAGAACATAAGATGCTCATCAGCAGTAGGGCATTCCTTTTGGAAAGGAGTTCCATAGAGAAGGAACTGATACCTATCAAGTTGAACTTGAAAGTTTGACTGGTAGAAAATAAACCGACATAATCTAGTAAACCTACAGAATCGAATTTGATTAGATCAAAGTCGGAGCCCATTAAAGTAAACACAATGCAGTGGTCTAACTTTGAGAAGTGGCTTGGAGCCATTAAATCCAAATTAAAATCCATGGAAATCAATAGTGTATGGACACTAGATGATTCACCTGAAGGAATAAAACCTATTGGGTGTGAATAGATTTTTCAAAAGGATCAGAGTAGCACAGACGGAAAGGTGGAGACCTATAAAGCTCGTTTTGCTATTATCCCAGAGTTAGAACATACGTTTTGAACATATATCTTTGTTATGAATAAAGAGGTACCCTGCATTTATAAATGGATAAAATATTCTGTAGTGTTATTCTTTGTTTGTCTGTGGATGAAATTCTCTTAATCGAAAATGGCATTCCAGCATTGCAAGGAATAAAGGTTTGGGTGTCATCTAATTTTTCTATGTTCAAGACCAGATATGGCATACTCACTAATGGTAGTGAGCAGATACCAGTCTGATCTAAGTAAGAACCACTGGAAGATTGTATAGATAATCCTTAAGTATTTGAAAAATACTAAGATCCAGTGACTCAAATATAGAAATACTGACTTTAAACATGTGGATGTTTTAATTTTAATCAGATCAAGATGACAACAAGAAAGTGTCGGATCATACTCTAATTGTAGGAGCAATCTGCTGGAAATATTTCAAGCAGAAACTTTAGTCTACTCAGTTAGTGATGTAGAGTATATCGTAGCATATGATGCTGCTATGTAAGCTGTGTAATTACTGAGCTTCATTAACAGGTTTGGAGTGGCACTCTCCATCGATGGTCCAGTCCTATCGTAGCACTGGAGCCATAAATCTGGCTAAAGAATCGAAGGACCAGCATACTCTATATTACTATCACTTTTGATTTTAGATCAGAGTGACATCGATCTTTGGAAGATCGATAAAAAGGGAGAACTTGACCGACCCATTTGCTGAGGCCTCGGAACTAGGAAGTTCTATGAACTCAAGTGAAAGATAGGATATTTGATATCATTCTGATTGGCTTTAGTACAAGTGGGAGTTATTGAGAAATATGTCCTAAAGCCTATCATCTAAGTGGTAGATGATTAGAATTAGTATATAAATTATCTAATAATAATAGTTATTTGGCAAGTTCATCATAAAATTTTTATCTTCCTTAAATGAACTCCTAAACTATGATGAAGTCCTTAGAGCCACAATCAATCGATAAAGAAGGATTTATCGGATGGTTCTTAAATTGTTCATGATCAAATGATAAGTTATTAACAAGGATGAAACTTATCAAGTATAGGTCGCTGTATGCCATATGCGTTGGTTATCCTCGTAACCAAGTGGTGTGGAGACACTGGTATGGCATCCAGGTGAGATGTAGGAGTACATCTGCATTGAACGTGACCAATGTAACATTCTACTGTCAAAAGTAGTTAACTAAGACCAATGGGTATAAATGTCCCTCCGACCTTAGATCACCACGGTGACTTGCAAGCAACTCACTGTGCTTTGGTGCCAGATTGCCTGTATTTTTAATATAGGTTCGAAAAATTTTTGGATACAGTCAAATACTTGTGAAGTCGGTGTGTGAGTCAAGATGGGATTGACCACTCCTGATTAACTTCAAGAAGAGAATGTCTCGCTGTGTTTCAATTTAGCAAAATCTAGGCCTGGCTAATCCTCGTGAGGAGTCATGGGATTTGCAAAAATTTTGAGACACAATAGAGATAACTTACATGAGTGTTGATAGCATACTCGAAGTCATCTTGAGCATTATTGGTCAAAAGGATGAATTATACGATAACCATGGGTCAGGATTCTTAGAATGTTGCTTTGCATACATTTGACCTATCTGGACGTCGGAAACCATTGCTAAATGGTTACTTTGACTGGTATAAGAATTGATTTCTGTGCTATCAGCTTAGGTTCAAACCTATAAGATCACACACATAAGAGGTTGTAATTTAATCATATGGTTAATCGATGATTGAGAATCATTCTAAGGTTAAACAATCAATGTGATTGATGTTTGATCTAATGCAAGTGTTGCAGGAGGATCATTAGCAATTAGATTATTAATTGGCTCAATTTGATTGAACAATTAGGCTAAGATCAAGTCTAATTAATATAATTCAATTAGAATTAGTTTGGATTTAATTGGATTAAGTCTAATTAATTTATTGGATAAGTCAGTTACAAGGGAGAACAAGTCCTGTTTGACTAGGACTTGTATGCACCTAATTCCTAATTAAGTTAGAATTTAAATTAAATATAATTTAATCTGATTTAATTAACTTTTAGTTAGACTAGGATTATCATTAATTAGGTTGTAATTAATTTAAATTAGATTCAAAGTATTTGACCTAATCTAAATAAGAATCCTAGTTAGACTAGGATTCCATCTTCTCTTGCGCCACCTAAGAAAATCAAAGTCCATGCCCACTAATTAATTTTAGATAATTTTTTTATAATTTTTATATCTAAGAAAAATAATCTCACACTATTTATTCTAAAGATTTGAATCATATTTGATCTGATTCAAAATAAAAATTAATTTGGTTCATTGTGGAAAGTGATTTAGCCTATTTCTCTTTTTGAAAGAGTCACTCTTCACAAGAACTCTTCCCTTCCTCTCTTGTGCCAACTTCTCCCATGTTTATCCTCCTTTTTGTTGCCCTTTTGTGGTTATTTTTATGCTATCCATGAAATAAATGAGATAGGGGGCGTCCAATAGTTGGACGGCCCAAGGACTCCTTGTTAGACTAGGTCTTATGACCTAGTCTACCATATAAAAGGAGGCCACCCCATATGCCATGATATAGGAATCAAAAATTCATGAAAAATTGAGAGAATTACCAGAGGAGAATGAGGAAGACTTGAGAGGTTTGAGGCACCAAAATCCATGGAGGAGAGTCCTCTAACAAGATAACAAAAGTTGATGTCTTGTAGAGAAGAAAGGTAAGAGAGAAGATTATCTTCTCTTATTGGTTTTCTTTCATATTATTTTTCTCTCTTTGTTTTTGTGTTTTTATATGATAAAAATATGAGAGAGAAAGAAGGATTACATAGGTAGTTTGAGGTGCCAAAATCCTTGGAGAAAATTCTTCAATCAAGAGATCAAAGGTTGATGTCTTGAAAAGAGAAAGGTAAGAGAGAAGATTGTCTTCTCTTATTATTTTTCCTTTTATATTAATATCTCTTTGTTTTATATTTTTTATATGATAAAAATTTGAAAGAGAAAGAGGGATGACATGGTGAATTCATGGTCCAAAGAGTTAGAGCATGGTGATCTTATTTTGGACATGATATGATCATGTTCTGATGGAAGAAGAAGAAGAAAAGAAGGTCTTTTCTTAAGGTTTCTTTTAGAACCCTTCTTCTCCATAAATCATGAGATTTTTTTATGAAAAAAATCAGATATCATAAGATCTGAAAACTAAAAAACTATCAAGAGAAGAAGGTCTTCGCAAGTCCTAGCATAGAGATATTTTCAGGATATCAATTATTGATATACTGAAGGAGAAGATCTATCTTCTCTTAGGATCCTTTTCTATTAAATATTAATTTTGATTTTAGGGAGGTCAAAAGGTTTGACTTCTCCCTTATTCCTCCTCATATTCTTCATCTTTTGGAATGTCCAAGAGATCCGAAGAATATTTTTTAGATTAACCATCTGGAGGGATCTGCAAGAAGCTAGCACTTCGAATGGATCTTCGTTCGATGAACCTCCAATTTTGTTGCAGCCTCGTATGGATCACCTGTAGAGGCTGAACGCGTGTGCGGCTCTAAAGGCAATAAAAAAAATCAACCATAAATTCTCAACCCACATGAAGGTAAGAGATCTGATCTCTTCTTTTATCTAGATATGATCTAGTTTTAGATCTGAAACTATTTCAGATCTAGGGTATTGATTTGATCAATATAAATCTTTTATTTTTTGATTTATAAATTAATATGACATGTTATAGGTCTAATTATAGAATTTAATAATTTGATTACATACATTTGTAGATTAAATTGTTTAATTTATATGTTCCGCTGCGTTATATTTCAAAAAAAAATTTAAAATTTATGTATGAAATTCTGCACATTTTCCAACAAATGGACCATGCGGGATGGAGTAGAGTGGTGCACGGGCGAAAAATCATGGCTCACAAATGTTTTTTGCACGATCCAATAGCTTGCAGTGTGCACAAGCATGATCTGATGGTTCTGCATCGCATTTGGGCATGATTGGGTGGCCAGGAGCACTGTTTTGTGTGATTGTGCAGCAAAGGATGCAAGCGAGGAAGATCCAATAGCTAAGGATGTTCCTATGTCCTAACAGAGGTTGTATTTTGATCTTGAGTAGTTTTTGGATCTATAAAAAGATCCTGATGGTCTAAGAGAATTATGTGCAGTGGCAGAGTTCTCAAGCAATGACTGAGATCATCAAGAAGCATTAGGGTTTTAAGGACTTTGGTTCGATAGGCTTGAGTCTCCTTAAGGGTTTTTGTAAGATCTTTTATAAGGAATGAGAGATGAGAGCTTCTTGTTGAAAGAGAGAGATTTATGAGGGTTGAGAGAGTGTGATTTTCTCTTATAATTATTTTTTTCATAGAAAGCTTTGCATGTCCCGTGGAGGTCGATCTTGGTCTAATTCACATATTTGATTGTGTCTCTTTTATTTCTTCTTTCTTTCTATCATAACAAATTGGTACCAGATCCTCCAATAATTGGTATTAGAGCCAGGTAGTACTAGAGTGCAGGTTGTGGCAGTAGTAATTAAATTGAAGAAGATGGAGAAGTCAGGCTTAATCAAGATGGAGATCAACTAGTATGACGAAAAGAGCAATTTCTCCTTGTGACAAGCAAGGATGAAGGATTGGATGATCGATGCTTTCTTGTGCGAGGAGAAGTCGACTATCATGGAGGTGAAGGATTGGAGGTGGCTTCAGATACAGACGATGAGTACAATCCACTTGTATTTGATGATGATGTGGTGATCCATGTGTTTGACAAGATTTCTCTGATGATGATGTGGACGAAGCTCTAGGAGATGTACATGACAAAGTCACTCGCCAATGCTTTCTTCTTCTAGAAGTAGTTCTATTAGTTACGGATGAGCGAGGGACAGAGTGTGCAAGAGTATCTCAGCAACTTTCAAAAGATCTCACTAATCTCCTCAGCATTGGCGAGAAGGTTGAAGAGATGACTAGGGCATTGGTTTCACTTTCATCACTTCCTCTTTCTTTTAAGTCTTTGGTGACTACTCTTCTAGTAGAGAAGAGTACCATCAAGATGGAGGAGGTTACTTTTATACTATTTTAGAACGAGATTCTCAGATAGAAGAATTAGCTTTTAGTTTAGATAGCGACTCAGCTTTGACGATAATTGAAGGTGGTGGTTGCAGAAGATGAAGCGATAGAGGATCACAAGGTGAGCGGTTCAGGTCCAAGACGAGAGACTCAAGCAAGATCAAATGCTACATGTGTGATGAGTTGGGGCATCGAGTCAGAGATTGCCCATAGCTCAGGGATCGGATGAAGGCTACTATAGCGATGGTGAGTTACAATATAGAAGACAGTGATGATATTCTTCTGGTATCAGACGAGGTATCTACTTCTTTCTTTCAGTGAATTTTAGATTCTGCATATTCATGTATATTATAGAGAGGAGCTATTTGACTCCTAGAGAGTAGTGAGGGCACTGCTCATCTACTGGATGGATCGAGCTGTGAGGTCAAAACAGCAGAATGGTCAGCTTACAGAGTCATGTTGGAGCAGTAAGAAATTAGGTGAGGTCTGATACATATCCAGCTTTAGGAGTAATCTAATTTTACTGAGCAGATAGATTCAAGTGGCTACAAGCGAGAGTTGATGATGGAATCCTGAAAGTCATGCACGATAGTAGGGTTGTAAATGAAGAAAAAAAGTATGGAGGATGCTACCTCTTGGCAGGAAGCTTAGCACTAGGTGGAGCTTCAGGAGCCAGTGAGAGTCAATGCAAGGTGGAGCTCTAGGAGCAGATGGATCAACATGAGATCGGAGACTCAGGAGGATGACAGACGATATCACAAGGTGAAGTTTCTATTACCATAAGAGGCTATCCGAGTAGATCTCAGGTTAAAAGGATCATAGTACATGATGGAGCTGGGATTGAGCGGTCTGACTCGATTTTCATGTTTGTCCATCTATGAGTAGCAGGCGTATACCCAGGGCATAGAGGTAAGATCATCCAGAAGTTCTCAGAGTTAGGTGAAAGCCGGATGTCGAGTCAAAGTGAAGATTGTTGAAATTTTGTTTTCTCAATTCGATCTACAGGAGAAAAATTTAGATGTGGAGAAGCCTAGCTCGAAGAGCAAGTCACGAGGAGCCCAGAGATATAATTTCTGAGGGGACCCACAACATGCGCCAAGTGGGGCCCGTAAGTTGGTCCACCAGCATGCAGGCCTGTGAGATGCATGGCCCAGGCGTGAGATACACTACCCAGGTGTGCGCTGGCCAAGCATGGGTGCATGGCCCACCATGCGCATGCGGCACGCCCTGTGCATAGTATTTGGCACAGTCCATAGTGGACCGCATGGGATGGCACAGTCCACGCACAAGGCATGGACCGAAATTGCATGTGGATCAGAGTGATGCACGATGGAAAATCATGGCTTATAGATATTTTCTATGTGATCCAACAACCTGTAGTGTGCATAGGCATGATCTGACGTTTTGGATCACGTTCAGGCATAATTAGGCAGCCAGGAGTACTATTTATCACGATCGTGTGGTAGAGGATGTGAGCGGAGAAGATCCAATGCCAGGATGTTCCTAAGTCCTAAAGAGGTTGTATTCCGATCTTGAATAGTTTTTGGATCTATAAAAAAGCCTGACAGCCTGAGACAATCATGTGGCAGCAGCAGAGTTCTCAGGTGGTGGCTAAGATCATCAGGAAGCATCCAGAGATTTCAGGGACTTTGGTTCGGCAGGCCTGAGTCTCCTTAAAGGTTTTTATGAGAGTTTTTGTAAGGGATGAGAGGTGAGAGCTTCTTGTTGAAAGTGAGAGATTTATGAGAGTTGAGAGTGTGTAATTTTTTTTTGATCTAATCTATGTATTTGATTGTATCTTTTCTATTTCTTCTTTCTTTCTACTACAACAAATCGGTACCAATCTCCCAACACATTCCAATCAACAACTTTGTGGTTGCTAGGGGTCCAGGATAAAAGCTGGGATTAAGCCAATAGTAGTGGAAAAGAACCCCATGGAGGTTGCTGAGGATAGTGGGGTAACCACATCGGTGATCGTGGTTGGCCGTGTTTGGGTCCTTGGATCGTTACTGTCTGAATCCGACAACCACATGCCCCTTGGGCTAGATCGAAGCCAAGGAAGGAGATCAAGTCATCTGGCTCTAACTCATCTTCATTCAGACCGAGTTTGCTGAAGGAGATGTTGGGTTTAGTTGAATCCCCACCCGACTCGAACAGATGGCAGAGATCCACTAAGGGGCTCAGTGCAAATCTCCTGAGTTGGGGTGAGGTGGATGTGAAATCGAGGGGTGAGCTCACCCGAGTCTGAAAAAAGGACTAGGTCAGCACTCACGGACCTCATGGATATAGGCCCATTTGGAGAAGTGGCCGTTTTGGGCCATGATGAAAGCCCAAGCCTGTGTGACATCTTGATGAGTGAGGGGGCTCATCCAGAATGAAGCAGGCTTGGAGCCCGGCAAAGACCCACCTGGCAGGTGGGGCGGAGGAGACTCAGCCCAGTTCTAGAAATGGCTTCGAGTAGACGGGATGGGGTTCCAATGATGGAATCTAGGGGTGGCCAGGCCTTGATTGGATCGATGGAGAAGGTGATTGATAGTGACCAACTTATCTCAATGTTGCGGCAGCGGAGGTCCCCCATGCGGGCTAATAGTGAATGTGGTGGACATGATCACAATGGTGAAACAACCTTGGATAGCATTTGTGACACCACCAATACCGTGGAGGGCCTCTTTGCCTGTTGGCTAGGGTGGAAGGAGTGATGGGGGAGGCCACATCGAATGAAGGCTCATCTAGTGGAGATCCTAAAGGGAAGGCAGCGGTACAGAGGCCTTGGGGTAGGGAAGGAAGTGGAGGGTGGTACCTTGAAGCTCAGTGGGCCGGCTATGAGAAGTAAGAGGACCAAGGCTGGTTGTGGTGAGGCTGAAAGCAGCTTTGGGGGCTGATGGGACTGGCTCTGAGCACCTCACTGGGCAATGGGTGGACACAGTCATGCGGGGGGTCAGAAAACTCTCCTTTATATCATCATTTCATCGTCTTATGTATGTTTATAATCTTGAATTATGTGTACTTCTTAAAATCTGTTTGTTAAAGAATAGCCTTTTCCGTGTTAGGTGCAGACTTTCGAGATCCTAGGGATCCTATGCTATTGAATCCCTGGGCTATCCGGAGGTATGATTATGACCTAAAGGAATGGAGGGGCTAATGTAGATGTTTTTCACAACTATGACCAGCATGTTGTTATTATGATCCTTAAAAATAATAGCTCTCCATAGATCTTATCGGCTATCTATGTAAGCACAGATTATCGAAAGCGTCAGGTGGTTTGGAGTGAGGTGAGGGATTGCTTGAGCAGGATATCCTTACTATGGTGGCCGGGACTTTAATTGTATTGATAGTGCCTAGGAAAAAAAGGGGGAGGCCTCTTATTGACCGTGTTAAGGTGTGGGAGTTTCAAGAGTTCATCAGGGAGAATGGCTCGTGGATCTGGGCTTCTCTGTCCTAGATTTATTTGATGCAATAATCGATAGGGTGGGGCAAGAATCTTGGAATGCATTGACAAGGTATTTGGCACTTCCAACTAGGTTCAGAGGCACCCGAACTATTAGGTTCATCATCTCTTGGGATTGGGTCTGACCACTATCCTCTTCTTATTTCTACTGATGTTGACTTCTCATATCGGAGCCTCTTCCAGTTGAGAAGTTTTGACACTTCTCCACTAGATCTTGGGACATTGTGCAAGAGGTGTGGAGACTTCTTATGCAAGGGGATACTATATATTATGTCATCTAGAGTTGGAGCTGATTAGATGGAGACTCAAGTGGTGGAACCATGAGGAGATCAGCAATATTTTCAAGAGATTGGATGAAACCAAAGAGGTTATTATTGCAATTCAGAGAAGAAAGGAATGGGATGGTGGGCTGTCTGAGGCAGACTTGGTTGAGTTATGGAGGAGACTCACCATGCATGACTCTCTTTTGAGTCAATAGGAGGTATTTTAGAGATAGAAGTCCAGAATCCAATGGATTAGAGAGGAGGATAGGAACATCAAATTCTTTCACCAGTCGACTATTATCAGAAGGTAGAGGAATTAGATTCGAATGCTGTGGATAAGGAAGGCCACATGTTAGAGGAGGAGGATATTAGATAGGATATCTTCAGATTCTTTGGGATGAGATGGATCGAGAGATTTGGGGAGGTTAGTCTTCTATCATTCCATCTCCCACCGATCAAGTTTTCTTACAGGACAGTGAGTTGCTAACTAGGCTGATGTTAGTGAAAGTGATCTACAAAGCCTTCTATGCTATGGCAGAGGACAAGGTCTCTATCTTAATGAGTTTCCTCTCATATTCTTCTGGAGGTATTGGATGATTATTCGACATGAGGTTGTGGAGGCCGTTCAGTAGTTCTTCACCTTTAATGAAATATCGGATGTCTGAAAGAGGATCTTTATTATTTTATTATGGAAGAGGTAGGATATTTCGAAGCCTTCCCACTTCACTATCTTATACAAAGCTTGCATGAAGATCATGGTTGGATAGATGAAGCAGATTCTTTCCAGATTGATCAACCCGGAGCAAGACACCTTTGTCAGAGATCTTAGAATCTCTAACAACATGATGATTGCACAAGAGATTATTCATGACCTTCAAAGAGCCTCGATCAGCCATTCTCTCATGGTTATCAAGTTGGATATGGAGAGGGCGTATGGCCAGATCAGTTGATAGTTTCTTAAGGACACCTTGGAGAGGTTTGGCTTTCATGGTAAATGGATTAGATGGATCATGGGGTGTGTTTGGTCACTCTCCTTTACGATCCTCATCAACGGCATACCGACCAACTATTTTTAGTCTTCTGTCAGCCTCCGCCAAGATTGTCCTCTATCCTCTTATCTATTTATCCTCTTTGCTAGTGCCCTTTTGAGGGGCTTAAGACAGGCTACCATGGAGGGGGCTCTTGATCCATACAAGCCAACCCTGATGGCCAGGTCGATTTCACAATTTTTATTTGCAAATGACTACCTTTAGTTGGCTGGCCAACCATTTGGAATGTTGTTAGCTTTAGGAGTATCTTGGGAGAGTATTGTAGGGTCTCTAGGAAGAAAGTGAACTTGTTAAAGTCTGCCTTGTTCTTCAGTTTGAAGACGAAAGGTCAGGTAAGACAGATGATTAGAGAGCGGTTGGAGATAGCGGAGTAGACCGAAATTTACCATTACTTTGGGGTTCTATCACTAGGCGCCAACTCTGGAGGATAGAGTGCATTAGGATGGAGAAGGTAGTCAGGAGATGCTTAGAGAGATGGTAGTCTAGTTATCTATCTATGATGGATAGGGTTATTTTGATGAGATCGGTGCTCAGCTCGATCTCCATCTACATGATATCATATACCATTCTGTCGAGGATCCTTTTGATGAAGCTGGAGCAACTTTTTAGAAGCTTCATTTGGAGGTCTCATCATCGAGAGAGAGGTGTTCATCTTTTGGCATAGGAGGTGGTCTGTCAGTCGACCAGAATGGAGGCCTTGGTATCTAGTCCATGATAGAAAGACATGAGGCACTTATCGCCAGATAGGCAACTAGACTCCTACTTCACCTTAATTATCTCTGAACATGATGATGAGAGTTAGGTATGGCTTATGGAGTATTGGCACTGACATCTGACCTACTGATGGAGCTCCTTTCTATAGAAGGAGATCTACTCTTGTACTCATATTCTACTAGGCCAAGTCGGATGGCTGGTGGATAATAAGTAGTCCATTGATCTCCTACAAGACTTGTGGATCATTGAGTTTTCTCCAAGTAGATAGCCTATGTTTGTGAGTATGGAGGTGGGAGAGTCGATGCATGTTTATGACTTGCTTCGATCGAGGGGGAGAGTATGGAACGCTAGGCTTGTCTCTCATTTTCTCAATGGTGATCTGGCAGAGAGGGTGTTATCTATCATAGTGCCCATGCATGCTAGCTCAGATGTAAGAGTGTGGAGGTCAGCTTGTGTGTCGAGGGTCATGACTAGGGACCTGTATGAGGTGTACATGGGGCCTCCAATTAGGAGAATTGAGTGGGGCATGGATTTGGAGGTTACAGATAATTTGAGGTTAATCTATTTCTTTGGAAGGTGGTATGGCATCGTTTTTCGACTAGCACAGTCTTGAGTGCTAGAGACATGGACATTTCAGCGACATGGCCTAATTGTGGCAGGGAGGAAGAGATAGTGGACCATGTCCTCTTTGTCCACCCCACAATATGGCATGTTTGGAGATCATGAGGCTTTCCATGATGGCCTTGGCCCTTAGAGAACATGTTAGGCTTTTCTTGGAGTTCCTTCGGAGGAGTGTGGAGTCTGACTTGTCTAGAGGCATAAGGATCCGAGCTGCTTACATTATTTATCATATATGGTTGTTAGGAATAGGAGAGTTTTGACGCTACGTGATAGATGGCAAGACTTACCTTGGAGAAGGCAATGATTCAGGCTGTGGAGGTTATGAGCTGCTCATTCATGATCCGACATAGATGATCCGAGATATTTGGGGCCCCCTAGCTGTTTTAGTAGCGACTCGGGTGATGTTTACTACTTAGGAGCTCCCATACTCCGAATTTTTTAAGATCAATTTTGATGGCAGTGTTAGAGGAATAGAGGGGATGGGGGCTTTGTGATTCATGGACCTGATTTGAGATTTGTGGTTGTGGGCGGGCATCACCTCATTGAGAGCATAGTTCCATTAGCAGAGCTGCAGGCAGCCTGGGTTAGCATTACTTTTGTCAAAGTGAGACCTGATGCCGATAGGCTGGTGGAGGAAGATTCGGCTATCATGATTGCTTGGCTTCAAGGATATTCATCCGGAGCTAATGCACATCCATTACTACATGATATTTAGTACATGATGAGGATCTGTACATCCATTGTTATATGTCACATTTACCGTGAGGTAATAGTACTGCTGACTGGATGGTCTTCTATGCGGCTAAGCATACTGAGAAGACTATATGGATTAATGTGGAAAATATCCCTTGATTTTTTTAGAAGACTCTTTCTTCAAATATATTTGGATGTATTCATAGTGGAGTTGTATGACCAATCCACTTTATCAAAAAAAAAATGCATTTATCTCTTTGCTGATTTTCTTTTTTCTCTATAACTTATTTATTTTTTCTCCCCTGTTGTATCTTAAGTTGCTGAAACTTCTGATACCATCTCGTTTTCATATAAAAAAGGTCAAGTGGCACTTTCCTTCCTTATCATCTAAAATAAAGAATCCAATAATTCATGTTTGAAAACTCATGCGATTGGCGGTCATCTTTTTTATGAAAATAAATTTTTTTTTTTTGTTTTGATATCAAAGCCATCGATTTGGCATCTTACATGAGGATTAGTTTCAAGTAAGTCCATCCACCTCCAACTTTAATCAGCTTCTCTCAGCATTATTGCATTGGTAGATATAGGTGATGGCTACACTCTAAGGAAGATGTGAATGTAATACACCAAATGATTTTAAGGGAGATGCTTAAATCCTTATATACTTTAGACTCCGACATGAGGGATGTGAAATGTAATACATTCTAAGGCAGATGTTGGATATAAGATTTATTGATCAAATGATTTAAAAGCAAGACATACACCATCCAAGACATGCAATGGAGTCTAAGGATAATTTACCCATCAATCATGGTATATTGACACGCGACCATCACCTCCAAAGTTTCAAGTTAACATGAAAGACACAATAAAGCATTGCTTGCATGATGTAGGGATCTCAAAAGATAGACCTTAGACTACCAGTAGTATGCTCTGTGGTGTCGACTAGACTACCAATAGTATGCTTACAAATCAAATAATGCTTATCGACCCAGTCTTTGAAATCCAAACTCAAACTGACCCAAGCAGCCCAACCCAAGCTATAGTTTCTTGTTTATGTGGCCCAAGTTGCATCCATGCTCCACTGTGCCTCCCTTTCTGTCGGCCTAATGGCTGTCAGGATGCTCGTGTCGCGAACCAGAACTCGCCTCGTCGTCTCCTCCACTCCTTTCACCTTCTCTCATCACAACCCGACCCCCCTCCCTCTCCCACCACCTCCTCCTCCGCCCTCGCCGCCTCCGACGTCGTCAACGATCTCTGCCGCGTCCTCAGCGACTTCCGCGCCCCCCACCACGACCTCGACGCCGCCCTCCACCCCTTCGCGGCCCTCCTCACCCCTGCCCTTGCCGAGCACGTCCTCAAGCGCTGCAGCCGCCTCCCAGGCGCCGCCCACCGCTTCTTCCTCTGGTCCGCTGCCCTCCCGGGCTTTTGCCATAGTCCCGCAAGCCACCTCGTCGTCATCGAGTCCCTCGCCGCAGCCCGCCAGTTCCCCCTCGTCTGGTCCTTCCTCTCCGAGCTCCGGGACTCCGGCCTCCGCCGCAGCGATGCAGACGAGATCCGGCCCAAGGCCTTCTGGCTCCTCTTTCGCTCCTACTCCGGTGCCTGCCTCCCCGCCGATGCCGTCAGGGCCTTCAAGCGGATGCCGGACTTCCGCCTCCAGCCGGACCTCGAAGACCTCCACCAGCTTCTCTTTTCCCTCTGCCGTAACGGCCTCGTGGAACAAGCTCAATCATTCTTCGACCAATCCAAGCACCAGTTTCCAATCAATCAGAAAACATACAGCATTATAATGGGAGGCTGGGCTGCCGCCGGGAGTTCGAAGAAAGCTCTCGACTTGTTCGATGAAATGCTTCAAAGAGGTTGCGTGGTAGATGCGGTCGCCTACAACACCTTGATTATGGCCTTCTGTAGGGGAGGGGAGATCGACGAGGCCCACCGGCGGCTGCAGGAAATGCAGAGAGATCATGGGCTCAAACCTGATGCTGCCACATACTCTGCTTTTATTCGTGCGTCCTGTGAGGCGAAGGATGTGCATTCTGCCATGAGAGTGCTTGATACGATGAAAAGGCGCGACCTTTCACCGAATGTGTTCACCTATAATGCCATCATCAAGTTGCTATGCGAGGAGGAGAAGATCGTGGAAGCTTACGAGTTGCTCGATGAGATGCTCTATAGAGGGGCGAAGCCCGATGCTTGGAGCTATAATGCTATATTAGCAGTTCACTGTAAGCTTCATGAGGTTAACAAGGCCCTGAGGCTGCTTGCCAGGATGGACAAAGACTCTTGCTCGCCGGATCGGCATACATATAATATGTTGTTGAAGATGCTTATAGGAGTTGGGAGAATCGATAGGGCAATGGCAGTTTGGGATGGAATGGAGAAAAGGGGATTTTATCCATCAGCTTCAACATATGCAGTGATGATCCATGGGCTTTGCAAGAAGAAAGGAAAGGTTGAAGAGGCTTGTCAATACTTCGAGGTGATGGTGGATGAGGGGATTCCACCTTATCTTAGTACTTGTGAGTTGCTAAGGGACAAGCTGTTGCAGCTTGGGTTGAGAGAGAGGGTTGGTGTGCTTGTGGAGAAGATGCAAAGGAGCACTTCGTGCACAATACAAGAGTTATCAAGTACCATGGTGGGAAGAAAAAGGATAGAGTGTGATGTAAAATGAGTGAACCGTTTTCTCATTCCATGAAGCTTTGGAAGTTTATCGCTGGCTCAACTATTTATTTTGGAGCAGTTGCGTCCCGAGCATTGGCTGAAACTAGACTTTGATGGATGGTTGCAAATTCTAGATGCCCATGGATTGATGAGTTGGCTAAGGATGCCAAGAAGTACGCGTGTTAGGGAAGAAAAGAATTCCAATGAAGCACAGGTGATGAAGGGAACTGCTGAGGATAGTGTGGTGGAATATGACCGTGGATTAAACATTACTGATTAGACATGAGAAGCTAGATAGCTTAGAATCAAAATAGCTTGGAAAACCATTCAAATGCTTACATATTCTCGTAATAGGGATTACTATGTGCAACCATGTTGCTCATGATGTTATGAGATGATAAGACTCTTAATTAAAAGAGAAGAGGACTTGTGGAGGATGGTGCCTTGTCGTTGTTATTGTTATTGTTACTGTTTTTTTGCATTCTTATTGTTATCATTATTCTTTTTCTTTCTGTTATTCTTATTGTGATTCTTATTGTTGTTCTTATGTTGTTGTTGCTGCTGCTGCTATTATTGTTGTTATTTTGGTAATCTCTAGGAAAAAAAATTTTGAGAACATTAAGAGCATGTTTGGATATTTCGGCCATGAGATTGTACTGCAGGTATAGGCAAGAAGGGAGGAGAGGGAGAGGACAGAGAGATGCCTGAATATCGCAAGGGAAAAAGGACCCATGGGATCTTTTGTTTCCTCCTCCAGGATAGGGATGGGATGGAGCTGGGATGATGCCAGCGATGCCTAAATGAGCTGAACAATCTACCAATCCAGTGGGATTGGTTTAGCTTTTCCAAGCAGGATCTAAAGGATCTACTTGAAGAAGAAATATGCTTTGGAAGAAACTGATTAGAGATCAAAACTGATCTATCCAGATTTGATAACGCTGGTATTCTGATTGTTTCTGTTTTCATATTCATGAAAAGGTCCTTAATTCCTCTGGATGGAGAATATTGTTCTCGTTTTGTTGATTTTGCGTATGTCTTCCAAAGAGATCAAAGCTAACCCATGTTGTTGGAATAATGCTTGGTATTGTTACTATCATTGTATTGTGAAATATCTGAACATTTTAGGATTGACGAGTTTGTTTCTCTTTAAATTCTTATTGTTGATATGCCTTCGTTAATAAAGCATTTGCATTACCAATCAAAATCAATATCTATGTTTTCAAAACTTTGATGACCTAAGCAATTGCCGCTGACATTAGAGTTTTTGAAAATAGAATTTTCAAAAAATAAAATTTTTAAAATAGAGTTTTTATGAAAAGTTGTTTCCTATTTGGTGGTGGCTGCATTTGTGTCGTGGAACTTTAATATACATTCGGCAACAAAAATGCGACAGTACTTTTGGTATATTTTATAATATAATATTATATATTATTATAAATTAAAATATTATTATATCATATGATATTTTTATAATATAGTTTAATATAATATTGAATATTATAGTAAAATGATATGATATGATATAGTAATGTTTTATTTTTTTTTAATGCAGAAAATGGGAGTTGGAAGGGAGCGACCCGGCACAACTACCTTCTCTGGGCGTGTGACCATAAATCCCCAATCTCCGTTGGAGAATGTTCGATTCAGGATCGAGTTTGAATGAATAGACGGTTTTCTCCCCACCATATGGACGAATCTAATGGATGAATACGTCACTCCAACGCCACCGAGGGTCAGAGGATCAGCTGCCATTTTCAGATCCCGTATCCAGGCCACCAAGATACACTCCTATCTAGACATTTAATCGAAGCTCGGCATCCATCGTGACTCTTAACCTAGGTCACTTGGTGGGAAGTAAGTGGCCCGTTCTACTGGATTGCCACCTGGTGGCATATAGTAAAGTTTTATTCATGGTACAATATTACTACAATGTAATATAATATAATATAATTATAATTGTAATGTAATATATAATATAATATAATATAATATAATATAATATATTATCAATTTATTATATTATATTATATGATATTTATCTTATAATATAATATAATAAATATGTAATTATGAGATTTGCTGGTTGGTGTTTTGGTTATCAAAAAAATTTCATTAAAATCAAAATAATTTTTGAAAAATTGGTGAGAAGGTAATTTTGGAGAAAAGCTTCGTAATGGAGCTTTTCTGAAGTAGATCTTTTCAGCTTTCTAATAAAATCGAAAATAATTTTTTAATTTTTTATCAAATATTACTATATCATCCAAAAGTATTTGCATTTCTAAAAACAAGAACATGCTTTTTGGCTCTCCAAAAGTTTTCTCAAACAGAGCCGCAATGGAATCTGAGATTTTCTATGTAAATATAGTCAAAAAAATATTTTAAAAATTCAAGGTCCGAAAGCCGCTGTTTTCTGCAAGTTGCTCCCATGGAACCACATTTGAACCTGTATGCCTGAGCCCATGGTTTCATAGTTTTTTACCACTTGGCTGTTCAATTGTATTGCATGAATTTAATGGAGAAAAGTAGAAAAATCATGATTAATTTGCATTTGAAAAAAATTGATTTATAAATATTTCTTTCCTATCGTCAGGAATCATCAATGACAAACCCAAAATAGGTGGAAGCCGGTTGCTTATGGATCCTGACTTTAGATATCAATGGCTTTTAACATCTATTTAGGGACCCCACACTTTCTGGTTACGCTGTCATTGCCACATATATTAAAAGGAGAATTTGAATCAAGAAGCACTGCCAATATACTTGCCTTGGAGCATAAACGAGGTAGGATGTAGGAATCCTAGATGGAAGCCATGAAAAAGATACAGTAATACTTGCTTCGGCTTATAGGTCTAATAACGATATATGACAACCGTCCATGACGTTAGATAGCAAATCATTTCGGTCTCCTTCTTAGATCTCTAATTAAAGCTTATAATATAGGATCTGCATTATGGTATTAATCCACTAGAATATTTCCATATATTATGTCTTTGAGCGCGCAAAGAGAGTGACATGAAGTACTTCACAAAGGAAGGTAAATCAGCCTGTAATAGGACTTTTATCCACATTTTTACCACATGCTGGTCATGGCTGATGTTTAATAGGACACTAGCTTTTACCCAAACAAATAGAATTAAACAAAGAGCGAACCCTTTTTTCTCTTTATTCAATTTCATCTCCAAATTTTCCTCTTCAGGCTCCACATCGCATCAAAAACAATGGTCAAGATTTATATATAAATTCTAATTCCTTAACTTTGAAATATGGTAATTTTACTATCTATCAAAATCCTAATATTAGATATAAATATTGAAAATTTAGTTGATAATTTTTGCGCAACAAAAGCCATGGTGATAGTAAGCAAAAACCAGTCAAAATTTCTCTCGTGGAGAAACTCGTCTCAGGCATCGGACCACAAGACATGACTAGCCAACACCATTATGTCCAGTATGCTGATGACATTGTATTATTCTGCAATGCCTTAAAGGACAGCATGAGGTCATTGAAGTTCATATTGTACTCCTACGACTTATTAACTAGGCTTAAAATTAATTTTGGCAGATCACATCTTATAGGATTCAAAATCCTAGATAGTGAAGAAATTACCATGCACTTATGCTAGGTTGCCAAGTTTCCCATCTCCTAATTAGATAACTGGGCATCCCATTGTATGATTCCGGTATTAAACAAAGTGGCTAGACCTTCTTGTTAGAGAAGATTGAAAAAAAAAAAGGCTAGCAGGATGGAGATAAAGAACTCTCTCTTAGTCACTTTATCTAGCCGGCTTACACTCATTAACTCAGTGCTGAAGCCGACTGTTGTCTAGTGGATGTCAATATATCTTATCCTAGCCTCAGGAGTGAAGAAAATCCAACAAGCTATGCAAATGATTTCTTTGGAGAGGCCAAGAGAATTGCTGTTGACCTAGGGGTAACTGATCTCTCCTTGCTAAACAAAACCTTGCTTCTCAAGTGATGCTGGAAGTATTGTGAAGAGCCTCAAAACCTTGGAGAACCTTGATCCGGAGCATTTATTATCAAAACAATCTACCATCTGGATCTTCACTAAATATCATCAAGGCCGCATCCCTCTTCTACAGAGGTATCCAAAAGCTTGCTGACTTATTTCAGAACTTCATGACCAACACAAAAGGTGCGGAACAGTGAACAAATTTCACTTTGGCATGATTATTGGTGGAATAATGAATCTCTAAGCACTACCTTCGAACCTAAGTCTTTTCTCCTTTGCTAACAACGAGTCATTCAGTTTGGCCAACTTCATCAGACACCAATGCATGGAAAATAATTTTAGAATCTCTTTGCCCAACACTACTTCGACAGAGCCTTGATACACATCGCGAATGGAAGGGATGGTAAAATATGGAAATGGAGTTCAAGCCAACAATTCTTTGTCAGGAGTTGCTACCTGTTGCTTATCCATAGCGGGGACAAGTGATCACTCAAGTCACCACTTGGCTCAGTCCTCCGGAAACTGCCAAAACCCAAGAAGGTGAAGATGTTCATGTGACTTTTTTTTTTTTTTTTTTTTGGTAAAGATGTTCATGTGACTTTGCTAGAACAACAAAACACTGACATCTGGCGATCTACTTAGGTATGCTTGCTCAGCTTTTTTTTTTTTTTTTTTTTTTCCTGCTTGAGCTGCTTTGCTTTGAAGTAAAGTGGACAAAAATTGAGATTGAGGTATTTGGTAAGTAAAAATTTTTTTAAGTAGTTTACTTTAAGAATAATCAGAATGCTTTGATTTTAGGTGTATTACCTTCCACTCTATAAAACACTTTGGGAGATTTTTTTTTTCAAGTAGAAGCTGCTTTGTTATGTTAAAAGATAAAATTATCTTTATTAACAAAAATAAAAATAAAAATATTTACACATAGATTCCTTATACAATTTTAAAATTATCTTCAAATATATTTTTTCTTATATATATTGCAAGAACAATAATGTAAATAAGTACTACTTGGTAGATACCGGATATCCTCACATTGATGGATTTTCAGGATCATATAAAGGAGTTAGGTATCATATTCTTGAATTTCGATATGGGCAGCCGCCAACAGATTATAAAGAAAAATTCAATCATTGGCACTCATCTCTTTGAAGTTGCATAGAATAAATTTTTGGTGTTTGGAGAGTAAGATGGAAGTTGTTGCATAAAATTCCTAACTATCCATTTGAGTTGATATGGCCGTAATATCAATGGCATTGTATATTATATTCGAAGGATGACATCCTATGACATAACTTTTTTAACTATTGATGCTAATCCTGATTTTGTACCTCAAAAAATGACTGAAATAATATGTACAATGAGAATGAAAATCCTACATCAAGTATGAATAATATCCGTGATAGAATAGCATTGAGTTTGTGCTATTAAATTACACATTATACTAACAAACTATTTATTTGAAACAAACTAATATAATTTTTTTCCAAAAAATAGAACAATATAGCACAACAACTATTATCAAATAATCAATTATTTTTATTTATTTAATTTTACAGTACAGCAGTTATTATCAAATATCTTTTTCTATTTCAATTTAAAATGCAGCAAAGCAAATTATACTCAGCAGCTACTTTACTTGTAAGTACAGTACAGCATGGTGCAACAGAGCCAAACAGGGCCTTAAAAAAGGAGTGAGAGGTCCAAGCCAATGCTTGCTATCTGGATCATACCGGGGATGTTGACCATCTTTTTCTTAACTACGACTTCTCCAAATCCATTTGGAGCATTCTATTTCAACTCCTAAACATCCCTCTTCCCAACCATCTCCAAGACCACTAGAATAGATGGGGTATCACATTTCAGCTGAGACCAAAGAAAACAACTTTCTATTCCCTATCAATGATCATCTGCTGATGTATTTGGAAGGAAAGAAACAATCAAATTTTTAGATTTGAAGGTCTACCAACAGTGCAGGTAACAAGGCAAGCAGCTTTCTTATTCTGGGACTGGATAGCGATTTCATTGGATGAAGCAATGGTTTCATTCTCTCTCCAAGCATCTTCAAGCTTTGTCATGGCCCAAACTTCGTTTTCACATCATTCCCGCTTCACGAAACAACGCATTCCAGGGAAGCTATCCACCATCATATAAGAGACCAACCTATCACATCTTTAAAGAATCGTGGGGGTTAGCAATATTCTCATGCATTCAAATATCCTGTACATGATCGAACAAAAATCCTCTACCATATGTGCCAAAGAAAATGGTATGGAATAGGATTCCTTTTTTGCCGCATCTCCCATAACATGCAACTTAATGTGGAAACTTAAGAGCTGTATTGGGATAGGACTTCTTTTATTAATGGAGTCCATTCGTCACCTAACTTCAAACTAATATATAAAAAAGAGAAAATAAAATCATGATATATACATGAATAGTTGAGGTCGTCCACCTACCTGCATCTTCTTTTCTTCCTTATCAAGGTTTTTTTCGTCCATTCGTGAAGCTTTCCTCTTTGAGATATGTATTAAGTTGTTGGATGATTAACTTACTAGTGTACATCACCTAGCTATGAACTATATATTGGTGAAGAACATATTCTATAAACTTTTCATCAAGCTGCCTGAAGATATATATTGTATTATTTTGTATTTATCCTAAAAGCTTATAGTACATACCAGAATGCTAACGAGTGTGTATTATCTGGTGATATACCATGTATTGGTGAACATGATGTTTTGAAAACTATATTCTAATTTGCTTGAGGGTGTGTATTGAGTTATTGGATCACTAATGTACAAAGTGCGTATTTGCTTAGCCATATATTATATATTAGTAAATATTATGTTCTACAAATTATGTATCAATTTATTTGAAGATGTGTATTGGATCGCTGTTGGGTATATATCAAAGAAGCTTAAAGTCTGTATCAGCAAACCATCAAATGTGATTAACCTTAAACTTCATATCACACAACTTCAAGTTTTGTATTTGAAAAGGATTGCAAAACTTTTGCAATCCTTGAAATAACCCTGCCATTTCCATTTGAATCAAAAATATCATGGATCAATAGAGAGAGAGATTTAATGAGGAAGAAGAGAGGATGCAGGCCATACAACCTCGGCTCATCATGTGTTTATTGTAATTTTATTTTTATTTTTTAAATTATGAGATGGATAGACTCTATTAGTAAAAAGCAGTCCCATCCTAATATAGACGCGGCAAAAAGGTGTGCTCCATATAATTTTCTCTAGTGTATGCACTAGAGGATTTTTGTTCCTTCCAACCTATTCATCTTTATTCTTTCCCTTCCATTTCCTTCATCTATGTAAACTATTCCATCATACCAACTCTATATCACAAGTAATCACCGAATAAATAAACTATGAGAGAAGCTCTAATTTTCTCCATATTTATCTCAAAAAATAAATAATTAATACTTCCAATCCATAATCAATAGAAAGACAAGCAAATAAGCAACAAACTTTTTGCTCCTTTGTTGTTTTCTCCAATTCATCCTCCACAAGCACCGCACACCATTAACAAAGATAAAAAATACAATCTTTCATTCATTTTCATCCATTATAAATCATAAACTTTTATAAATCTACTTGATGTTAAAACTATATGGGGGCAAAATACACAAAAAACTTGGAAAAATATTTTCTCAACTGAAGACATCAACTTAATCGCTCCACACCACCACTCTTAAAGCAAATAGGGAGTGGCTATAAATTGCTCCAATGATCTCTAAACTTACAACTTATGCATTAATTGGACTCAAAAGATGAAATTTTGAGACAATAAAGATAGAAATAGAGAAATTTTTTAACGAATCTAGGAATCCGTGTGAGCTTAAAGCTAAACAAATCAAGACCAACCCAATATATAAAGAAACAGTAGAGTTTACGAGAGCCACGGAGGAAGGACTACATGAAAGGCTTCTTTGAATCTAATTAGGATATAATCATATGGACAGAAATATAAGCTAATCTTTTAAAATGAAAAAATTGACAAGAACCAAGAAAAATAAAAAATAAATAGATTTAGAAACAAGCTTAGATTCAATGAGACAATGGCCTCGGATTTGGAGAAAAAATTGAGGAAAAATAAATTACGGTACGAGTTTCCAATGGAGCAGCTCTAAATAACTATAGTGATGGTGGCTACAATGTAGAGGAGAGAAGACAATGAAACTGACAACAAACTATCAGGATAAATTATGGGGAGGAAGGTTTAAGGATTCAGAGGCTGGATAGTTTTGGAATTGGGCTTGGCTTAGATCTTATCACTCAGATCCGAACTCAAAATAATGACGTGACCAATAACTACATGAGGCCAAAGTTGGAACTATGCTTATGAGACTAGTGACTCAGATATGATCATAATCCACATAGAGATTTAATCAAGTTTTAGTTTGGGTCCAAGTGGGGGGAGTCATCCCAAGATAACAGCAATTTGATGGGAATGGATGGAAGGGGAGAGCTTGATGCTGAGGAACTTGGGACAAAGGAGTTGAATTTTATTCATGATTTGAGCTCTCTTTCAGATTCATGGATTGGGTTCCTCGAGGAGTCATTTAGAAATGCTTGTTCTATTACCTTCTATAAATTTGTTGTTAGACATACATAGAGAGAGCATGAAAATCATAATTGATAGAAATCAAATCTTCAACCAGAAAAAAAATTTGTAGTAAATCTTTTGAAAGCACTTGACCAATATTTTCAATTATTATTGCTAAGATTGAATGCTTTGGGCTCCTTATCAGAGAGAGGAAAGGAAACTATTCCAATGATCTCTCCCATTTTTGATCTCCTTCCTTTTTTTACATTGATTGTTGAGATGGTTTGTGGGAGTTATGGTAACTACGTAAAGTAGTTATTATTATGTAATAACACCATCTTGAACCCATTTAAACTACACATGAGTATTCTCTTTTGGGCACCTATGCCTAGATAAGGCCAAAGCAAAAATTTATTTAATAATAATATAATATTAGTGGTGATCATTATAGGCGCCCATCTAGCCTCAACTACATTTCATAGTAATATCATTTTCAATTGCTGATATTTTCTATAATTTTTTTAACCATGCTATACACATAAAAAGGTAAATAGGAAGAATGGACTAAGACTATTAAGAAGGGTAATTTTGTATTTAAATTAAAATGGAGTCAAATGCTCAGATGGAGCCAAACCTTGGGCGTCGATGTTATATTTGTAGATGTAAATTGCTCCGCAAATGAAATAGCTAGATGTTGAAAATTTAATTTAAAGTTTGACCCAATCAGCAGGCGGACTCAGACCATTCAAAAAAAAAAAAAAGAATAGTTGGCATCTGATCATTATCATTGGGTCATTAGCTATTATTGTGGGAGGAGTGTACATTTAGTCCTACATCGGTTGTGAGTCAAGAAAGAATATGATTTATATAGAATGGGACATTCTCTCCCTCGTAAGGCATCTTTTAAAGGATAAAATCATGAGGCTCAAAATAACTAAGGCCTACTGAAGTCCCAAGATGGTCAGAGCTGAAACGGATGATACCTCATACATGTAAGAGTGGAGACCAACCCAGCCATCCGAGCCATCCAATCCCTGACCGCAACAGATGTGTTTACATTTTAACTAAAATGTTATCTGTTAAAAGAGTCAAGATGATTTTATGAGAAGTATATTGCTTATTTTGGAGATTAAGTATGCATCTAAGTCCCTTGTGTGCTGGAAATAGAGGTTTGTATATATTTCATCTTAATGTTTTACAAGTTGCTCCAACTAAACTTAGATATTATTGTGGAAAGAGTATATATTTAGTCCCACATCGATTATGAATCAGAAGAATATGATTTATATAGAATAGAACCTTCTCTCCCTTATGAGGTATCTTTTAAAAGATAAAACCGTGACATTCAAAATGGCCAAGGCTTACTGAAATTTCAAGACGGCCAGAGCCGAAGCAGATCATACCTCATGTATGTGAGAGTAGAGACTGACCCAGCCATCTGATCCCTCATCGTAATATATGTGTACATTTTAACTAAAATGTTATCTGTTAAAAGAATCAAGATGATTTTATAAGAAGTATATTGCTTATTTTGGAGATAAAGTGTGCATCCAAGTCCCTTGCATGGTGGAAATAGAGGTTTTTGTATCAAGAATCCCACTAAGAACAATGATGAGGAAGATGAAGATTTTGAAGAACATCTGGAAACTTGGGAGAGTAAGAATCATCAGATTCTCACTTGGTTTTGAAACACCTCAGTTCTAACTATTAAGCTCCAATTCGATCGATATTAAATGGCTAAGGAAGTGTGGGATCTGCTTTCCAATCGCTACTCTACTTTTGATATTGCTCACCAATATTAGCTACTTGGCACTCTTCACAGCATGCGACAGAGGTTTTTGATGGCATTACATGACGATGTTGAGTTTATACGTGCTTCACTTCTTCATCGGATTTCTTTTCCTAAGCTTGAGACAGTTGTGTCGGAACATATCACAGAGGGAACCCGACTTGCTACTATGCGATCACAACATACTCCATCTAGTATTTCTATAGAATCTATGATGGCTATTGCAAACTCATCTTCATCATATTCCTCCAAGAAGTACTATAAGTATTGTCATAGATCTTGTCATTTTATTATAGAGTGCTTCCGATTGCAACGTAAATAGACTAAGGATTAGGTCAAATAACAGGGTAAGTCTTCTAGATAAGATTCTGCTATGAATTCTTCTATTGAACCTTTTACTGTTGCTGCTATTACTGATACTTCTTCTGTAAGCTTTTCTATCATTATTTCTTTGGAGGATCTTCATACAATTTTGAGGGAAGTTCGTCCTTCTCCTTCTGTCCTTTCTACCACTTCAGGTATCCTTAATTCCTGATACTTTGATTCTTGTTGTTGTAACCATATGACTTCACATAAAGATATTCTGCAATCTATAAAAGTTTCTTCTCTTGCACCTGTTGTTCATACTGCTGATAACCCACAAATGCCAATCAATCATATAGGAACTGTTTGTACTACAGACTTATCTTTACCAGAGACCTTCTTAGTTCCAAAATTGACTCTAAATCTTATTTTTGTTGAAAAAATATGTGAGCTTGGTCTTAATTTATATTTTTTTCTCATGGTTGCATTGTGCAGGATCCAAAGATGGGACAGACTCTTGGGATAGGCCGTAAAGTAGGTTGCTTTGTTGAACTTGTCTCTCTCAAAATTCTATCCAATCTTCTGTTGCCTTGTGCTGCCGTCACTTCTCTTGCTATGTGATATTATCATTTTGGTCATGTTTCATCTTCTAAGTTACATCTTTTAATTTCTTATGGTGTTCTAGGTTCTGTTACCAATGAACAATTTAATTGTGTATCCTATTAATTGGGAAAACATCATACTTTATCCTTCAATAATAATGACTCTACTTCATCTACACCATTTGACCTGATTCACTTTGATATTTGGGGACCCACACCTACACCAACTATGGAGGGATCCAAATATTTTATAATTTTTGTGGATGATTTCTCTCGCTTTACATGGCTTTATCTCATGCGTAATCATTCAAAACTTGTTCAGATTTATTGACGTTTGTTTCCATGGTTCAAACATAATTTTCTTGCAATATTAAAATTTTTCGCATAGATAATGCCATGGAATATAAGGAAAAAGAGTTTTTTGATTGTCTTTTCCAAAATGGTACTATTGTTCATCGCTCTTGCATGTCTTGACATCTGTCAACAAAATAGTTGTACTGAAAGAAAACATAAACATATCCTTGATACCATTCAAATTCTTCTGGTTTCTTCTATCTATCTTGAGCAGTTTTAGAGTGAGGTTACTCTCATAGCAGTCTACACCATTAATAGAGTTCCATCACCCATAATTGAAAATTTATCCCCATATGAGCGATTGTATGATTCTATTCCCGATTATGACCTCCTTAAGGTTTTTGGGTGTGATTGTTTTGTTCATCTTTAACCTCATGAACAAACAAAGTTAGAACCTAAAGCTCCTTTTTGTTATTTTCTTAGGTATGGAATTGAGTACAAGGATTATAGATGTTGGGATTCTATGTCTAAATATCTTCACGTATCTCGACATGTCACCTTTTGGGAACACAAGATATTTTCTGACATCCAAAAATTTGAGATCTCAATATCACAGAATCTTTTGTTTACTAATCCTTCTACAGAATTATTTTTAGAAGATTTTTTGCATAGTTTTTTGTTGAGTCTCCTAGGCTCCTTTGTTTCCCAGTGCAATAGAAGATAATGCTCCTTCTACAACTGACCCCGATTCTTCTGTCTCTTTCGAGGATTCTATACAACTTACTGTATCCATTTCTTCTTTCCTTCGATGATCCACTCAGATAAGTAACTATATGATCTTCTTCATGATTTTCATTGTTATTCTACTATTGCTACTTTGCATGAGCTTTAAACATTCAGAGAAGCACAACACAAGCCTCTGTGGCAAAAAACTATGGCAGAAGAATTAACAGCACTTGATAAGATTCACACTTGGGATTTGGTTGACTTGTTATTTGAAAAGTTTGCTGTGGGTTGCAAATGGGTGTACAAGATTAAAATCAGGTCGGATAGTTCTGTGAAGTGCTACAAGGCATGGCATGTAGTTAAGAAATTCACATAGGAATATAGCATTGATTATGAGGAGACATTCGCTCCTGTTGCACGACTCACTTCTGTGCGTGCTCTTCTGATCCTAGCTGCTAGTAAATATTGGAGCCTCTTTCAAATGGATATTAAGAATGCTTTTCTCAATGATGTTCTCGAGAAATAAGTCTACATGAGTCCTCCAGGTTATTCTCATCCTTCGAATAAGGTTTGTCGGCTTCATCGTGCTCTTTATATCTCAAGTAGGCCCCTCGAGCATAGTTTTCTAAGTTCAGCTCGACTGTTCAAGAACTTGGATTCTCTTCTAGTCCTTATGACAATGCCTTGTTCATTCGGCGAATGCCTCAGGGATGTATTCTCTTACTGCTTTATGTGGATGATATAATTATTACAGATAATAATCTAAGTGGTATTGACTCACTCAAGAGAGATCTCAATCAGCATTTTGAGATGAAAGATCTTGGTTTGCTCAGCTACTTCTTGGGCCTGGAGGTTAATTCTACCGATACTGGATATTATTTTTCTCAGGCCAAATATGCTACGGATCTTATTTCCAAAGCTGGACTTACTGATAGTAAGATTGAGTCGACTCCTCTTGATTCGGATGTGAAACTCATAACCTCCGATGGACAACCACTTAGTAATCCTACGTTATATCGACAATTGATGGGCGGTTTTATCTATCTTACAATTAGTCATTCGGATATAGCATATGCTATTCATTTGATCATCAGTTTATAGCTGCACCTCGCACAATACATTGTACTGCAGTTCTTCGCATCATTCTCTATGTGAAAGGCACTCTTTTCCACCAACTTCATTTCTCTTCTAAGTCCTCATTGACTCTGCGAGGTTATTCAGATGCAGACTAGTCGAGAGATCCTTTTGATCGACCCTCTACCATTAGTTACTGCTTCTTCCTCGACGATTCTCTCATCTCTTAGCGAAGCAAGAAGTAAACCATGGTTACTTGGTCCAGTACAGAGTCTGAGTATCGAGCTTTGGGGGATGCTACTGCTAAACTTCTCTTATTGCATTGGTTATTGCAGGATATGGGGGTAGTTTATGAAGGCATTATGGTTCTCTTCTGTGACAGCCGCAGTGCTATTCAGATCGTATATCATGATGTCTTCCACAAACAGACCCTACATATTGAGATTGATTGTCACTTTGTGCAATAACATGTTCGACAGGATACTGTCTCTTTGATTCTATCTCTTCCGCTAATCAGATCATTGATATTTTCACCAAGTCTCATCCACCAGGACATTTCCAGGATCTATGTAGCAAACTTAAGTTATTTGCTTCACTGCCACCTTGAGTTTGAGGGAAGATGATAAAATATCTGTTAAGATATTCTGTGATCTTAAGAATTATGCTGATTATATTCCGAAGATTATGCCGATGTTATGTCGACCCTTGATATCTCCTTCCTTTTGTATTCTCTTGTATATGTAGCCATAATTCTAGCGTAGTTTCATTGCATCTCTTCCCTATATATTGTACTCTACTGTATCACCATGCCATATATTGAAATCAATACACTGACATTATTCATTTGTGAATTCTAACTTCAATGTTTCACAAGTTGCTCTTGCTAAACAAAGTATGAGGCAGGGTTTCTTCTTAGAAGTAAATTGCTTATTTTTGGAGATTGAGTGTGCACCTAGGTCCCTCGTGTGGTGGAAGTAGAGGTTTTTGTGTAGTTCAGCTCGATGTCAAAGCATGAGGCAAGGTTTCTTCTTCTCCTTATCTTCTCCTTCAGCTTTGTTTGGAGTTTCAAGCATGCATCTGGGTCCCTTGTGTGGTGGAAAAAAAGGTTTTTGTATATTTCATCTCTACGTCAACGTATGAGGCAAGGTTTCTTTTGAGAACACGGTGGTCATTTGCTTTTGGAATCTTCAATAAGAAGAGACTATAATATGCTGGTTTCTTACTTGGTGTATACACTTTCCATCCAATTCCTTGCTTAGAAAATTGAAATTCTGGATCCCTAAGAGTATAAAATGCATTCTCCTACAGCATGACTTGCGGCGCTCTGCAACATTTGCCAACTTGACCCAATATAAGTATTAGTGCATGTTGCTCTACAAAATATTGCAATCGGTCTTCCATGCAAGGGGACAACTGCTTTGCTAATTTAGTAGGATCACCGGTCTAGGACGCCAGGAAAAGCTTTGAACATGAACAATATTAAGATGTTTAGGTTGAGGAAAATTCTGATGTAGGAGGTATGTTAGGCAGAGAAATGCCAAACAAACATGAATCTAGATGAATAATCGATCATCAATGCCCTCGCTACCGATAACATGACCCTCTTTTACCTAGGTAGACATTACCTATATATGTTAATATCCTGCTGGGTATGAGCTTTGCTTTGTAGGTTGGAAAAAAATGTATTTTTACATCGGCATGGAACAAGATCAACTTCTAAGATATACATGCAAGGATCATGATGCAAACTCCCACTAGGTGTGAAACAGATGACAAACCTTTCCAAATTTTGTTTCTTTATTCAATTGAACATCCACAGGCCAACTTTTTCTTGTTCTTTTTGTTGTTTCCGGTCTTGTCATTCTTCTTTTCGAGAAATTACTAAGTTGTCTAAAATATCATAGTCATCCATATAGCATGATTGTTACCCAAGGTATAATTAATTTCATTTCACAACTGATCAGATAAGCATGGTTGGACCCAAAAATGGCCTCGGTGCGCAAAAGATCACAACATCTGATACCCTGACGTTTCAATATCAGCCTCAACATGGACAAGTAAAGAACCAGGCGTTGAATATTTTGGATCCTGCCACACATGATGCGGGCTTGGAGATACCGAATATTAATGCATAACAGCATGGCCAACTCTTCGTCATCTTCTTCATAAACCAGTGGCTGGACATAACACCCCTTACTTGGCCCATTAATCCAATTAATCTCCCTTGAAAAAACCAGCTTTTGAGGGAGGGTTGGTCCTTGGCAATTTCATTCTCTCGGTACGTAGAGAGGGTTGGAGCGCTCCACTAAAGTTTCCTTCGTTAGGAGAGGAAGAAGGCTTATTTTTCTTTGTTGCTTGTATTAAGTTGGTTAGAATATTCATATCATAGAAATAAATTGGTCCAGTATACTACTAAGGTGGTATATTAGATGTAGTATATTATTATTTTTTTTGTATAAGAACTAAAGTAAGGATATAAGTGGTACATGGCTCCTAAATTAGAACCTATTGATTTTTTTTATTATTTTTTTTTTTGGAGAAACAAGCATCTTGTTTTAACGCATACATGCGTTGCCTCGGTCAAACCACTAAAAAAAAGTTGGGCTATTTTTTTTTTTAGGCACTAAGCTTTTTCTTTGTTCTTTTTTTAGGAACTAAAGCATGCTGGATGACAAGCGCGTTTAAGTTTCCAACTCCAGCACGGAACTCTGAACCATGCGACCCCACCATTATGCGAGTTGTGGTTCGTGGAATGGGATACCTTTCTCTGATGAGGATGTTGCTTTCCAAATTCTTGGAAGTTCCCTCTTGCGAGCTTTGTGCGGCAAGCAAAAGTCTATGCGTCTGTGTCACGTCTCTTTATACATTTAAGTTGTGCCATACATACGAGCAAACGCAAATTATTATCACCTGGACGATATGCTCCGTTATGATTTTGATCAAATATCATCATTGGTTTTAAGCTAGTGTGTCGATTGGCTCAACAAATAAAATCACTATTTGTTGGTCCCACTAACGTGGACTCAAATCCGGTCCTCATTTAACGCTAGCTGTCTTCTTTTTTTTTTGGTTAAAATAATGGATGAATTAAATAAATTCAAGTATAGAAACATCCATATGAATCAGTAAATAAAATATTTAAAAATTAACTAGAAAGAATTGTTGAAGAATTCCATAATATAATTCTAGTGTAATTGGGTACATTAGTCCCCCATTCAATCCAGCACTATTTATTTCTCCGTAGATATGTGATGCTTTGATAGATAGTAATGCATTGGCATCATGCACCAACAATTATTTAGAAAGGGATGAATTCTAGCATCATTAAAAGATGGAGGTGAGCACATCCCTGTACCTTCAAAAGATTAAAAAAAAATATTATGGAAATAATCCATCGTCCATAATATTTTTCTTTCCTTCGGAGTGCAATCAACCATCTACGGACAATTCGATGAGACTACCTCAGACACCAAAGACAATAGGTGGCCAAGGCACACCAACCACTCTACTGTTGTCTTTCCGACCTCCGGATCGGTCATCGATCGACCCATGGCCAAAACCATCCGACCACGAGGTCAGAGATATACCGATCCGACAACCTGATCACTCTGAGGACCGAGGATAGAGTTCTCATAAGTTGATAGAAGATGACATCCAAGTCCTGACACAAATATCGGCAAAGGCCTCAGCTCAGTACCGACCACCGACTATCAACTCCTTGGCCCACATAGACAAAATTCATAACCACCTAACAACTTTGACTCGCACAACAGTGGAAAGATTTTCTATCTTAATGATCTGTCAAAATGGACCTAGTGCCCTAATGAGACTGGCATAATGGCCTAAAGATTCTAACTAAACCACCTACGACTCCACCTTTATATAGAAAGATACTAAGAGGACCCTCAGGTAAGTTCCATTGAACAAGAAAATAGCACACCACTACTCTACTCTCTCTTCCACTCCCACTCTTTTCTCTACTATTCTTAAGGCTCTAGCTAACTGAAGCATCGGAGGATCCCCTACCGAAAACCCCCCAGCAAGTGTGGAATTCCTCTATAGGTTTTCTCTGACATTTCAATCTCTGGACAGCATCTAACTCCAGCTGCGTCATCAGCAACCGAAGACTTGTAGCAACAGAATTGATGCTAGAGGCAGGGCCAAGCCCGTTTTAAGAGAAAAAAGAATATGCTACAAATGAAAGCACACAACTCCACCGCCTCTTACTGATAGTCTATCTATCGCAGTCAAAGCAGTGTCGCTTGAGGGTCCGTCATAGTGCAGCCTCCCATCATGATGGATCCGCAGCCCCTCAATGCCCTAGCTCATCAAATCCAAGCTCTGACTGGTGCCATACAACGGCTCTAGTAGGTGGTAGATGTGATTGTTCTCGACTGGTTACAGTGGTTCAGTTGCATCGAGAACATGCAACCACTCTATTAACAAAGAGTTGCTCCAGGATAAGAATGGGGTTGGACCCAATAACTGTTAGGTGAAGGATCCAATGACGGTCTTGCACCTCTTGTGAATGGTGGGTCGGGCTTAGCTAAGAAGTATGGACAATAACTGTTAGGTGAGTCCACATGACTTAGAGACCAAGTCACTGTAACATGCTTAGTGAAGTATTTGGACAAATAGTTGCCTACGCATCAGTGTGCATATTATCAATAACTGTTAGGTAAGGTATATGTCATCGATGGGACTGCAGCACCCACTAGAAATCCTTTGTCGTATTAGGGTTTTCATTTTCTTCCCAGAGAGTAGAGAGATCTGGTAAATTAGTGGGAGTCATTATTTGCATCTTAAAGTCTCTAGAAGTAAATATAAATATTAAGTACAAAAGTCTAACTTGAATCTCTATTCTCATAGTTTAACCACTATGTCAGCCTCAAACCTTCTAGTCTGCACCCTTGAAATCAATCGTTTGACTGATATCAATTATAAAGACTCACTCAAAATTTCAAGATTGTCCTGACCTCAGAAAAGTTAAGCCATATTTTCAATCAGGATCCCGTAGTGCTACTAAACCATCCTACTGCTGAGCAAAGAGCTGCTTTTAAGAAGTGGATGGATGAAGACAGTCGGATCAAGTGTTATTTGTTGGCGTCTATGACAAACGAGTTGCAAAGCCAGCACGAGCATATGCCCACTGCTCGGGTCATGATAACTCACCTACAAGAGTTGTATGGTGAGCAGAGTTGTACTGCATGCTTCGAAGTATCCAAAAGACTTTTCAATCTGAAGATGCACGAAGGACAGTCTGTCCATGAGTACTGTATGACAGTGATTAAGGATATTGAGAAGCTTGAAAAGCTCGAGCTAGAAATGTAAAAGAAATTACAGATAGATCTGATCCTTCAATCCCTTACTAGTTCATATAGTCAATTCATTGTGAATTTTCATATGAACAAACTTGACTGCACTATTTCGAACTCGTCAACATATTGATCACTACGGAGGGTACTTTGAAGAGTTCAAGAGGCACTGTTCTCGTTATGGAGTAGATTTCTTCTTTCAAGAGAAAATCTACTAGAAAGAAGAAGGTTAAATCCACGAAGAAGCAAAAGAAAGAGAGAAAGCCGAAGAAGGATGGTCCAAAGATGGTTGAGGCAAAGAAAAGTATTTTCACTATCATACTGAAGGTCATTGGAGGAAGAACAGTCCTAAATATCTGGAGAGCCTAAAGATCAAAAAGGATGATAAGCCTTCTAAAGGTATGCTTGTAATTGAATCTAACTTTATGATTTTTTCTACTTCTAATTGGGTATTGGACTCTAACTCGAGTGCTCATATATGTACCTCAATACAGTATTTGATAGAAAGTAGAAGGTTGAGAGAAGGTGACATGATCCTTCGGATCGACAATAGAGTAAAAGTTGCAACAGAGACCATTGATACTTATCCTCTTCGATTACCATCTGGTTTATATTAGATTTAAAAGACTGTTATTATATTCCTATAGCTAGTCGAAATTTAATTTTCGTGTCTGTGTTAGCATAGGAAGGTTTTGAAATTTTTTCAATAAAGACTTTTGTTCTATTTATTTACGAAATAAATTGGTTGTACGAGGTCTTTTAATTGACAATCTTTATCACTTGCATGTTGATGAGAATGTGAACCTAAATGAATAAATAGTGGGTATCGTAAGCTAAAAGAGATCCAAGATAAAATTAATCAGAAATACTTGTGGCACCATAGACTAGGTCATATTGGAGATGACAGGATAAATAGACTGGAGAAGGATGGGATCCTTGGCTCTTTTAACCCAGAGCCGTATCCAACCTGTGAATCCTGCTTCGAGAAAAGATGGCCAAGTTTTCCTTTGTAGGATATGGAGAAAGGGCCACAGAGCTACTTGTCTTGGTACACACTGACGTGTGTGGTCCATTTGATGTACAGGCTATGGATAGTTATGCCTACTTCATTACCTTTACTAATGATCTGTCTAGGTTCGGATATGTGTATCTCATGAAATACAAGTCTGAGGCCTTTGAAAAGTTTAAAAAATTCAGCATGAAGTAGAAAAATAGATAGGTAAATCTGTTAAGGTTCTTCGATTTGATCGAGGAGGTGAATATCTTAGTCAAAAATTTTTGAGATATCTTAAGAAAAATGACATAGTATCTCAGTGGACTCCTTCTGGAACGCCTCAGCTCAACGGATATCCGAAAGGAGGAACAGGATCCTATTGGATATGGTCTGGTCCATGATAGCTTCACTAATCTACTCTTATTTCTTTGAGGATATATCTTGTTAACTGCATTCACTTGTTGAATAGGATTCCATCAAAGTCGTTCTACCACACTGTATAAGATATGGTTTGGTAAGAAGCTGAGTTGGATTATCTCAAGACTTGGGGATGTCCGGCCTATGTCAAGAGACAAAGGACGGATAAGCTAGAGGATAAATCTATTATAGCTCACTTTATAGGATATCCAAAAGAATCTATAGGATACTACTTCTACTTTCCACAAGATCATAATGTGATTGTGAGTCGAAACGTATATTCTAGAAAAATAGTTTATCCAGGATGGTGGCAGTGAGAGGTTAGTGGAGCTCGAAGAGAAAGTCTCTGAAGAGCTCAGAGCTATAAATCCTCAGAAATTCATAGTCTATGAGCCAGTAGTTGATGCTCCTCTATCATCTCGTAGATCTAGCAGGATCTCCCGACCTCTAAAAAGGTACATGGGTATGCTTACGGAGAAAGTAAAGAAAATGTTCCTTATGGGAGATAGGGGTATAGTGATAACCCTAATATCTTTGACGAGGTGATGTCTACATCGATTCTGAGAAATGGTTAGATGCTATGAAGTCAAAATTGACTCGAAGCACTCGAACCAAGTCTGGACTTTAGTGGATCCATTTGAGGGTATCATACCCATTGAGTGTAAATAGATCTACAAAAGGAAGATAGGTACCGATGGTAAGGTAGAGACTTATAAAGTTAGATTTGTGGCTAAAGATTATAGTCAGTACGAGGCATTGACTATCAGAAAACCTTCTCATCCGTAACCATACTGAAATCTATCCATACTTTACTGACTGTTGAAGCTTACTATGATTATAAAATCTGTCAAATGGATGTGAAAATTATTTTCTTAAATGGATATCTTGAGGAAGATATCTATATGGAGCAGCCTATAGGTTTCATGCCAGTGATGGTGATCACAAAGTTTGCAAGCTGCAAAGTCCATATATGGATAAAAGCAGGCTTCTGAAGTTGGAACCATCATTTTGATGAGGTAATCAAATCGTTTGATTTTATCAAAAATGAAGAAGAATCTTGTGTATACAAGAGGATCAGTGGGAGTGCGATTACCTTCTTCGTATTGTACATGGATGATATTTTCTTATTGAAAATGACATTCGCATACTGACCATTGTCAAAAGATGGTTGTCCAAGAAATTTTTTATGAAAAACCTAGGACAAGCATCTTATATTCTCAAAATAAAGGTCTATAGGGATAGGCCTAAATAATGCTTGGTCTATCATAAAAGCTGTACATAGAGAAGGTGCTGAAGAGATTCAACATGAAAAATCCAAAAGAAGTCTCTTACCTCTTAGGCATGGTATTAGTCTCTCCAAGACGATATATCCGACCACATATGAGGAGATACAGCATATGAGTAAGATTCTTTATACTTCAGTGATAGAAAGCCTCATGTACGTCATGCTATGTACTCGACTGATATTGTCCTTACCTGAATGTCACGAGCAGGTATCAGTCAAATCTAGATGAGGAGCACTGGATAGCTGTGAAGAATATCCTTAAGTACTTAAGAAGGACTAAGGATTTGTTCTTGATCTTTGGAGGTATTTGAGTTGCGAGTTGAGGGCTATATTGATTCAGACTTCATGTCTGATTCTTATAATAGAAAGTCTACATCAGGATACTGTTTATTTGCAATAATGGTACAGTCAGCTAGAAGTATTCCAAGCAACCCATCATAGCGGATTCGACAATAGAGGCTGAGTATGCAGTAGATGTATAGGATAAATTCTAGTTATAATGTTAGTTGTAGAACTAGATGTCATGCTATGATACAGCACTACAAAGATAATGGTACCATAGCCCTTGCTAAGGAGCCAAAAAGTCTCACTAGAAGTCCAAGTATATAGAGCAGTGGTATACGCGACTACCTCATATCGAGGTGCGAAGAGTAGATTCTGCAGACAACGTGGCAGACTCGCTGACTAAGCAGTTGAGCCAACCAAAAATAAAAGTCCATGTTGAGAAGATGGGACTTAGATTATGGTCAATTGATTTTAGTCAAGTGGAGATTGTTAGATGTATATCCTAGAAGTCAATATGACTGACACATTATAATAATTCTATGGTATAATTTTATAGTTAATATATTGATATGATCGATAAAAAGATAATTTTTTTTCATTCAAGTGTGATGTGTCTTTGAATCGTCTATGAAATTGATTTCGATACATATTCTCAAAGTGTTGAGAATTGGAGACATGTATTTAATTCCTAAATGCTCCCGATCATAGGATCATCATGAGGATGGTGATAGATCCGAATAGACTGACGCACAAATCACTTCGTTTGGGATAGATGAGTCTTTGATCTACTGTGTAGAGACACAAGACGATGAGTGCAGATGGTTATTAGAGAACAACTAGTATTGAGCATGATCATACGAGAGATCACTTGAATTTTTATTCAATCGTCAGTGATTGTCTCGATGCTATAGTTGTATGATTGGTCCTTTGACTTGAGATGGTACTGCTATTCACCGTGAGACTATTGAAGTTTGACTGACACATAAACATGGATTTCAATAAGCCCTTGTAGTGGATGTTGGCGACAGTTGGTCCACTGTAGGAGTGGGATACGCATCAAGATAGAATCTATCGATCTTGATAGAGAGGAGTAGTCTTATGAAATTTGAAAGGCTAAGTTCAAGAATCTATAGCCATAGTAGTGTGATTGATGGAAAAATTTCTATAGAAGTCACAACTGGACTTAAGCTAATCGAATCTATCATATGACTGATGTTGAGGTTTGACGATTTATCCATAATCTGTCATCTAGTTGGAACTTGTGATAGAGGGACTGAATCACATATTAATTATATCTAGAGGTTCATTTTAGTTCTACTGGGTTGCTACTATATACCACTAGGTGTTACTGATGAATTATGAGAGCTCACTAGGATCGTTCTGGATCGACAATCCTTATTGAGTTAGAGTGAAATTATTTCGACCTATTAAAAAGAGTTTCAATGATACAATGATAGAAATTATTGTATTCTCACTATCAGATAGAATTAAACTTATGGGATCACACAACAAAAAGATTAAGCCTGAAATATGTAATTGAGCTTATAAAGTATCAATTGGGTTTAGAGAAACCTATTGGGTTCATGATAATCTTGCTAGCATATGGTTGGACCCAATTTCTCTTTTCGTTGGATTACTTATTTGATAAGATAATTCTAGCTTAATTACCTGCTAATAATCTACATGAATAAGATTCATGAGACTTCAATTATTGGATGTCTAAAGTTATGGATCATGTTAATTAAGGGTGTAAGTCCCTAATTAATTTTTTTGATAGTTACTTTTAGGCGCCACCTTGATTTAATCAAGTTGGGCATGTCCATTGATTAAAGAACTTTTAGTTCTCTTATGGGTATCTCTTGGATGTATTTTGGGATATCTAATTATGGGTGCATAGACTCCAATTGTTGGCACCTAAAGGGTCTCCTAAAGTAAGTTGGATAACTTAAGTTAATAAGAAACCCAATGCAAGTAGGACTTGTATTATGTAATTGAATAAGATTCAATTCTTATGCTTATTTAAAGGACCTCTCCTAAGGTCTCTAGAGCATCCAAACCAATAATCCCTCATGCCCAAAGGCTCTCCCCATGCCCTATCTTCCTCTCCCTTTCTCTTCTCTTGGGCATTCTACACGTTCATCCCTTGGGATGTGAGTCCCAAAGAGTTCCACACCCAAGGTGTTAGGCATCCCATAATTTACTGATTGCTGGTATTTTGTAGCAGCATAAAGTAAGGAGAAACTCTAGAGAAGAAGAGAAGAAGAAGATCAAGGAGAAAGATCAAGCGTTGATCGCGATCCAGGCTTCGTTCAGATTCAGCAGGCTGAATTTTAGAGAACCAAAATTCAGATTAAAGAAGACTGCTCTAGACTGATCTCGAATGAATACTCATAGAGATCAGATACTTATGTGTCCAAAAGAGAACCTCACTTCTTCCAGATCCAGATTCGAAGAAAAAAATTGCGAAACAGATATATGATTTGATTACAATCTGAATTTCAGTATATATCAATTTCAGCATATGAGATAGATCCATGTGGTTTCATATTTTCATGCGTGCATAATTCAGATTAAAAGTATTTTAATCTTATTCTCCACTGTGGTGTTTAAATAAAATTTTAAAATACATATGCATGCACCAAATCTCGAATTTCAACAGTTTGACAATCAGAATTTCAAAGAATTATGTATCAAACTATATATCAACCATAGGCTCACTTCGATCGATCATTCTCAATCAAATAGAATAGCTGAGGTGGCTAACCGAATAATCCTGTAAGGACTGAAGACAAGACTCGACTAAGCCAAAGGACTTTGGACTGAAGAACTCTACAATGTGCTTTGAAACTATCGGATGACTCCTAGGGCCCTAAGTAGGAAAACCCCCTTCAATTTTGCCTTCGACGCTAAAGCAGATATTCCGATTAAAATTGGGATGTCGACAACTAGGATGGAAAACTACAATGCACAGGAGAATTCGAGCCAACTACGAATGAACTTGAATCTACTCGAAGAAACTAAGGATCGGGCTCGAGTCAGGATGACATCGTATCAACAGTAGTTGCTCGCTATTATAATATATGGGTCTGATCAAAAGTATTCCAATCTGGAGACCTCATTCTACATTGAACTAAGTTGTCGAAACCTATAGAGTAGGATAAGCTAGCTCCAAATTGGGAAGGCCCCTACAGAGTTATTGAAGTCATCAAGTCTGGAGCATACAAGATCGAGAGCCTCGATGAAAAAACCATCCCTCAAACATGAAATGCTGAGAATTTGAGAATATACTACTAGTGAGGTGTAAACTCTCTCATCTTATCAATAAAGACTTCTTCTTTGAACTTCCATGCAGACTTCTTATTAAAGTGGAAACATTCGACTATCATCGATTATTCATAAATGATGCCATCAGAATTAATCGATGTTGATAACTATAAGGGGCTAACCCTCCAGAGATAACTCATGGCCATCTGGCGCTCCTCGTCTATAGATGGGTCAAGCGGAGGATGATGATGATGACTATGAAGGGGCTAACCCTTCAGAGACTCCACATGGTCATCTGATGCTCCTCATCCATAGACAGATCGAGCAGAGGCTAATGATAATGACTACGAATGGGCTAAACTTTTAGGGACCTTACATGGCCATCTGGTACTCTCATCTATAGGTGGGTTAAGAGGAGGCTAATGATGATGACTATGAAGGGACTAACCCTCTGAAAATCCACACGGCCACCTGATGCTCTTTGTCCATGGACAAGTCAAGGGGAGGCCATGATAACTTGGTGAAGATCACCATGAATCAACTTTGGATCAACCTTGAATGATACCTTATAGGAATCCTCCCGAATATTTCTGTGAGAATTGGATTGAGGGAACAATAATAACTTGACACTGACATCAGGTCAACAGCCACACAAGACACACAAAAGAGATAACAAAGAAATACTTTATTCAAAAGATCTGTAATATTATAAAAAAAGCTTATTACAAAACTTCATAAAGAAATACTTTATTCAAAAGGCCTGTAATATTATAGAAAAAGCTTATTACAAGACAATTTTATTTGGACAAAGTTTATTACAAAAAAAGGAAGAAAAGATACAAGATTTGGGCTCGATCGATGTCCTCAGGCTCGGCCGTCATCTTTGGACACAAAGCCAAACTACGCTCAACAAGGTCCTCAACAATATCCGCACATGAAGATCTCCCCTTTGACGATCATCGATTGTCAATCCTTGATAAAAGATATTGGGGATGGAATAGTTGGTACCCTCTCAAGACTCCACCTATCTCCTGGATATTCCTCCAAAGAAGGTCGGAAAGCTAACTTGCTGGGGGGAAGAACTATCTCTTAGAAAGGTCCAAGACTCTTCTATGGAGTACGCTGCTGAAGTAGCCCCCGACGGTCGCCGCTACGACTCCATGGTCAGAGCGATAGGTTTTTTCGATACCTCCCATGCCAAATTCAAATGCTTACTGGTGCATTCTCCTGAGGTGCTCTGCTACTGACCAAAGGTAGGATAAGACTCCCTTAAGCAAAAGAAAGTGCCGATGATTCTACGATATCGAATGAGGCAGCGTCACCATGATATTATGAAAAATTATTGGAGCGATACCAGTCTCAAGCAACAAAACCCCTATTTATAGAGGAGCTAGACTTGGGCGCCTCCAACTGCCCCCGGATCGCGTGACAAATGTCACCATGTAAGAAGCCTTAGAGACCACACCTCCTAAGAGACAAAGTTTCAATCATCTTTCCTAATAGATTATCATTATCAGGGAGTACCAGCATTAAATGCGGTGCTCTCTTGAGCTCCTAGGTAGTACAATCTTTTGATGCATGATCTCAAAGATTAACTATCCCCGATGATCCATGGAGTGCAGTACGGCACCTATTGACACCCGACATGTGGCGAGCATCAACGAGCTTATCATTCCTAAGACCTCGCCACCATGTGCTTCGAGGAAAAAAGCCAAGGTGGTTAGCAGCAGCTGGCTACCCCCCTCATCTATAGATAAATCGAGTGGATATCGAGGACAATGATATTAACTTGGCAAGATTTATAGCCAGGGTTCGACTTTTGATCTACTCCAGATACTTCGACTTTAGATATTTCATCTATGATCTACTTTGGATATTTTGATTTTAGTCTAACTATTTTCTTTACCCAAAGTAGTGAAGCCACTTCGGACTCAGGAGTAGAAGAGACAAGAAGAGCTTACTAAGGTCAGTGAAACTTCAAGTCGAAGCCAATCAATGCAAATATTGGAAAGTCATGAAGAACTTCATTTCATTCAAAAAACAAAGGATAATTGATAAATACATTACATTAATAAAAGTTCACTATATGAATTGTTCAAACAAAAGGTTTGCAAGTTTAAGAGGAAAACTAGTCCTCGGATATAACTATGGCGACCTCCTTAGTGGGGGTGGCTATAGTGGTCTCTTCGGTGGGGGCGGCCATAGCGGTCTCCTCGATAGAGATGACAAAGTCATCTACAACCTCTACAATGGCGGAATCAGAGGCTAAGACTTCAGTCGGGACTTCAGACGAAACTTTGATTGGAACCTCGATTGGGTCTTGACTGGATGATTCCAACTTGGACTCATCTTCATTTGGTGGATATCCTCTACTCTCATCATCACTATTCTTGAGTCAAAGACGATCAAGGTTGAGCTTCGAAACTATTTGCCTCAGATGCTTCTTGCAGACATTGAAGCCATACTCGTAGGCGACCGTAGAGCCCTTAGTGACTTCATCTTTGAACTCTTGTGAAGCATGTATTCCCCAATACTCTTAAGCTTAGCCTTGGTGACAACCTTCGCTTTCTTCTCCTTGACCACCATCTCGATAAGCCTCACCTTGTCTCTGATGGCTCTAATCATAGCCTCCCTGAGCCCTAAGGCTTCTTCAAGCTCAGCCACTTTTCGGTGGAGAACTCCGCTGGCTCTGCGCTTGATTGCCACTAAGCCTTCTAGGGTGCTAACTTTTCTTGAATGGCTTGGAGCTTAGATTTGGCCCAAAAAGCCTCTTCCTCGACTGCCTTCTTGGCCTCCTCAGTGACCCATCTTGCCTTCTCATCAGCTACCCTTGCCTCTTTAACAGTCCTAGCTCGGGCTTCAGAAATCTAAAGCCTCTCCAGTGAGAGCTTTACTTGGTTGAAATTGACTAAACCCTTACTGAGGATGGCGATATCGTATGCCAGCTAAATAAAAAGAAAAATGAGTCAAAATCATTATTAAAAAGTTAAAAGCAAGTGCGAGAAATGGAAAGTTACCTCAAGAATTCTAAAAAGATCCGACGGCCTCATCTAGGGAATGAGCCCTCTTCTGCAACCGATCTGCTAGCAGCATAATCATATTTACTAGCTCATGACTGAGCTGGCGGTCCCGAAGAGCAGAGTCATCCTTCTTCACTCTTTTGATGATCGTCATGAATCCCCCATTTGTCCGGACAAGGAGGGACCTGCCTTGAGCCTCATCGTCCGCTTGGCCTCATGGGAGATGGTGGCTGTGGAGCGTCGCAAAGCCAAGATGTAGTCTGCTAATTGATCGATGGAGAAGGCAGGACCTAGCTTGTTGGAAGAGCAAGGATTTGAACTAGCTCCAAAGACACTGGCACAGGGCACTATGGCTGCTCAACCACCATCAGCTTATCCTCAATTTCTACAGGTTTGGCACTTGATGTCCCCATGGATGGCATGGGGGTAGGGGCAGGAATTGGCAGCTGGATACTCCTTAGCTTCTTTGATGAAGATGCTCCACTCGAAAAGTCCATCTTCTTTTTAGCATCGATTTAATGAATGAAAGTGAAGGCCTCATTGCTACAAAACTGAAGAGAAAAATTATTAGCATAGCAATAATCAAGAAAATTTTCAAAGGCAAAAGAAAATATCATACCCCAAGGCAACATCAGACTATTCCGACATCGTAAAGATTTTGTTCAATTAGTAGCTCCTTCAACTTAGGCACCTCGATGTCAAGCAGGCTCCAATGGTCCTTCTCATCCTCAGGAAGGACAAACTTATCCTTGTTGGAAGAGACCCCAGATTGAGCTAAACCCCTAAGGTCGATCTGAAGACACATAGAAAAAATAGTTTTTCCAATCGTGGATCGAAGATGAAAGTCCGGTGATAAACTTACACCCTAGGTAAGGTGAAAAGTATCACCACCTCCTCTTGTGAGAGAGCTTCTTCAAGGTGAACAGAGATCTGAAGAGAGAACACCTCAAAAAGATACCAAGCCAGTCATAAAGGATAATAAAAATGATGATCATCTGGTTGGAGTTCGGAGTGACCTGAGTTGGAAGAATCCTATAAAATTTAAAATATTGCTCACAAAGGGATGGAGCGGAAGCCAAATACCAGTGCAAAAAGACTCATAGTACATGCAACTTGGCCTCTCGAGGCATTGGTCATACGACCATCCCATCCCGGGACTTTGAGCTAAAAGTTTGAAGAGATGGAAAACTGAGAACAAAATCCTCCCAGGTCATCCTCAGTAAGGTTTGACTCCTCATTTTTTTGGATCTCAAAAATCTTCGAACCTACACATAAGGCTGTCTGCATAACAGGGCATAGAGATCTAGTTTCTAGAGGAGGAGCCAGCCATGATGATGGCTTGAGATTCACTCTCGGACTTGATTTGGGGAGGTGATGATCGATGACCATGGCCACCGTGGGGGTTTTCACCCCGAACCTCATCACCATTAGAAGCATGGATAAGCAAAAAGAACTATGAAAAAAAGATCAAGATAACAAAAAAAAGATGAAAATGATGCTCAAAAAGGATAAAGGAGAAAATCCAAAATAGAAAGACAAAATATAAAAAAGAGTGAAGAGGGAGGACCAATCAAAAATAAGTGCGATCACCGGTGCCGAAGAAGACAATACTGGTAGAAAGAAAGCCTTCCTTTGACAATAGCAATGGAAAAAAGCAACTGGCAGTGGGAAAATAGGAAATTTGACAGACCAAAGTAAAAAAAAGTAATGGATGACAACCTATTTGTATATGGACTATCAATGGCGCAGATTTAATTGCCAAGTCATCAGATTTTGCCATCTAGCTGGCATCAGGAGCATTAGATCTTGTGATGCTTCATTGCACCCCCCTCAAATCAAGCCACATAAGGCGATTTGTGAGCCACACAATGGGACCCACCAGCATCCGACACATGGCGAGCTCCAACGAATCTGAGGATGATCCCCAAAACCCCTTTTTCTCAACTGACTATTTTGCGACGCTTCAAGCCTCCACCCCTCATAACTATGGTATGCACTATGAAGCGATGCCTTAGTAAGATCTAAGATTTTCTTAGTCAAATACTGTGCAATAAATAGGGCCAACATAAAGGAATAGGTTTGAAAATCAACTATTTTCTTCATTCGAAGCAGTGAAACTCCTTTGGACTTGGAAGTGCGGAAAAAATATTGTAGAGAAAATCCACCATCTGTAACATTTCTCTTCCCTTCATAGTGCACCCAAACATCTGCGATGATTAGGCTAGACTACCTCAGACATCGAAAAGCAATAGGTGGCTAAGGCGAACCAACCACTGTACCACTCTCTTTCCACCTCTGAATTGATCATCAACCGACCTCATGGTCAAAACCTTCCTACCATGAGGTCAGAGGTGACCGACCCAACGGTCTGATCACTTCGAGGATCGAAGATAGAGCTCTTATAAGTTGATAGAGATGACACCCAAGTTCAGACATAGGTATTGGTGAGAGGCCTTAGCTCAGCACCAACCACTGACTATAGCTCCTCGATCAATAAAGACAAAATCCATAACTACATAGCAATTTTGATTCACACGATAGTAGAAGATCTCCTATCCTCATGACTTGCCAGAACATGGCCTAGTGCCCTAATGAGACTAGTATAATGGCCTAAAGATTCGGCTAAACCATATACGGCTCCACCTTATATAAAAAGGTATCAAAGGACCCTTAGTTAAGCTTCAATGGAAAAGAGAATAATACACCACTCTACTGTCTCTTTCGCTCCCACTCTTTTCTCTATTATTTTCAAGGCTCTAGCTAACTTAAGCATCCAGGTTCCCCATGAAAACCTTCTGATGAATGTGAATTTTTCTTGCAGTTTCATCCGGTGTCTGAATCTCCAGATGGCATCTAACTCTAACCGTATCGTCAGCAACGGAGACTTACAACAACAAAAAAAAAACTTTTGCTCATTGATGTCGAAGATGGCAAGCATATATAGGTTTAGTACATCTCTTTTGCATTAAGAAAGAGAGATGTAGTTTTTGAAATCAAGCAATCGAGAATATAATCAAGATATACATCATTTTTGCTTAGACGCTAGCCATGCATGGTAAAAAATGATATTCTCTAACCTTGACTTAAACATAATTTTTTAGTTATACCAATTATAAATCTTATCATGGATAACTAAGATTAAGATCAATACCAAGTCCTTGACAATGACCTGTCCCCACCTCTGTCTCGTCCAAGAAGTTGATCAAGAATAAGAGCTTTATCTATTGGGCCAAAACTAAAGAACCAACTGCTTAGTGATCGGAGGAAGAGCAGTTTGGAGCCAGTTTCTTCTTTTTTTGAAAAGAGCAAGCTTGTCTCGTGTTGACTGTGACTTCGAATGCCTAGCATCGTTGCAATCATGCTATACTGCCATAGGAAAAAAACTTCCAATGTATCTGTGATTTTTCCCTTCAAGCTACAGTTAGAAGGAGTCCTCCCACCAAAAGCAATACTTTCTCTCGAGAGTCAGAGTATGAAAGTAACCGAATAATATCCATCTAAATTTATTTTTCTATTTAAATTTATTTAAATATAAATAAAAATTTAAATATTTGATTAATATTGATACTTATATTTATATGCTTAAGATATGAATGTGAATATAATATCAGTACTTGGATATATAATTTATTTTATTTTATATATTTTTTTAAAAAATATATAATCAAATTAATATATTATTAATTTTATTTATTTTTTATTTAATATTATTTTTTATTTTATGATCATTAAATATAATTATTTAATTTATATCTGTATCTTTATCTAATATTTAATATGTGGTTTATATTATATTTATTTAAGAAAATATAAATATTTTATATTTAATTAATATCTATATAAATATAAATTAGCATGCCAATATATATATATATATATATATATATATATTTGAAGAATGACCGGCGTCTGGCCTTCCATCGAAACTTTGTCGCGGCTTCAAGTTTCGACAGCGCAACTTTGTCATCTTCCAGCCAATCCCTTTCGTGGCGCATTCGACCGCCGCCTCACCTGGGCCCCATGGGACACAGTACTTCGGCGACCGCCACGCGTCCTTTCGCGCCATTCGGCTTGTCGGCCCCTCCGTCCTTGCTCTTAATTCTTCCAGAGGCTCCTCGAGCCATTCGCGTCTCTGTATTTAAACCTCGGACCGCGACCCAGAGGGGTTTCAGGGTTCCCACGGCTCTCCGGAACCCTACCCAATTCCTCCATCTTCCCGTCCCTTACGATTATATTCATCTTCTCCTTCTCCGTCTCGTTTTCTACTTCCCAATTCCTCCATCTTCCCCTCCCTTTTGATTATATTCATCTTCTCCTTCTCCGTCTCGTTTTCTACTTCCGGTTGGTGCCCTTTTCTCGGTTGGATTCGTGGGATCTGGAGGTCTTTGCAGCCTATTTGAATCATGTTATTGATCGATTGATCATTTCTTCGATTTCTGATGTTATGGTTTTTGAATAAGTTGCGATGACCTTAGAGGAATTTTTTTTTTTTTAACGTTTTATCGGTGTTTGGTGTTTTGGTAGGAGGAGGTGGCTTGATGAGGTGGCTCAACTCTGTTATTTTATTTATCTTTGGTGAGATAGGGAGGATTCTATTTTTACACTTTTCCTTTCTGATTTTGGATTGTTTTTGGAGGATCTGTTTGTTTTTGATGTTTTTCGATGATCACATGGGGACTGCTGGAACGAGTTCTGGTGACTTTTTCGTTTTTATTCTCAAGGATTTTGTCGATTAGGGTTTTAGGATTTGACCTTCTGTTCCATTTTTATGTGGTGCCTCGTTCTTCTTATTTCGGCGACTAATAGGAAGCACCATAATGTGGTTTATGAAGGTTGCATTTTTCTTTATATTTTCATATATTTTGTTAACTGATTCATTCCCCTTCCCCCTGTTTTTGCTTTTGCTTTTCATTTTAAGTCTGCGTCTAGCCTATCGAGGCTGGCATTATCATCTTCTTGTAACGAAATCAGGAAAAACTGTAATTTTGTGTCCTATTTGATCTTTGGAAGCTGGAATTAGTTGATGCTCGATCGTTCTCCGTTTCTTTGATGACATGTTATAGATCCTCCATGAGTGTTATATATTTCGGCGTTGGGGTTTTAATGTGTCAAAAACTTAATTTTCAAGTATTATTATTTTGGATATATCAATTGATTGTAATTCTTCTGTAGGAGCTCAGTTGATATGATTTCTGGGGGGCTGGGAAGCGGAGATCTAGAAGCGTGGTTTCAGAACCTCATGTTGTCTGCTGGTGGGGAAAAGTCAGAGGGGAAGGGAGCTGCTATGGCTGGTTGGAAGGATCTTCCCATGGAGTTGTTGCTGAGGATTATTTCACTTTTGGATGATCGGATGGTGATTGTGGCTTCTGCTGTGTGTACTGGTTGGAGAGATTCTCTGTGCTTGGGGCTTACCAATCTCTCTCTGTCATGGTAAGGCTTAATCTTTTCTTAGTTTTAGCCTTTTCTACTCTTCATCCTTCTTCTCATTTCCTTTTCTGCAGTAGTTGTGTAGTTTTCGGTTATTCGTTTGCTACTTGGGCCCTGCTGGATATGGAAGCTCTGTTATCAGGCAGATGGTGCTTAGGCTGGGCCTTATTGAAGATGGTAGCTTTGTTGATAGGAAGATGGCGCTCAATTAATTCTCCGTTTTAAGTCATATACAGTTTTTTTTTTCGAGATAAAATGAAGGGAGTAAGAATCTCCCTTCATTAGTATATTAAATTATAAATTTTATTATGAGATTTTGTGATGAAGTCTAAATCTAGGAGGAAGAAGCGTAGTTGTGGTTTCCTTTGAGGGGAAGTTGGTCCCATGTGCAAGGTGTAATACTAAGTCTTTTGCATGCATCCTATATATCCACCATCTACATTTATTATTGATTTCTAAATCTTGTAGTCATAGCAAGAATCTGGGATGACAATATACTGGATCACTTTGCTCTAAATGAAAGATAGCAATTCTGTCTATGAATAAAAGAATCCCCTTAATTCTCTAGACTTTGTTAAAATAGTTGGTCCTTCTGTAGTAAGAAAGGGAAGAAAAGATTCGATCCCTTATGTTCCCATTTCTAGCCTTTCTTTCGGGCATGCTTTCATTTTGCGGAATATATACAATTCTTCTTTTTCTCATTTTTTCCCTTGCGTTGTTTTTTTTGGTGCATTCTTCATGTTCAATATGACCCGACAGGATAAAATGATTGAAAGTGCTGGCTTATTTTGTTGATTAGAAGAGTAGTCATCTGGATGAAATTGCTTTCTTGAAATCACCTTCCCCAACTGCATGTGCACATGTTCATATGTTCACTTAAAAGCATCAAGCATGGATAGAATGGAATTTTTTGACCTCATTTATGTTATTTAGGAACCTGTCAAGAAGGTTGATACATGTTTCAGAGCGGCATCATACATACCAGTTCTGAAGCACATTGCAGTAAGAATACAAAAATTTTCTAGCAGTCATATCCGGACGTTAACATTTTTTGCATATCTGAATCCTTTGAACAAGAAAGTAATGTCATTGTTTCTTGTCCTTTTCATTTATTATAGGCATTTAACATTTCTTGATGATTCAATTCTCTGGTTCTTTTCTTTAGATAAATGGTAGGTTATTGCTTGGATTGACATGTGCTCATCCTTCAACTTTGGTGTTCCCCAGTTTGTGGCTAGCCAGGCACACCTAGCAAACAGGAAAAAAAAGGGAAAAGAAAAAAGAGTAGTTTGGTACCTCCTTTATGAGTGTTCAACTGTCCAACAATTCTTACACTGCCATTAATTAAATACTTTTGTTACATTTTTGAAACTTTGTTTAGAACTGCAAAACGTTACATTGCCGTTTATTCATATGAAAGCCTAATATTGAAGCCTATAGATTGTCTTAAATCTACCTATTGTTCTAGTGCTTCAAGCCAACCTTTAAACTTCTTTCCGTATAAAGGTTGCCCTTATTCTTTTGTGCGCTTGAACTTTCCTTTTCCTTTCTGTTAGGTTATCCTCAACTTTCTGTTGCTATTCAGGTTCTGGCCTCATCCTTATTTTTATCTTTCCCTACCCTATGATATATAAGCGTTTACTTGAAGATAATTATCTTTCTATTGTTTATTTTATACTTGTGCAACTTTTTCACGGTCATAATACTCCAATCTCTTTTTTTTTGGGTGATGATGCTCCAGTCTTTTTAACATACAATAATTGTTGTCATATAAAATTTCTTAAGAGGCAAGCAGCAAATACACATGATGCTGTTCTAGCATCTAAAACTTCATCCATCCTACTTTTTTTTTTTTGATTTTATGTTCTTATAAATTTTTGTGTTCTGAAGCATAAGTGGCTGAAGATTATGATAACAGATAGTTCCTACCATACAGCTTTGCGTGCCTCATCAAATTACATTACATCATTCTCAGGCCAATTTAGGGACAATTTCTACATATTAGCAATGATTATCTAAATGGAATTTGTAAAGATGTTAATCTATTTTTAGATTCTCTTTGATGAAATTTGTAAAGAGATCGACCTATCTTTAGGTTCTCTTTGCCACAAGGTTGGTTCTTCTATCAATGTTCCTGCCTCCACTTTTGAACTTGTTAGTGTGTTTCAGGTTTGATCTTTGACAATTTGTACAATTGTTGAGGATCATAGTTTTAGTTTACATGGACTATTGCCTGCAAATATTGGACTAAATTATTTTCTCATGTGTAACTATTGTTTTTTAAGATTAGATGGTATTTTTATACCATTTCAAATTGTCATTTTGGATTTTCTCTTTCTTTTAGATGGAGGGCCTGTTTCTTTGGATGCACAGTTATCAGATACCTCCATTGTTTGAACTTCTGTATGAAGTTTGAAAACCAAAAAAAAGAATGCACTAATTTCTAATAATATCTATCCAGGTTCTGCCTCCTATCCACCTCAGTGCTATCATCTTTGCACAACTGCACTCATTGTCTTTCATCTTGTTTGTATTTAGTTCTGTTGATGTGTGATAATCACAAGGTGGTTCTAGAAGCATATTGGTATAGCCTGCAATAAAGCTCATTATATAAATTTTTAAAGTTATTATGTCTCTTGATTACCTTTATATGAAGAATGCCTAAAATTACAATTTGCAGTTTATGTATCACATTGGGATTATGCTGATGGTAATTTGCAATAACAGGCAAAGTCTAATTTACCTTCCTTCTGTTTTTGCGCTTTTCTTTATTCAAATCATTTTATAAGTTGCAAAAAGAAGATTCCTAAATACTGGTTGCTCCACAGATGAATGTTGTCAGAAGCTGTTCTTCCTACATCATTCTTGATTATTCTGAAACTTTCTTATCACTGGATTGTATATATAATGAAATTCCACTGAAAATGTTGAAAAATCATCTATTGTTTTATCCATGCACAATTTTACTTTCAATATGCAATTTGTGAATTATTCTTGTTGATGATACCCCCATGATGCTTTTCCAACAGTGAAAATTGCCTATCTGATCAGGGAATTTAAGAAGCACTTCTAGGGAGCACATGTTTTTTGCTGGAAAGAGTGATGCAATGGTGACTTTATTTTTTATGAAATTTCTGCTGTACATATATGCATGTGTATAGGAGTGGAGTAAAAGGCCCCTGGACTCCAGTCTCCAGCGCTCTCTGCCCACAATTAAAGGAAAAAAGAAAGAATACCCAAATGATTATTTGGTAATTGACAATTAGTTCTTTGCACAGACTATTAATGCAGTCCTGTCATGGTTATATCTTGAGAAACAGATACAACTTGAACAGTTAAATTAATTTTTCAGTATGTATGCATATGTTTTGCAAGTTCTCTTAAGATTTTTTTTTTTAATAATAATTCAGTTTCTTGTCTTCAACTGTAATGCTACATATGTATGTTCCCTCTGATGATGATGAGTCATTTGCGATTGAGATTCCACTACTTGCAGGTGCAAAAACAACATGAACAGCCTTGTGCAGTCACTAGTCCCCAAATTTACAAAGCTGCAGGTTCTTACTCTGCGACAGGATAGACCTCAACTTGAGGATATTGCTGTAGAGACTGTTGCTAATTACTGCCATGATTTGCGGGATTTAGACCTTAGCAAAAGCTTTAGACTAACTGATCGCTCCTTGCATGCTTTAGCCCATGGATGTCCACGTCTTACAAAACTTAATATCAGTGGGTGCTCTGCTTTCAGTGATTCTGCCCTTGCATATCTGACCGATTACTGTAGGAACTTGAAAAACTTAAATCTTTGTGGATGTGTGAGAGCTGCAACTGATAGTGCTTTGCAGGTATTGAAGTTAAATGTTTTTTTTTTTTGGTTTAATTTGCCATGGATCAATTCTTGCCTAATCTTCTGTAAAATTGGATGTAGGCTATTGCATATAATTGCGGTCAGTTGCAGACTTTGATTCTGGGTTGGTGTGAGGGTGTCAGTGATAATGGAGTAACCAGTTTGGCAGTAGGATGCCCTGATCTCAGGGCCTTGGACTTATGTGGCTGTGTCCTTATTACAGGTATTCAGATGCCTGATGCATGTATTGTTTTGGATTCAATAAATATTGTTAATAATACTGCAAACAATCATTATTCTAGAATCAGAGCATCCTAATTTCTCTGACTTCAGTAAGCAGTCTGCAGTAGTTTTCTATTTTCATATGTTCCTTCGTTCATTGTAGTACTTTTTGTTTCTGTTACAATGTTTTTCACTATTTTACCCTCTATTATTTCCCTATGTTTTTCACTATTATGAGCAGTAATAAAAATTCAATTTCATGGTGGCCTAGCTAAATTTATTTATTTAGATAATTTTATAGTGAATAGTTTTGGTATATCTGGTCTACTTCATGGTTCCGACAAATAAGTGCTTAACAATTGTGACAGGACCAAAGCATGCGACATTGAAATTTCTTCTGAACATTTTTCAAGTAGTTACTACTTTCCTGAGCTGTGTTTTACATCTAATAGCCATGGGCCTCCTTTAGTGCTATTAAATCTTTCACCACATTGTCCCTCAGTATATTTACTTTTCTGTTTTACATGCATTGATGTGTATTTTCTTTTGGTACAAGTAGAATTGCTGAATTGGTACAAGTTCCATTTCAAGGTGGTCTAAATAGATAAATCGTTATGGGGAATTTAATAAACTGTCACATTGTACATTTTGGATGGTAGAATGTTTGTTGACATGCTAGAATTCTATACCCATGGTATTGAAAAACAGTAGATGCTTAATAATTGCTGTGGAACCTACATACCTGTCACTGGAATTTCTTGTGACCTCATGGAACATGGAAGATTCAGAAAGTTTTTGACATCGGCTTTGAGGTTGTCTGTGCATGCGTGTGCATGTCCTCGTGAACTTTAGTTTACAACTAATTGTTGGTTTATTTGTAGTGAATGGTAGCTCCTATGTGTAAGCCAAGTATTGGCAGTGAATAGCCATAACAAGGTGTAAATTTTATAATGGCTTTGTGTTAGGCTTAAATGGACTATTGATTTCCATGCCAGACTGCCAGTCACAGACATGTGTCAACACCGTGATGTGTTCAACCTTGTCTATGGTTATTGTAAAGACATACTTGAATACAGACGTAAAATAGCTCTAGAAGTCCTTTTTGTTGTTGATTTTTTGTGGTTTCATGAATATGAGTGCTGAAACTTTATGATGGTTGTAAGACGGTTCAGAATCCATAGAATAATGAGCTAGAAATTGGTTAGATCTTCTTACCCCATTTAAACTTGAGTTTGATCTTATTGGAAATTCATAAAACAATAAAGGCCTAGTTCAGTCATAAGGTGAAAGTTAGAGAACTCCAGAACCATTGCCATTTTCTTTTGAAATGGTTTAGGCATCTATAAAGTAAGGCTTATTGAAGAGCCAAATTTTGTTTCTTGATTGTTGATTGTCTAGTAAACAACTACCTTTTTCTTGCAGTAGATTTATGCTTCCCTTTTGTTATATCTTTTACTCTTATTTGTTGTTACTCCTTTCTGCTTCAGTTTTCTCTTCTCTTCTTTGGTATATACAGAAGAGCAGCAAAATGTCATGATCTCAATCTCCTGCGAATTCTTGAATGCAAAAAAAGTAACATCATCAAGCTTTTTTCATGTTGCTCTCTTCTATTGTTATTTGTCTTGTATTCAGATCACTGTTGCAGAACTTGAACATCTTTCTTTATTGCTTCTCCTTTGTTACTCGTGTTCTGGTCATTCCTTTTCCTTAAATACTGACCAGCTACGATGGTCAAAGGAACCACAGCCAGGAGTTCTAGTGTTACTTCATAGCTGCACATTTTTCCTTCTATATCTAGATTCCCGCCCACTTACCACCTTCCCAGAATTTCAATTTTTTCATATATTAGTTGACAAGATTGAGTTGCAAATGTCAAACCATCAATCATGTTCACGAATAACATCAGCCATTGCAATAGCATAAAAGATCTTTTGCTCTAGTGCCAGACCGATGTAAAAAGAGTAGAGGACTTCATATGATAGCACACGGCATGTCTGATAACACAAAATCTGTGTACATTTTTGATGTGGTCACATAATGCCATTTAAGTTGGTAGGAACTCTTATTTTGACTAGAAGTATGTGTAGATGTAGGTACAAAGGACATTTAAGTTGGTAGGAACTCTTATTTTGACTAGAAGTATGTGTAGATGTAGGTACAAAGGACACATGCTTGAAACTTCGAAGCAATATTCCTGATCTTCGCAGCTGCCTCTAAAACTTTTCAACAACCCCCACCACCCACACCAACGCCCCCCCAACAAACAAACAAAAAAAAAAGAAAAGAAAAAAAAAGAAACCTTTCAAGCAAGAGAGAGAGGGAAGTAAAATCTTCCCATCAGCTTGTTGATTCTGCTACCAAGTTGTGTGAGTGACGTAGGAAAATAGAACTTCATGTAAAGATGCTTGGGGAAACACTAGTCATTAGGGCTGTTGAATGAGCAAGCTGTTCACGATCAGCTTGTGTTCAGCTAAAATTTGAGCTTGCAATGAGTTCACTCGATTATTGAATGAGCCGAACTTGAGCCAGCTATTTCATCTTGAAATATAATGAGCTGGGCATGAGATATAGCTCAAAATAAGCAAATAAAATCTAATATAAGTATACAGTTCCAATTTCTTCTTTATCTATGAAAATATTCCTTTAATCTTATAAATGTGTTTGATTAAAGATGTGTTGGCCACTTATCTTAATTCTCCCTTAAATAGATGCCAACAACTGAACATAGTTGATGGAAAAGAGTCAAATCATCTCATTCCCAGACTTTAGATAGGCGGCTAAAATGGGGCTTAGGCTTTGAGCTAATTAAAGCAGACCACCTGCCCTGATTTTCTAAGTGAGTGGGCCCCTTCCCGACATTGCCAATTTATTTATAAAGCGGGATGGCCACCCCCTCCAGCAGACCCCTGCTGGCTACTCAACCTTCGCTGTGGAGCTCAGCCCTTTGGCCCATTCCTTCTTCAAGCCTGACCCAGCTAAGTTCAAGCTTGCTCTTTTTGTACCAAGTCAAGCTCAAGCTAGGCTCAAGCTACTTGAACCGAGCTGAGATAGGTCCAGCTTCTTCATGTTGAGCTCATTCCCACCCCTACAAGTCATCATTCTACATATGCCAGTCCTCCTTTGAGGTATAAAAATACAAAATGACATTTTGACAATGATTGGCACTTTTATGTCGCAAAACCATTATCACTCTTGTTTTCCCTATTATGAGGTCCATCATCATGATCACTGCTTCGTACACAAGCAGGGGTGATTGATGTCAAAAAAAAAAAAAAAAAAAAGATGAAAGGGATCCGAGACATTGCACCACCTGTTTGGATAAATAATGGACTGAGGTGCGCAACTGTATCGTAGGTTTACAATCAGCATAACTTTTACTAGAGTCAGTTTCCTAAATTCAATCAATAAACATTTTTTATTACACAAAATAATGTTTGATAATCCTCTAACTAACTAATGATGTGGTTTTACTTCATTTGCCTGCTATCAACAATGCAAGATTGTTTTATTGCTTGCAAACAAATGTGAGCCAACTTTTTCAGCATGGGTCATCTTAATGTCTATTAACAACTAATTTACTTTCTTATCAACTTCATATTCCATAATAAATAGCCATTTGTTTCTCTAGGGAACTTGGCCCTGGATTTGATCATCTTAATATTGTGATGAATGGGATTCATACAGGGCGAATTTGAGGGTGTGGTTGATTAAGGGATAGTCCTCATAGAAGGATCAAACTAGAGAATTGGTGAAGCATTAATAGATAATTACATAGCATAGAGCAGCCATCAGGACCAAGGTTCGCCGTCTCAGTACCGACGGCAGTTTCAGTCGGTCGGCGGTATAGTTCGGTATGGTTCCGTATCCTAACGAACCGGCAGCGAACCGACGAAGGCAACGGACCCAAACCGGAAGAAGAAAAAGAGAGAGGGAGGAAGAAAGAAAAGGAGGGAGGGAGGGAGGGGAAGGAGGGGGTGGGCCAGTCGGACGGCCATCGGCTGGCTGTCGTGGCCGTCGGACGGCGCCGTGGGCGTGAAACAAGGGCGGCGCCCTTGTTTCATAATTTTTTTAAAAAAATCGAAACTTAAGTGAAGTCGGCAAATGGTTTGCCGGCTTCATTGATTTTAATTTTTTAAAAATTTTTTTAAAAGTGAAGCCGGCAAATGGTTTGCCATTGCCGGCTTCACTGTTGATCTTCATTTTTAAAAAAAGGAGGTCGCATGAACAAGGGCGACAACTCCTGTTCTACCGACCTCGCCGCTTCCGCCACCCCCCTCTCCCGGCCTCGATGAAATCCGCATCTGAGACCGCGACGCCGTTCGCTCCCATCTCCGGTGATCTCCCCCCTTCTCTCTCTTTTTCTCGCTTGTTTCAAAATCCTATCGGGCGAACCGACGAGCCGCAGATGCTTTCGCGGCCCTTCGGTGGCCGTAGCGAGCCACCGCCGGCATCCAGCGGCTCCCGCCTATCTTCCTCTCCTTCTCTCTCTCTCTCTCTCTCTCTCTCTCTCACTTTCCCTCCCTCCTTCCGTCGGTATACCGTTTGAATTGGTCAAACCATACTGGTTCGATATAGGGTGTACCGGCCGGTTCAGCACAGTACAGCATTTCATGATCAGGACCCTATCTTACTCTGTTACCATGTTATGTAGTTGAACAAACATCGCACATTATAAGAAACAATAATCTGGACTTTTGTCCACAATGAAAAATTCTGGTGATCATGAATTTGCATGTTGGTCCACCACCTATCAGTTTGTTCATTTGTGTTATCAATGCTGTCTTGTGCATCACAATTGATTCAAATAACACCGTTTCATACTGTTCTATTGTGTTCTTAATAAGTACTGCTGTAGATTATGCTTGCAATGGACATTTGCCGCCTTGTCTTGCCAATTTGTAAAGCAGATGGATATTAGTTATAATCTAATCCTATTGTTTATCCATTGGGGGCTTTTGCATGTCTCTTTGTTCACTGCAGATGAAAGTGTAATTGCCTTAGCAAATGGTTGTCCTCGACTGAGATCCTTGGGCTTGTATTATTGCAAGAACATCACTGACAGGGCTATGTATTCACTAGCAAATAGTCGTGTGAAGAGCAAGCATGGACTGTGGGGTTCTATGCAAAACAACAGTGATGAGAAGGAAGGGCTTATGAATCTAAACATTAGTCAGTGTACAGCATTGACGCCTCCTGCTGTTCAGGCTGTTTGTGACTCATTCCCTGCCCTCCATACCTGCCCTGAAAGACATTCGCTTATCATCAGTGGGTGCCTCAACCTCACATCTGTGCACTGTGCTTGTGCCGTCCAAGCTCAACGGGTGAGTAGGGTGGCTCCATATCCTCATGCTTACTGAGCTGGTTTGACTTGAAATGACTTGGAAATGATTCAAGGTTTGATCTTGAAAATCCACTTGTATATATATATATGTTAATATAGTGTATCAGAACTGTTCTTAACTAGAAATTTTAGAATTCTAGACTCTGCAATGAATCGGAACTGCTTTGCATATCCTATGTTATTTCTGAACCATCCTCTATGAAGTGTTTGAATATTATTAGTTAAATAGTATCAGGACGCCTGTGTGCTTTTTCTTAGGTCTCATTTTCTGCGGATTGTCTGGTTGGTTCATTGATACTTACCCTCGCGAATTTCTGTGACTCCTATTTTGAGTCTGACATTTCTATTTCCACTTTGCTTGACCCAATTTGGATATTATCGATGGTATGGTCATGCATCTTCTGACTTCAACTCAAAACATTTCTCAAGTCTTGGCCAAATTGGAGCTCCTTAGAAGGTTACGAGAATGAATTCTAATGCTGTCAGTCTCCTTGTGAAGATGGTTTTTCAGAGTTCCATCTGTTCAACAGGGGAGTGAGCATGCTCGGATGACTAATGGATCTTGTGTAGCAAGTTGGCATGCTCAGGGTGGAGGCTCAAGAGCTGGGGCGTTTGCATAGCTGCTGCTGCTGCTCCAGAGCCAGTGCAGCTGCAAAGCTGAGGCCAGAGCATTGTTGTAGCTGCTTAGGGCCATGTGGACTGAGGACCAAATGTGGCCATGATGCTTTTATTTGCACTCTTAAATAGTTGAATGATTCTCATGTTTGAGAACCTCATTCGATTTCACTATGGAAGATTGGAGATTTGTTAAGCTCTGAATTGATCCTTCCAGTGATATAGCATTAATCAATTAAAATGGTAGATCAGCAAGCCTTGTCTGCTGCAGTCCATGTAGAAACTAGAATACGAGCAGATGATGGAACTTCTGGTAGGGAAGCTATTGAGCTGCAGCTCTACCGGGCGAGAAAGCGTTACAGGTCTCTGGTGTTGGATGCACCATGGCCTGCAATGAAACTTTGGAAGGAGGGAGAGGAGTTTGACTTGGGGGATCTAACTACAAAAATAGCGAACTGCTGGAACAGCTGAAGCTTCGTCTGTTGTTTTGATGCCCCGTATCTGTCGGAGGTCCTAGGAACGAATTATTTTCATTTGTATTGAATGTCTTTTTAGTTGTGTGGATGCAAAAGCTGACGAGCTTGTGAGATGGGCCAGGTGGTTCTAGTGATGGTTCTAATGATGAGCTCAGGACGCAACGGTGCTCAAGATACAACGGTTGACGAGAAGAGGCAGTGTGGCCTGGAAAAATGACCAAGATGCTAGTCGTAGACTCGGTTATTGCAATATAAAACAACTGGTGTAAGCTTCGTAGGACCCTGCCACACCAACAGCTTAGCTCGTAAGGTCAAACGTGTCTCTCGACGGAGTTGGATTTACTTATGAATTTACAACTAGTTTGGAAGTGGATAAAAGGGGTTGGATAATCCTGAGATGAGTGGCAAGAACGGGATTTTGATCCCCGAAATCACCGGTTCTCCATACTTCAGTTGAGCCGGAGATAACTGGGTAACGATGTAACAACTAAGGTCCCCGTGAGCTGGGTTTATCCTCAGTCTTCGTCCCACGCCTATTTATGAAATGACCAAAATTATTTTTTAATAAAAAAAATAAAGTAAACACGGAGCCAAAGATAACATCATCTTTGCACCCAGTCGCCCCCGCATTTGCAGCAACTCTTCTCGCCCAGCATGACGAAAGACACTGGGAAAGCAATCAAGTGATGTCATGTCTATCAGACCATCAATTCCGAGGTGTCCTCCACGCAAACGTCTTTCTACGGAGGTTACGCAAGATAAAAAGCGGATATGTTTCCACAATTGTGGTGGTCGGTCAATTTTTCAAGTGGGCCCGCTTCATCCTGTTCAAGAAATCTGCATCTGCGTTTCGTGCTACTCGCCTCTTTTTCAAAGTTCCCTGTGTGCATGGGGTCCTGAAATCTGTAGGAGGTGTTTGGTATGAATTGATCATTATAAAAATTATTATATTTAATTATATTATAATAAATTTATATAATAATAATTTTAAATTATTTTTATTTTTCAAATTATCATTTAATAGATATTTATTTTTGAAATCAGAAATCCAAAAAAACTCCAATATAATGATTTTAGATTGAAATTTGAGAATAAAAAATATCTCTTAATCTAATAAAAAAAATTAATATATCAATATAATATTATTATATTTTATTAATATTTTATATAAATATTATATTATATTAATCTAATAAATATATATATATATATATTAAAATAAAAAGTACTATGTTGGCAGTACCTCCATCTATCACGTGGCCGCGATGCAGATCTATAACCATATATCGTCATCATGATGAGGTTCTTTGCACGCACTACTTGGATGGTTGATGGGTTCCACGCGATCATTCCTTTAGAGAAATTTTAACCCGGCTTTCTGCGTAAGAGCTGCTTTTTAGCATTTTGTCCTACCAGGTCCGACAGAACATATAACAAATATTTGTCTAGGACCTAAATTTTGACTGGTTGGGTATCGGCATCCAGTAAATTGATCAAAGAGTTTGGTTAGGTCAAGAGAGGGTCTGATCATGTCCCAGCAAGAGAACTTCGACAATTTCTAACAGGATGAGAATTGCATCACGTATGAAAGCAAAAAGGGAAATAATAACTTAGAACATGGGATTGATTACTATAACAAATATAATTAAGTAAAATAGGATTCACCGGGATAGAATGTTACGTTACACCAAAGAATAAGTATACTTCTACCAAAAGAGTATAAGTATACAAAGAGAGTTCATGAATGGTTCCACGCGAGACTTAAAACGAAGATAGGGTAATTGTCTTGAGATGTTGATAGTGTCCATTCAACTGTTGCAGATTCCATTTTCTCAAGTGCTTCATAGCCACATGATTATGGTTAGAACTTCTTCAATTATGTGAATTCTCAATGTCATGTAGCTTTCATCGGTCATGAAATAGATTGATTAGATACATTATTGGACTAATATGTATTAACCTAGATTCATCTATTTTTATTTAATGACTATATACCAACCATCATCTAGCATGTGGCTATATATTAAAATTAGGGTAAACACCCTCAGATAAATATATTTCGATATAGCTAGAACGTTTGCTGATGAGTCCAAATCATCCAGTGGTTTTTGCTTGTGGTAGTGTAGCCAATAAACGTGACAAACCGAACTCCATTTCTCGAACTGTTAGTTCTCAATAGCATCATGGTTTGTAACTGAAAATTAGGGGGAAAAAATCCAAGCCGCTATCACAGAAAGGCAGTGGGGTTGGGTTCAAGTTGTCAGAAAATCCAATGACAACCCTCAGAATCGAAGACTTGGTGTCAACAAAATTTGCTCGGCTTCAATCAAGCATGACACACCGTCATGATCAAGTGCCACCATGACACCCAAGAAAACTTTTTATGGCCACTGACCATTAGAAATACATCTTGTTGAAAGCAGCATCTTATGGCCGGCAAGTCGGAAACCACTGTTTTCCATTCAATAGAGTGGAAGAATCATTCACAAACTTGACATGATGGTACATAAGAAATCATAGCAGTATCGTGATTGATACCAGTATCACTAATATTGGGATAGAATAGAGGTGTGTTTATGTTTACTCCAGCCACAAGTAAATTACTATGAGGGATAAATGATATGTAAACTTGGCTCGAAATATACAATTCATGTTTTTGAGGAACGATAACAGCCATTTTGCCCAAACTGCATCATCATGTCAACCCTTGATGTATATGGATGGGTACAGACCGGTTAATCGAACTATTATTTTATTTTTAAAATCGAAATCGAATTGGTTAACCGGTCAACTGGTTAATCGGTTTAATCAGTTTGGTTTTTCGATTTCTCATTTTTTTTTCTATATAAAATTTATTTCAAATTGCAAACAAGTGACATAAAAGGTCAGTAAATAAGGATAGGAACATCATGCGAGGCAGGGAGACGAAGAGATAGGGACTCAGAGAGAGAGAGAGGGGGGCATGGCTACATGCACAATATGCGATAAAGGAAGAGAGAGATAAAGACTGAGAGTGTGAGAGAGAGAGAGAGTGAGAGTCTGAGAGATGCATCATTGCATTGGACTGTTGCTTGTTATGCATTGGAGGAGGAAATGTACTGTATACGCATGTTTTACAAAGAAGAGAAATAGAGATCGAAGGAGAACTATGCATTTTGAGAAAAAGAAAAAAATTTGAAAATAAAATAAAGTTTACTGTGTATTAAAAGGTAGATGGATTGGCTGATAATTAAAAATAAAAATAATTAATATATATACACACACTCTATCTATTCGGTTAACCGATTAGTTTCAAAATCATGAAATCGAAATCGAAGCAAAAAATTGATTTTTTTAAATATACCAAATCGAAATCAAACTAATCGGTTTGGTTAACCAAGAAATTTGAATCGATTTGGACCGATTTTCTAGTTTGGTTTGGTTTTTCAATTTTTTATGCCCACCCCTATCGATGTGACCGACCATCTATTTTGATCACCTAAAATATGATACATTAGACCAAATTATTGAGATTGATCTCGGTAGTGGTTGGTGATAGACTAGACTCCTAGCAAGCTTATTACGGTGGCAAACAAATTATTCAGGTTGATCTTGGTACTTGGTGAAAGACTAAGACTCCTAGCAAGCTTATTACGGTGGCATAGTTTTATGTATCATGGCTCAGATTTCCTCTCACACCCACTGTTTTCTGGTTGTTGATTGGATGCCATCATTTACAATGTGGACTGAAAGTATAGGTTGGATTCAGGTCGTTTTATCCTCCAATCTGTTGAACTGAAACATCAATGAAAACTTGGCCTGTGAAGTGGAGAGGCAACATGACGCTAACCGGCAGGCAAGCAGGAAAAATGTTGGAACGAAAACTATATGGCTCAGGACGCACGAAATGCGCTTAAGAAACTAAAGGCATATCTAGTTGGGGGCAGATGGACTCTAGAATAGATATGGGAGTCTCATTCCTATTATTTGATTAGAGAATTCCATTTCTATTCTGATTCTAAAAGAAAATGAAAATATCCCAATCCCATAAAATCTGATTATCTCTCCTAATATTTAAAGCTCATTTTAATTCCGATCCTAGTCATGAACCAAATGCATAGAGTATGCCCAATTCTGATTTCAGTCGTGAACCAAACATACACCAAAAGAGCTGTCATTATCTTGGAGGAGATAAAACTTCTGAGAACTAATTGGCTTTGCATGCTCATACCTATTTTTTCAAACTGTGTTTTTGTATCTAAATTCACAAACGGTATACTCATTTGAGTTAGACAACAATGCTCAATCCAACTTTTATCATCCATGGATATTTATTTGATGAAAGAACTGAAGGCAGGAGTCTTTCTATGTTGGATATCATCACCACAAACCACCATATTTTGGGCTAGATACTGATCATATTAGACGAGCATTGTGATATGCGGCATACTGATTGTTTTCATAAAGCAAAATTTTAGCTCGGTGACAAAGATTTACACATTCATCAACCATGTGAGAGAGTCCTTTATCATACTGATGTAATTTAAAATTTTTTTTGTGCATATAGATTCCAACTTATTTACGAGAATGATGTAAAAATTATAAAACATCATTTGAAATGACGTTTTTCTTGAGAAAACATCATTTGAAATGGCATTTTCTTTGATTTAAGTCAGCACAACCCCCATCTACGTGGAATCCAGCTATAAAAAAAAGAAAAAAAATTTGAAAGCGCCATGCCACATGGCATTTCTAAAAACGCCATTCAACATGGTATTTTTATTTTTTTTATTTTTTTCATCACATCTTAATCTGTGATATGTTTTATTTATATTGTTTAAACTAATTTTTTTGGATGCGATATATTTTCTCATTATTATTTATACTTTTTTGTATGTGATATTATATTTTAAACTAATTTAGATAGTTCTTTTAACGTGATATTTTCTTTCTCAACTTTTTTTCGAGACACATCTGAAGATCATGACAAACTATATATCATCATAACACTTAAAATTAAACAAGCAAAATATTTAAAACTTTGATAGAAACAATAGTTAATAATATAAGATAGAACAAAAATATACAGTTTACAAAAAAAATCTCACAGTACTATAAATCCAAAAAATATTAAGTCCCACAAGGACGTCGTGATGCTCATGGCCGCTTGGACCTTCTCACGAAGATCCTCAACGGTCGCTTCTGCTCCTGTGTCACTTGTGATGGCCCCTCTCATATATCAGTGGACGTCTCCTAAGCATGCATATTAGAAATAATAGGTGCTGTTAGAGCATCTACGAGTTGAATGATCCCCTCAACCCCCTCATCTGGTCTAAGAATGGACTTGTAACAAAAAGATCAGATCACTCAGATGAAGAGTCATGATGCCAACTCGGACCCGATGCTATCATCTAGGGCATGTAGGAAGATGAAGGCCCTGACATCTGTGGATCAAAAAATGGTGGCATATATCCAAATAATATTTTTAAGATAATTTTTTTTCTTCACCTTAACCTTCGGTGCGTGACATATTTTATTTATATTTTTTAAACCAATTTTTTGGATGCATGATATATTTTCTCATTATTATTTATACTTTTTTGGTGCATGATATTATTTTTTAAACTAATTTAGATAGCTCTTTTAACATGACATTTTCTTTCTCAACTTTTTTTCGAGACATATTTGAAGATTATGACAAACCATATAGCATCCTAACACTTGAATTAAACAAACAAAATATCTAAAACTCCGATGAAAATAATAATTAATAATATAAGATAGAATAAAAATATACAGTTTACAAAAAAAATCTCACAGTACTACAAATCCATAAAATACTAAGTCCCACAAGGGAGTCGTGGTGCTCGTCGCCACTTGGACCTTCTCACGAAGGTCTTCAACGGTCGCTTTTGCTCCTGTGTCACCTGTGATGGCCCCTCTCCTATATCAGTAGACGTCTCTTAAGCATGCATATCAGGAATAATAGATGCTGTTGGAGCATTTACGAGCTAAGTGACCCCCTCAACCCCCTCATATGGATCCAATAATGGGCCTGTAACAAAAAGATCAGACTACTTAGATGAAGAGTCATGATGCCAACTTGGGTCCAATGCTGTCATCTGGGACATGTAGGAAGATGAAAGCTCTGGCATCTGTGGATCAAAAAATGGTGGCATATGTACAGCATATGGCGATGACATCTGCGGAATATATGGTGCTGGCATATTTGAAATATGTGGTGACGGTGTATATTTTATATTTAAAAGAAAATATGCAGTAGTACTATGCATGCAATTTTAAAATTTTTATACAGCGAAAATAAAAGATTAAACAATTTAATCCTAATCACATGCACAAGATCTAATCTTAGACTATCACATCATGATCTATGATATAAAAAATATATACTTTAGATCTAAAAATAAAAAATACACATCGATCTCATCGATGCTGAAATCCTAGATCTAACTATTAGATCTAACATTACAACTAAGATAAGATAGAAATCATTACCAAACCAATTTGATATTGATCTCCACTGATTCAACGATTGGAGAAGGTGTTCCTTAGGTCTCTCCCAGCCATACAAAGTCGTCTGGCCTCTACAAAAAATCTACGTGAAAACTGACGCAGATCAGGGGCTTGGAGGTGCTAGTCTGCAAGCAACTTTGACAACTGATCTCTTCCTTCTTCTTCAAACAACTTGGACACTCCAAAGCAGAAGGGGATCTGGAAGAGGAAGAGAGGAAGAGGAGGAGGGGCTCTGAAAATGAAAACACCAGCAAGGGAAAAGAGAAGCATGACGACAAAGAGGAGGACCACCTTTTTTATAGACTAGAAATTAGGATTTCACCAAGGGAAGGGCGCTAAGAGTCCACGCCAAAACCACTTTTGGCATCCCAAAAAATTCCAAAAAAATCACTATGGCATGGAGAAAAATTCTGGAGTCTCTCACTGTTGGGAATAGTATCCCAAAGTCAATCGTCAGCCTGTTGACGGTTGTGCTCCTTTTGTATTAGTACATGAATTATAAATAAATAAAAGTTATTTTGGTATTTTTTCATCACAAATGTTTCATCTTCTAATGAACTCCTGTGTTGTGGTGAAGTCCTTAGGACTATTTAGACTCGACAAAGGAGGATTTGTCGTTTAGTCCTTAAACATGTTCGCGACCAAATGATATGTTGTTACCAAGGACGACAACATTTATCGAGCATAGGTCGTTGTGTGCCATATGGGTTGGTTGTCCTCATAACCAAAGAGTGTGGAGACACTGGTATGGCATACAGGTGAGATGTAATGGTACATCTGCACTGAACGTGACCAACTCCGGAGCTATTTCTGCTGTCAAGATTTGCTCCGATGGGATATGGGTATAAATGTCCCTCCGACCTGAGACCGCCACGGTGACTTGCAAGCAACTCACTGCACTTAGGCACTGGACTACCTGAATTTCTAATTCAGTGACGGAAGGTTGCTGGGTGTAGTCAAGTACTTGACTTGTCGGTGCGTGTGTCAAGATGGGATTGACCACTCCAGTTTAGGAGCTGTGTACAGTCGTGTTTCAATTTAGCAAAACTTTGGCCAGGGTAGTCCTAGTGAGGAGTCACAGGACTAATTGAGTTGAGCACGATTCGGATGATATCATCAGGGTTGACAGTTTAACTCTGAGTCATCCTAAACACAGGGGTCAAAAGGAATGAATTATACGGTAACCATATTCACGTAGGTTCTGAATGTTGCGATTGCGATTATTCGACCTATCCGGTCGTCGGGTACCATTGCTAGATGGTCACTTCGATTAGTACAGAAATTGGTTCCTGTGCTACCGGCTTAGGTTCGAACCTGCGGGGTCACACACATTAGAGGTTCCTTTCTGATCTGATGGCTGATTATGAGTCTTATCTATCTGGAACTCTATGATTGAGAATTAGGATTCTCTAATCATGAGTTCCACACATTTTGGGTACCGGGGTCAAAATTTTGAATTTCGAATTTTGAATTTGAAATTTGAACTCTTTGATCAGGGTTTCATATCGATGGTCTCTGATGCCTGATTGCCTATCGGATTTGGACTCAATATTTATGAGAGGTTTAATTAGTAATTTAATCACTAATTAACTCAATTTGATTGAGTAATTATTTTTGGATCAAGTCCAATTGAATTGGATTCAGTTTGGATTGACCCGATTAGATTAAATGTTGACCTAATCGCTAAGGTGGTTTAGTCCCTGATTTGATCAGGGGTTAGGTTTAGTTAATTTCTGATTTGATTAGGATTTTATTAAGCCTAATTAAGCCTAATTATGTTGGGTTTAATTTGGTCTAATTGTGCTCAACCTATTTTAAACTAGGTTGGCTCAATTTGAATCAAACCACCTTGTTTTAAATTCCCTGCGTCACCCAACTTCCTTGCACCCATTTGAATTCACGAGAAGAAACTTCTCGTGAAATTTTTCTCACGTAAAACCCTTCCCCACGTCCTCATTTGTGCGCCATATGGATGGATAAATTAATTAGTTAGCCATTCAAATTCAAAGCATGTTTGAATTTGAATGGATAACTTATCACTTGCCCTTTCATCCTTATCCATTTTGTGCGCCACATTACTTACACGAGAAAAGGTTTCTCGTGAAACTTTTCCATGCACAAAGAGCCACGCCCCTTCTCTTCTCATGCCCAAAAGGATAGGGATAAGTTGGTTTTCGTTTGAATTCAAATTTGATTTGAATTCAAATGTGTAACCTCTTGTCTTTATCCTCTCACGCGGATAAGACACGTTCGACGTTGTTTTAAAAAGAGGAGAAAGGTGGGACGTGCGTAGAAAAATTAGGAGAGAAACTTTGGGGCGTGAGGAAGGCTTCTGCGCAAGGTGAAGGTCCAAAACCTTCCGAGAGAAAAAGAAAGAAAAGAGAGAAAATTGGGCGCAGGATTTTTGGAGTGTACCCTAGGGTTTCTACCTAGGGTTCGGGAAGTGAGATTGGTGTGCCACGAGTGTCGTGAGTCCACCAAATTTCAGAGAGAGATCCATCAGCCTCTCAAGTAACTGTGCAGACGATCCGGAGCATTCGAGAAGTCGGCACACATCGATCGAAGGAGTTCGATCAACATCTACCATCAAAAGGGTGAAATCACGAACTAGCATTCGTGAGGAGCTGATCAGACGGGAGCTTCGTGTGGACGATCCGTAGAGGCCAGACAGTTGGGTGGCTGCGATGTGACGATCAGAGCCCTCCGACGGTGATCAGATTGCGGTGATCGACTACCCGCAAAAGGTGATGTGTTCTGAACACAGTACTGTAAAACGTTTACTGATTCAAATTTGAATTTCAAATTTAAATGCATGCTGTTGTATCATATTTAGATCCTAGTGTAGGGTTAATTAGTATTAATTAATGAGATTAATTAATAATTTTACTGTAAAATAGTAATTTTGAAAAAATTTTAAAATTACCATTTTGCCCCTGCACTAAATTTTCGCTTCAATTGGTATCAGAGCAGGTTCTAGAATATGATATACATATGCATGCGTAGATTAAGGTGTAATCTATAAGTTTAAATTTAAAATTTAAAATTTAAAATTCGAAATTCAAAAAGATTTGAAATTTGAAATTTGAAATTTGTTAGAAGTTTCAAATTTGAAATTTGGTTGAAATCTCAAATTTGAAATTTGAAATTTGAAATTCGAAATTTGAAATTTGAAATTCAAAATTCAAAATTTGAAATTTGGTTGAAATCTCAAATTTGAAATTTGAAATTTGAAATTTGAAATTCAAAATTTGAAATTCAAAATTCAAAATTCAAAATTCAAAGATTGAAAATTCGAAATTTGAAATTTGGTTGAAATCTCAAATTTGAAATTTAAAATTTGAAATTTGAAATTTATAATTTGAAATTCAAAATTTAAATTTTAAAATTTGTATATTTAGATATACATGATCCAAGTAGCAAGTAATCTAATTGGGTTGGTTGCCATGGCCGTCCGGTCATAGGAGAAAAGTAGGGTTTAAAGGCCCTCTCTTCCCATTTGATGGGGTCTTCTATGGCGGTAGGGGTGCCGATGCAATTATATCCCATGCCGATGAAGCAGCGAAAGGACTTAATTAAGAAATTTATCATGAATATGTTAGATTAGATCTAAAAGAAAATTTATGATTTATTTTGAGTTATTTTCTGTTATGAAATGAGCAATAGAATTGCTGTTTATAAAATGTGCTGACCCGTTTGTGAAATGAGTTAACACATTTGGTGAACAGAAAAATAAAATCTTTCAAATTTGAAAATTATTTTCGAAATGCCAAACCCTGACCCATCAGCCCAAGTACTTAATTAAAAGAATTAAGTGTTGTCTAGTAGGTCTAGAATTGTGAATTAAGACCTAAGATAATTGCATAAACTTTTGGGTCAATGGGTTAGATGAATTAGGTCCATAATTAGGTTAGACCTAAGGTTAGTTTAAAAAAATGGACTAATTGGAGTAATTGATCAAATCTAATCAAAAATTGAATTAGATTAGGTCAAGGATACTCTAGACTCAACTTCAATAGTTGTAGTTGAATGGGTCCATGTCTTTAACTAGACCAAGATGGACTTAATTCATGGCTACGCGGTGGAGCTCTATTTACTAAGTTGATCAAAATTAAAACTAATGAACCGCTTGGTGTCTAAGGTAAGTTCGGCAGTTTTGACCAGTGGTTCTTAAGCGGGAGCTACTCGCATTGATTCGATCATTGACGAGTTAATGACAAATCCCCACCACTGATCTCACTTACCTGGCCAATCTGGTAAGTTAGATTTTGATTAGATCACTTGGTGATTAGAGCTCACCCATGTCATTAGGTAAATCAGTAAGACTGATTTAGGTGCTCCTAATGCCAGCTTTAATTAAATTCTTTTTAATCTGACTTGGTGAAGTCAGTGGGAGGATTGAAATTGGCTGGATGATTTCTTCTCTACTATTCTTTAATAAAATTTTCAAAATTATTAGGTCCCTAAAATGATTAAGTTATAATGATAACTAAGTCATAGCCTCCCATTAAGTGAATGATAATGAGTCCATTAGTTCAATGATCATTGGAGGCCCAAAGGCCTGGTGCTCATTGGCTAATGGAATTATTATTCATAATATGATAATTTGATTGAGTCTTTCTGATGGTGGTTAGGTTGGCCGGCCAAAGTCGGGTCTGATCATTTATTAGTCCGATTCACTAAATTAAGTCATGTTAATGGTTGGACCTAACCAGATCTTTTCAGTGGAGGCCAAAGCCTACTGATTAGGTTCTGGGGCAAAATAAATTACTAGAAGTTGTTTAGAGAAACAACTGGTTAAGAACCTACCCATAGATGCACATGGGTTGACCAACCAAAGTTGGGCTCGTGTGTAGTCTGTGTGGATTCTAGTACCCATTAAGGAATTAAAGTAATTTCTCGAATTGGAGGATGAGGCTACCAGTTCGTAAAAATATTGGGAAAAACTTTAGACTAAAGTCCAAGTCTTTAGTATTAATTTATGTACTAATAGAGGTCTCGTTTTCCTTTAAGCAGCTATGGCCACTACCCTGTCGCTCCGGTCATTATTAGATAATGACAAGCTCATGGGACCCAATTTCGATAGTTGGTATCGAAAATTGAAAATTGTCCTTGAGCATGAACGGATCCTTTATGTAGTAATGGATCCAGCACCTGAGGAGCCAGCTCCGAACGCTAGTAAAGCGATCCGAGACACTTACTTGAAGTGGCTCAATGACCGCACCACCGTTCGATGTATTATGCTGGCAGCAATGAATGACGAGTTCAGCCGAAGGTTTGAGAACGCCCAGCCACAGGAGATGCTTCAAATGTTGAACGACTCCTTTGGCACGCCTGACGACGTTGAAAGGCACAAAACTAGTTGTGCTATTTTCAATGCTCGGATGAGGGATGGGGCCTCAGTCACTGATCATGTACTGTATATGATCGAGATGATTGAGCGCCTAAGCAAATTGGGCTTTCCTCTGCACGAGCAGCTCGGTAAGGATGCGATCCTTAATTCCTTGCCCAAGTCCTTCCTCCCATTTCTTACTCATTTTCGAATGACAAAGCCTGCAGTAAACTACCATGGATTGTTGGGGTTACTGCAGAACTTTGAGAAGGATCACCAACTCCATAAGGAGTCGGTGAATGTAGTGGGAGGGTCTTCTTCTCGTCGTCAACCCTTTGGGAAGGGGAAGAAGAACAAGAAGAAAAAAAATAAGAAGGTGCAATCTCATGCTGGGACAGTAGCACGGGGTCAGACCAAGAAGCGCAAGCATGACCAGAGCCAGGCGGAGTGCTTCTTTTGCAAGAAGCACGGGCATTGGAAGAGGAACTGTCCTCAATACATTGCCTCCCTGGACCCAAACAGGCCAAAGAAGAAGCAAGGTAATTATATGATAACTCCTTGCAACTTTTCGATTTGTGATACTACTGCCTGGGTATTGGATACCGGAAGCCCTTATCATATTTGTAATTCGATGCAGGGTCTGCAGGTCAGTAGAAGATTTGATGAAGGCGAGAGGTTCCTGAATGTTGGAGATGGAAGCAAAGTTCCAGTTCTAGCTTTAGGAATCATGAGTCTTGTAATCAATTCTCGTAATGTAATTCTGAGTGAATGTCACTATTGTCCAAGTTTTTTATTAAATATTATTTCTGTAGGCCTTTTGGCCATGTATGGTTATGATTTTTTAATAAAAAAAATATTTGCAATATCATTTTGAATGGTGTTACAATATTTGTTGGACAATTAAATAATGGAATTTACTTACTATCACAGCCTGTTAATGTGGTTCAAAAATTCAGTAAACGCTCTAGAATAGATAATGTGTCAAAAGTCTACCTTTGGCACTGTAGGCTAGGTCATATCAATAAGAACAGGATAAACAGGTTGGCTCAAGAAGGAATTCTTGAAGTTAGTGATTGTGAATCACTTCCAACCTGTGAGTCTTGTCTTCTTGGAAAGATGACCAAGTCACCTTTTACTGGAAAATGTGAGCGAGCCAGTGAACTCTTAGGTCTGGTACATTCTGATGTATGTGGACCCATGAGCTCAAGTGCAAGAGGTGGATTTTTCTACTTCATAACCTTCACAGACGACCTATCTAGGTATGGGTATGTCTATTTAATGAAGCATAAGTCGGAATCATTTGAAATGTTCAAACTATTCTGAAATGAGGTAGAAAAACAAACTGGGAAGTGTATTAAAACTCTTCGATCTGATCGAGGAGGTGAATACCTTTCCAATGAGTTTCTGACGTATCTAGGGGAGAATGGGATTCTCTCTCAGTGGACTCCTCCTGGAACACCACAGCATAATGGTGTGTCTGAAAGGAGGAATCGGACCCTGTTAGACATGGTTCGATCCATGATGGGGTTTGCTGGTCTGCCGATCTCCCTCTGGGAATATGCGCTCGAATCGGCTTGTTACCTTCTAAATAGAGTTCCGAGTAAGTCTGTAGCCAAAACGCCATATGAGATATGGATAAGACGTAAGCCAGTACTCTCGCACTTAGGGTTTGGGGGTGTCCGACTTATGTTAAACGTTTAATTACAGACAAGCTTGGACCTAGGTCTGACAAGTGTAATTTTATAGGGTACCCAAAAGAGACCAAAGGGTATTATTTCTACCTTGCTGATGAGCAAAAGGTGTTTGTCAGCCTTAAGGCAATCTTTTTAGAAAAGGAGTTCCTTAGTGAAGGAACTGTTGCCTCTAAAGTCGAACTTGACGAAGTTCGACAGGTGGAAAAACCGACACATGTTACTGAACCTGAATCGGATTTGATTAGATCAGATCCGGAGCCCATTGATTATGCACCCTTAAGGCGGTCTGGTAGAGTACCACATCAACCGGACAGATATTATGGTTTCTTGGTCCGGGATGGTGATCCTATCGAACTTGATGAAAACGATGAGGATCCGATCACCTACATGGATGCAATGCAGAGACCTGACTCTGAGAAATGGCTAGAGGCCATGAAATCCGAAATGGAGTCCATGAAGGTCAACGATGTGTGGACATTGGTTGACCCACCCGAAGGAGTAAAACCCATAGGGTGTAAGTGGGTCTTCAAAAGGAAGAGGGGCGCAGACGGAAAGGTGGAGACCTATAAAGCCCGTCTGGTTGCCAAGGGATATCGTCAACGTTATGGTATAGACTATGACGAGACGTTTTCTCCTGTGGCAATGCTCAAATCCATTCGAATTATGCTTGCGATAGCTGCCCATTTGGACTATGAAATCTGACAGATGGATGTGAAGACAGCTTTCCTAAACGGAGAGCTGGACGAAGAGGTGTATATGATACAACCTGAAGGGTTCACATCCACAGATGAGTCTAAGGTGTGCAAGCTACAGAGGTCCATTTATGGACTTAAGCAGGCATCTCGGAGTTGGAACATACGTTTTGATAGGACGATCAAAACGTATGGCTTCGTTAAGAACGGAGAAGAACCCTGCATTTATAAGTGGGCTAATGGTCCAGCAGTAGTATTTCTTGTATTGTATGTGGATGACATTCTCTTAATCGGGAATGATGTCCCTGCATTACAGGGAATAAAGATTTGGCTATCGTCACAGTTCTCCATGAAGGATCTGGGAGAAGCTTCCTACATCCTAGGGATGAGGATCTATAGGGATAGATCCAAAAAGTTGCTTGGCTTATCCCAGTCCACGTACATTGATACTATGCTGAAAAGGTTCAGCATGGAAAATTCCAAGAAAGGCTATCTACCGATAGGCCATGGAATTTCTCTCTCGAAGAGGGATTGTCCGACAACACCTCAAGAGAGAGAGCGTATGGGTAGGATTCCATATGCTTCGGCAGTGGGATCTATCATGTACGCCATGACATGTACACGACCAGATGTGGCATACTCACTAGGGGTAGTGAGTAGATACCAATCTGATCCAGGAGAGAATCACTGGAAGGTTGTTAAAACCATCCTGAAGTATTTGAGAAATACTAAGGACCAGTGGCTTATATATGGTGAATCGGACTTGAGACTTATAGGGTTTACAGACTCTAGTTTCCAGTCTGATCGAGATGATAGCAAGAGTGTGTCAGGATTTATTTTTACCCTTAATGGTGGGGCTGTCTGCTGGAAGAGTTTCAAGCAGCACACTGTGGCTGATTCAGTATGCGAGGCGGAGTATATTGCTGCATCAGATGCTGCCAAAGAAGCGGTGTGGCTGAGGAAATTCATCACCGAGCTCGGAGTAGCACCCTCCCTTGTTGGTCCAGTTCTGCTCTACTGCGACAGCTCTGGAGCCATTGCTCAGGCGAAGGAACCAAAGGCACACCAGCGGACGAAGCATATTCTGCGCCGCTACCATCTCATCCGGGAGATCGTGGATCGAGGTGACGTCGACCTTCAGAAGATCGACGGGAAGGAGAACCTGGCCGACCCATTCACTAAAGCCATTGCGGTGAAGGAGTTCAACGACTACAAGTCGAAGATGGGTATTAGATACTGCACCGATAGGCTTTAGGCCAAGTGGGAGATTTTGGGAATAGTGTCCCAAAGCCAATCGTCAGCCTGTTGACGGTTGTGCTCCTTTTGTATTAGTACATGAATTATAAATAAATAAAAGTTATTTTGGTATTTTTTCATCACAAATGTTTCATCTTCTAATAACTCCTGTGTTGTGGTGAAGTCCTTAGGACTATTTAGACTCGACAAAGGAGGATTTGTCGTTTAGTCCTTAAACATGTTCGCGACCAAATGATACGTTGTTACCAAGGACGACAATATTTATCGAGCATAGGTCGTTGTGTGCCATATGGGTTGGTTGTCCTCATAACCAAAGAGTGTGGAGACACTGGTATGGCATACAGGTGAGATGTAATGGTACATCTGCACTGAACGTGACCAACTCCGGAGCTATTTCTGCTGTCAAGATTTGCTCCGATGGGATATGGGTATAAATGTCCCTCCGACCTGAGACCGCCACGGTGACTTGCAAGCAACTCACTGCACTTAGGCACTGGACTACCTGAATTTCTAATTCAGTGACGGAAGGTTGCTGGGTGTAGTCAAGTACTTGACTTGTCGGTGCGTGTGTCAAGATGGGATTGACCACTCCAGTTTAGGAGCTGTGTACAGTCGTGTTTCAATTTAGCAAAACCTTGGCCAGGGTAGTCCTAGTGAGGAGTCACAGGACTAATTGAGTTGAGCACGATTCGGATGATATCATCAGGGTTGACAGTTTAACTCTGAGTCATCCTAAACACAGGGGTCAAAAGGGATGAATTATACGGTAACCATATTCACGTAGGTTCTGAATGTTGCGATTGCGATTATTCGACCTATCCGGTCGTCGGGTACCATTGCTAGATGGTCACTTCGATTAGTACAGAAATTGGTTCCTGTGCTACCGGCTTAGGTTCGAACCTGCGGGGTCACACACATTAGAGGTTCCTTTCTGATCTGATGGCTGATTATGAGTCTTATCTATCTGGAACTCTATGATTGAGAATTAGGATTCTCTAATCATGAGTTCCACACATTTTGGGTACCGGGGTCAAAATTTTGAATTTCGAATTTTGAATTTGAAATTTGAACTCTTTGATCAGGGTTTCATATCGATGGTCTCTGATGCCTGATTGCCCATCGAATTTGGACTCAATATTTATGAGAAGTTTAATTAGTAATTTAATCACTAATTAACTCAATTTGATGGAGTAATTATTTTTGGATCAAGTCCAATTGAATTGGATTCAGTTTGGATTGACCCGATTAGGTTAAATGTTGACCTAATCGCTAAGGTGGTTTAGTCCCTGATTTGATCAGGGGTTAGGTTTAGTTAATTTCTGATTTGATTAGGATTTTATTAAGCCTAATTAAGCCTAATTATGTTGGGTTTAATTTGGTCTAATTGTGCTCAACCTATTTTAAACTAGGTTGGCTCAATTTGAATCAAACCACCTTGTTTTAAATTCCCTGCGTCACCCAACTTCCTTGCACCCATTTGAATTCACGAGAAGAAACTTCTCGTGAAATTTTTCTCACGTAAAACCCTTCCCCACGTCCTCATTTGTGCGCCATATGGATGGATAAATTAATTAGTTAGCCATTCAAATTCAAAGCATGTTTGAATTTGAATGGATAACTTATCACTTGCCCTTTCATCCTTATCCATTTTGTGCGCCACATTACTTACACGAGAAAAGGTTTCTCGTGAAACTTTTCCACGCACAAAGAGCCACGCCCCTTCTCTTCTCACGCCCAAAAGGATAGGGATAAGTTGGTTTTCGTTTGAATTCAAATTTGATTTGAATTCAAATGTGTAACCTCTTGTCTTTATCCTCTCACGCGGATAAGACACGTTCGACGTTGTTTTAAAAAGAGGAGAAAGGTGGGACGTGCGTAGAAAAATTAGGAGAGAAACTTTGGGGCGTGAGGAAGGCTTCTGCGCAAGGTGAAGGTCCAAAACCTTCCGAGAGAAAAAGAAAGAAAAGAGAGAAAATTGGGCGCAGGGTTTTTGGTGTGTACCCTAGGGTTTCTACCTAGGGTTCGGGAAGTGAGATTGGTGTGCCACGAGTGTCGTGAGTCCACCAAATTTCAGAGAGAGATCCATCAGCCTCTCAAGTAACTGTGCAGACGATCCGGAGTGTTCGAGAAGTCGGCACACATCGATCGAAGGAGTTCGATCAACATCTGCCATCAAAAGGGTGAAATCACGAACTAGCATTCGTGAGGAGCTGATCAGACGGGAGCTTCGTGTGGACGATCCGCAGAGGCAAGACAGTTGGGTGGCTGCGATGTGACGATCAGAGCCCTCCGACGGTGATCAGATTGCGGTGATCGACTACTCGCAAAAGGTGATGTATTCTGAACACAGTACTGTAAAATGTTTACTGATTCAAATTTGAATTTCAAATTTAAATGCATGCTGTTGTATCATATTTAGAACCTAGTGTAGGGTTAATTAGTATTAATTAATGAGATTAATTAATAATTCCGCTGTAAAATAGTAATTTTGAAAAAGTTTTAAAATTACCATTTTGCCCCTGCACTAAATTTTCGCTTCACTCACACCAAAGGACTCTCCAAAAAAATAGGAAAGAAATCATAAAAGCGCCAACAATCTTCTATGTATAAAAAGTCTCTTTCCTAATTTATATCTTATCTCTAATTCGGATCGTATTCGAATTAGGTAGGAGAATCATTGCCGCCCACCTTTATTGGGTCAACTACTTTGAGGTCAAAAAGGTCAAGCCAAATCCAATTTGGCATGGAGATGTGGGCATGAGTCCAAGTGTAGCGCAAGGAGATAAGAATAGAGTTTAAGTTGACAAGGACTCTTCATTTCTAATTTGATTCTAATCCAAATTAAATTTGGATTGAATTCACTTATAGAAATGAACCTAATCCAATTAGGAATCCAAATATCTCAATAAATTTTTAATCCAATTAGAAATTAGCCGAGTCCAAATCCTGATCGAATCAGGATCAAATTTTTTTTATACTCAGGATTGATCATATCAAACCCAATCTGAGTCGCACTGAATCTAATTCAATTAGACTTGATCCAAAGCTCTTTACTCAATCAAATTGAGTCAATTAGTAATATAATTACTAATTAATTCTCTATTAATAGTAAAGTCCTAGTCCCAGTGGGACTCTTCTCCAAAGTTTCAGTCCCAGTCCCAATAGGACTCCTTACCAGAGTCACAATCTAATTAGACCCTTCAACCATCAGATCTAACCAAATCTTCTAATGCGTGTGACCCCATAGGTTCGAACCTAAGTCGATAATATAGAAACAACTTTCTATACCAATCGATGTAACCATCTAGTAATGATGATCTGATGACCGGATAGATCGAAGTATTGCAAAACAACATTCTGGAACCTACTGACATATGGTTATTGTATAATTCATTCCTTTGACCCTAATGCTTAAAGTGACCTAGGATTTAACTGTCAACCCTAATTAAGTCGATCACATTGTATTTCAACCTTTCAAATCCATCTTATGGATTATCCTGACTAAGATTTTACTAAATTGAAATATACTTATGCATATCTCCTACTAATTCAAAAGGATTAATTTCATCTTGACTCACACACTGACTTGATAAGTACTTGACTACACCCAATATTCTTCTGTCACTAAGTTAGAAACTCAGATGGTTTGCTACTAAAGTACAGTGAGTTGTTTACAAGTCACTGTGGTGATCTCAGGTCTGAGGGACATGTATACCCATATCCTTCACAAGCTACTCTTGACAGTAGAGTACTCGATAAATGATCACGTTCGATGCAAATATACTTCTACATTCTATCTACACGCCATAACAGTATCTCTACACTCCTTGGTTAAGAGGACAACCAACTTATATGGCATGCAACGACCTATACTCGATATTGCTATTGTTTTATTAATAGCATATTATTTAGTCACGAACACTTTTAAAGACTTAATGACAAATCCTCCTTTGTCGATTAATTCTAGTCCTAAGTACTTAATTACAACACAGGAGTCCAAAAATGGATAATTTATAATAAAAATATCAAATAATTTTTATTAATAAAAATTTATATACAATTTACAAGATGAGCACAATCATTAACAGACTGACGATTGACTTTTGGACATATTTTCCAACAACTCTCACTTAAACTAAAGCCAATCGATACAATATCGAATACCCATCTTCGACTTGTGATCATCGAACTTCTTGATTCTGAGAGCTTTAGTAAATGGGTCAGCTAGGTTTTCCTTTCCGTCGATCTTTTGAAGGTCAACGTCACCTCGATCCACGATCTCCCAGATAAGGTGAAAGCGGCGCAGAATATGTTTGGTGCGCTGATGAAACCTTGACTCTTAAGCTTGAGCAATGGCTCCAGTATTGTTGCAATATAACTAGATGGGACCATCAATAGAGGATGTCACTCCGAGCTTACCGATGAACTTCTACAACTATACAGCTTCCTTAGCAGCATTGGATGTCGCGATATACTCCGCTTCGCAAATAAAGTCAGTCATAGTGTGCCGCTTAAAATTTTTTCAGCAGATTGCTCCTTCATTTAGGATAAAAATATAATCTGACATATTCTTGCTATTGTCATGATCTAATTGAAAGCTGGAGTCGGTAAACCCCACTAGTTTCAAATCAGTTTTACCATACACAAGCCACTGGTCCTTATTATTTCTCAAATAATTAAGAATGATCTTTACGACCTTCCAGTGGTTCTCTCTTAAATCAGACTGATATTTACTTATTATTCCTAGTGAGTATGCCACATCTAGTCTCGTACATGTCATGGCATATATAATAGAACTCACTGTCGAAGTATATGGAACTCTACTCATACGCTCTCTCTTGAGGAGTTATCAGACAATCTCCTTTCGAAAGAAAAATTTCATGATCCATCAGAAGATAGCCTTTCTTGAAATTCTTCATACTGAACCATTTTAGCATGGTATCTATGTATGTGGATTGGAAGAGCCCAAGCAGCCTCTTAGATTTATCCCTATAGATCTTCATCTCTAAGATGTAGGCTACTTCTCTCAGATCTTTCATGAAGAATTGTGACGACAGCCACACTTATTTTCTGTAATGCAGAGACATCATTTTCGATTAAGAGAATGTCATCCATATATAAAATAAAAAATATAATTATTGAACCATTAACCTACTTATATATCAAGGTTCCTCTCCGCTCCTAACGAAGCCATACGTTCTGATTACTTTATCAAAACGTATATTCTAACTTCGAGATGCTTGCTTCAATCTATAAATAGATCTCTGAAGCTTGCATATTTTGGACTCATCTGTGGATGTGAACCCTTCAGGTTGTATCATATATATTTTTTTGTTCAGCTTTTCATTTAAAAAAGCTGTCTTCACATCCATTTATCAGACTCCATAATTCAGATATGCTGCTATCGCAAGCATGATCCGAATGGACTTGAGTATTGTCACAGGAAAAAATATCTCATCATAGTCAATACCATAACGCTGACGATAACCTTTGATAACCAAACGGATTTTATAGGTCTCCATCTTTCCGACTGTGTCCCTCTTTCTTTTGAAGACCCACTTACACCCTATGGGTTTAACTCCTTTAGATGGGTCAACTAATGTCCATACATCATTGACCTTCATGGACTCCATTTTAGATTTTATGGCTTCAAGCCATTTATTAAAGTTGGACCTATGCATCGCATCCATATAGGTGATCGGATCCTCATCGTTCTCATCGAGTTCAACAGGATCCTCATCTCGGACCAAAAAATCTAAGTATCTGTCCGACTAACGTGGTACTCTACTGAATCACCTTAAGGATGTTTATGTATTGGGCTTTGGATTTGATCTTATCAAATTTGATTCAGATTCAATCATTGGTGTCGGTTCTTTTACTTGTCGAACTTCGTCAAGCTTGATTTTTGAGGTACTTATTCCTTCACTAAAAAATTATTTTCTAAAAAATATGCCTTATTGCTCACAAATATTTTTTATTCAGCAGGCAGGTAAACGTAATATCCCCTCGTTTCTTTGGGGTATCCTATGAAATTACATTTATCGGATCTAGGACTGAGCTTGTCAGTTTGTAATTATTTAACATAAGCCAAACACCCCCAAATCCTAAAGTAAGAGAGGTTCGGCCTATACTTTGACCATATCTCATATGGTGTCTTACTAACTGACTTACTCAGTATATTATTGAGCACAAAATAGGCTGTTTCAAGTGTATATCCCCAAAAGAAGATTGGTAGAGTTGCAAACCCCATCATGGATCGAATCATGTCCAACAAGATTCGATTCTTTCTTTTTGAGACACCATTATGCTATGGTGTCCCTGGAGGGGTCCATTATGAGAGAATCCCATTCTCTTCTAGATATGTCAAAAATTCTTTGGAGAGGTATTCACCTCCTCGATCGGACTGAAGAGTTTTAATATTTTTTTCAATTTATTTCTCTACTTCATTATGGAACTGTTTGAACATTTCAAACGATTCGGACTTGTGTTTCATTAAGTAAGCATACCCGTACTTAGATAGGTCGTCTGTAAATGTAATGAAATAGCTATACCCTCCTCTAGCATATGTGCTCGTGGATCCACATACATTAGTATGTATCAGACCTAGTACATCACTAGCTCGTTCACCTTTTTCAGTAAAAGATGACTTGATCATCTTTCCAAACAAACAATACTCACAGGTAGGTAACAATTCATAATCATTTTTATCAAGAATCTCTTCTTGAGCAAACCTGTTCATCCTATTCTTGTTGATATGACCTAGCCTGCAATGCCAAAGGTAGGCATCATGATATCATCTATTCTAGGGCGTTTATTAGAAATGTACATTACATTAAGCCTAGATACAATATAGATACCATTGTTTAACTATCCATGCAAAATTGTAACACCATTTAAAATGATATCACAAATTTTTTTTTTTATTGATATTTCATAATTAGATTTGGTCAAAAGGCCTACAGAAATAATATTCAAAAGAAAATTAGGATAGTAATGACACTCATCAAGAATAATGTAACGAGACTCGAATACAAGCTTGATAATTCCTAAAGCTAGAACTGGAACTGATCTTCCATCTCCAACATTCAGGAATCTCTCACTATCTCTAAATCTCCTACTAATTTGAAGATCTTGCAATGAATTGCAAATATGAATAGGGCTATCGGTATCCAATACCCAGGTCATTGTATCAAAAAGAGAGGGTTACAAGGTGTTATCACATAAGTATCTTATCTAGCAACTGATTGCTTCTTCTTCTTTGGTCTGTTCAGATCAAAGGAAGCGATATACTGAGGATATTTTCTCTTCCAGTGATCCTACTTCTTACAAAAGAAGCACTCTGCCTGACTTTGATCAGCTTTGAATTTGGATTTGTAGAACTGACTCCCAATACCTAGCACCTTCTTATTCTTCTTCTTTTTTTCTTTCTTAAAGGGACGACGACTATCCAAAGAAGATCCTCCCAATAAATTCACTATCTCTTTATGGAGCTGGTGATCTTTCTCAAAAATCTGTAGCAGCCCCAATAGATCATGGTAGTTGACTACAGGCTTCATCATTCTAAAATGACTGAGGAACGATGGGTAGGACTTGGGCAGTGAGTTCAAGATCATATTCTTTTCCAGCTGTTCATGCAAAGAAAAGCTGAGTTTACTTAGTTTTTCAATCTGTTCGATCATGTACAATACATGATCGGTAACAGATGTACCCTTCCTCATCCGGATGTTGAAAATAGTGCAACTAGTCTTATGCCGCTCAACGTCATCAAGAGTACCAAAGAAATCACTCAACTCTTGGAGCATCTCCTCTGACTGAGCTTCTTCAAATTTTTGACTGAACTCATCATTCATGGAGGCCCGTATAATGTAACGAATCATGGTGCGATCGTTAAGCCACTTCACATAAGTGTCTCAAACCCCACCTCGGGCATTGGGAGCAGGCTCCTCAGGTGCCGGATCTGTAATCACATATAGGATCCGCTCGTGCTCCAGAAAAATCTTGAGCCTTCGATACCAGTTATCGAAATTTGATCCGATTAATTTCTCGCTGTCCAATAGTGATCAGAGCGACAAATTTGAGGCCATATCTGCACACACAAGGAAAACACAAAACCTAATTAGTATATGAATTTATTAATCCTAAAAATATGGACTTTAGTCTAAACATCCTCACATTATTTTATACAAATTGGTAGCCTCTACCTTCAATTCAAAAAATTATCTTAATTCTTTAGCGGGTACGAGAATCCACATAGACTGCATATAAGCTTGAGGATGGCTTGATCAACCCATATACATTTATGAATAGGTTATCAACCAATTGTTTCTCCAAACAACTTTTAGTAATTGATTTAGCCTCAGATTTCATTTCAGTAGGCGATGGGCCTCCACTGAAAGTTTCGGTTAGATCAAACCATTAATATGAACCTACTCAGTGATTCTACCTAATGAGTGATCAGGCCTGAGGATGGCTCGATCAACCCAACCATCATTAGATAGTTCAAAAAGTCATCATATGATAAATGATAATTCCATCATTCAAAGAAAATATCAAATGGATGGCGCCTGCAATGTCAATCAGAAATAATGGACTCATTACCATTCACTTTAATAGGAGGCTATGATCTAGTTATCACCATAACCAGCTCATTTTAGGGACCTAATAATTTAGAGGATTTAATCAATTCAGAGACGTGAGAAGAAGAGATCAATCAGTAGACTACAATCCTCCCACTAACTTTACCAAGTCACTGAATCGAGTTAGGGTTATGCTGATTGAATTGGCACCTAGATCAGTCACACTGATCAACCTTAATGGCATGGGCTAACTCGAATCACTTAGCGATCTAATCAAAATCTAATTCACCAAATTAGTCAGATAAATGAGATCGATGGGAGGGTCTGTTAAGCTTGCCTTAGACACCATCGAAATGTCAGGTAAGCTGCTCCCAATTAAAAATCATCGATCAAAATGCCAAACTTATCTTAGACATCAATTGATTTATTAACTTTGATTTGGCCAACCTAATGATTCGGATTCAACCACTGAGCCATAATCAAGATCTATTTGGTCTAATCAAAGATATGGACTTGACCATCTACAACTATTGTATTAGAAAAATCCTGATTAATCTAATTCAATATTTGATTAGCCTTAATCATTTTCTCTACATGATTAATCAATTCTTTGATTCTAGTCTTAGATCTAATCTACTTAAAGAGAAGGACCTAATTTGAACAACTCATGCCCCATGTTTTATGCAATATCATTAGATCTCAAATCACAATTTTAGATCCAATCAATTTAACACTTAATTCTTAATTAAGTTTTGCATCAACATGGTTAAGATTTTGAAATAATTTTTATGTAAACTTTTTACATTAAATCATAAAATTTTTTTTAGATCAAATCTAAAATTTTTATGATTTTAAATCAAAATAATTTTGATTAATCAAGATTAGATATAACTAATTTCTTCGTAACTTGCATTACATACAACAACACCTAAAGTTTCAAGATTTAGAATTTTGTAAGAAAGTAAATTTTTCTCTTTTTGCTTTTTTTTTTCATGGGACCTCACAGTGGCACCCCTATACGCCATAAGAGCACCCCATTGAATGGGAAGAGATGGTTATGTAACCCTATTTGCTCCTATGACCGGACGGTCTGGTGATTATCCAATCCGAATACTTTGCTACTTAGAATATCTAATCTAACCAGATGATAATCAGATCTGAAAATAAACTTATTTAGATCTAATCTAAATAATAAATAATCAGATCTAACATCAAAAATCAGATCTAAGATCATAATAATTCATATTAAAATAATCATGCTCTAATACCAATTGAAAAAATATACAGTAGTGCTATACATGTAATCTTAAAATTTTTATGCAGTGAAAATAAAAGATTAAACAATTTAATCCTAATCACATGCACAAGATCTAATCTTAGACTACCACATCATGATCTATAATATGAAAAATATATACTTTAGATCTGAAAATAAAAAATACACATCGATCTCATCGATGCTGAAATTCTAGATCTAACTATTAGATCTAACATTACGATTAAGATAAGATAGAAATCATTACTGAACCAATTTGATATTGATCTCCTTTGATCCAACAGTTGGAGAAGGCATTCCTCAGGTCGCTCACAGCCACACAAAGACATCTGACCTTTACAGAAAATCCATGCGAAGACTGGCACAGATCAGGGGTTTGGAGGTGCTAGCTTACAAGCAACTTTGACAATTGATCTCTTCCTTCTACTTCAAGCAACTTGGACACTCCAAAGCAAGAGGGGATCTAGAAGAGGAAGAGAGGAAGAGGAGGAGAGGCTCTGAAAATGAATACACTAGCAAGGGAGAAGAGAAGCATGATGCCAAAGAAGAGGATCACCCTTTTTATAGACTAGGAATTAGGGTTTCACTAAGGGAAGGGCGCCAAGAGTCCACGCCAAAATCACTTTTGGCATCCCAAAAAATACTAGAAAAATCACTATGATGTGGAGAAGGATTCTGGAGTCTCTCATGCTAAAGAAATCTCCAAGAAAAATAGGGAAGAAATCATAAAGGCACCAACAATCTTCCATATATAAAAAATCTTTTTCCTCGTTTACATCTTATCTCTAATTCGGATCGCATTCGAATTAGGCAGAAGATAAGATTATGGCTCATCAATCATTGCTATCCATCCTTATTGGGTCAACTACTTTGATGCCAAAAAGGTCAAGCCAAATCCAATTTGGCATGGAGATGTGAGCATGAGTCCAAGTGTAGCGTAGGGAGATAAGGATAGAGTCCAAGTTAACAAAGACTCTTCATTTCTAATCTGATTCTCATCCAAATCAAATTTGGATTGAACCCACTGATAGAAATGAACCTAATCCAATTAAGAATCCAAATATCTAAATAAATTTCTAACCCAATTAAGAATTAGTCGAGTCCAAATCCTGATCGAATCATGATCAAATTTTTCTTGTAATCAAGATTGATCGTATCAAACACAATCTGAGTCAAACTGAATCTAATTCAATTAGACTTGATCCAAAGCTCTTTACTCAATCAAATTGAGTCAATTAGTAATCTAATTACTAATTAATTTTTCATTAATAGTAGAGTTCCAGTCCTAGTGGGACTCTCCTCCAGAGTCTCAGTTCTAGTGAGGCTCCTTACCAGAGTCACAATCTAATTGGACCCTTCAACCATCAGATCTGATCAAATCTTCTAATGCATGTGACCTCATAGGTTCGAACCTAAGCCGGTAGCATAGAAACAACTTCCTATATCAATCGATGTAACTATCTTGCAATGGTGATCCGACAACCGAATAGGTCAAAGTATTGCAAAGCAACATTCTGGAACCTACTAGCATATGGTTATCATATAATTCATCCCTTTGACTCTAATGCTCAAGGTGACCTAGGATTTAACTATTAACCCTAATTAAGTCGACCACATTAAATTTCAACCTTTCAAATCCATCTCATGGATTATCCTGATCAAAATTTTACTAAATTAAAATACACTGATGCATATCTCCTACTAATTTAGAGGGATCAATTCCATCTTGACTTACACACTAACTTGATAAGTACTTGACTACGTCCAGTATCCTTCCGTCACTGAGTTAGAAACTCAGATGGTCCGGTACTAAAGTATAGTGAGTTGCTTATAAGTCATCGTGGAGGTCTTAAATCTAAGGGATACTTATATCCATACCCTTCACGAGCTACTCTTGACAGTAGAGTGCTCGACAAATGATCACGTTCGATGTGAATGTACTCCTACATTCTCTCTACATGCCATAACAATATCTCCACACTCTTTGGTTAAGAGGACAACCAGCTCATATGGCGTGTAACGACCTACACTCGATATTGCTATCGTCCTATTAATAGCATATCATTTGATCGCGAACATTTTTAAGAACTTAACAACAAATTCTCCTTTGTCGATTAATTCTATTCTTAAATATTTCATTACAACATAGGAGTTCAAAGATTGATAATTTATAATAAAAATATCAAATAATTTTTATTAATAAAAATTTATATATAATTTACAAGATAAGCACAATCATCGACAGACTGACAATTGACTTTGAAACATATTTTTCAACAATATCTAGACATAGGATGCTCCAATCACCGTCAATGTCTCTAAACATGATCTTTCCATCTCTCGTAGTATCCGAATTCGCTCGTCCTCATCAATCATAGATAGAGCACGAGTGTCTAACATAAGATCTGACAAACGATCAGTCTACGTAATAAAAAAAATTAGCAATACATTATAGATCATAAAACAAAGATATAATGTAGTTATATAAAATATTTTGTATTAACGATGAGAAGTAAAATGAAGACTTAATGAATTGAAATTGAATATAAAATTGACATAAGACAATTTTCGAGATCTTACCAACGTGCGCATAGTAAAACTCTGACCCTCGTATCTGAAATTATATATCAAAGCTGTTCGATGACCGATACTATAATGCTAAAAAATCAAGTCATGTAGTCCTCGGTATATGGATGACCTCCCAATATATGATCACTATGAACTATATGATCTTGTCGTGTATTCCAAATGGTGATATACTGTGCATGTCTGATACGCCAATCAATATGAGCTCTCCTTCGTCGATCAATACGATGAAGTTGCTGGCTGATATCAAATTACTCTGGGATGCCCTGAATCTGATCAAACTATCGTAGCACACGATTTGAAAGGTGCACTCTACCATATCAAAACAAATAAGCGACATCCTAACAGTCCATATATCATATCCATCCGTATAAATCTATAGTAATATGGACAATATCTGATCTGTGTATGGTTCCCACAAAAATTGATAGAGTTAAAAATAAAATCGGATTAATAAGCTCATTTTTCAATAGACTATGAATACTATAAAATAATATTTATACATAAATTAAAATTATCCGTCTATGTATATTAGTCAATGTATCTAGCTGACATCTATAAACTCATGCCATCTTTGTCGACATATGGTGTACGTCGAATGCAACATTCCATCTACTCGACAGTATGTTCACATTAATTGAATTTCATCAGATTAAAAATAATAGTAAGTTGCAAGTAATAAAATTAATATTTATATATCTATATTTTCAAAGTATGTCTAATCTGAATGGAACATCGGGATTGTGCTGCTCTGATGGCATCTCAAGCAACTGTCTTCGCAATGGACTGATAGCCGGCATCCTCTCCCATGTTCAAATCTGTCAATTAAAAAAAAATCATATATGATATACCCAATCAGAGCTATAATAGAATGTAAAAAATTAAAGTTTGTATATTACATATCTGCAATAATACAAGATAACCTCTGATTTTTGACTGATCTGCCGCAGAATCCCAACACATAGTCCTATACAGGCAAGTTAGTACTGCACTGCCCCAACTGAACCTATAAGTAAAATCTTAATCCTATAATGATAAAAACATCAACTTCATCTTGTTAGATGAAGTATGGCAAAAAGACACTCTCTAGTAATCACAGTACGTAGCCCTTGATATACTGCAGCACCATCTCTTCTGGTGCATCATCTCTAATGTAAAAATATCGATAATGATCATCCAAATACTCTATCCTCAATCATGAATGATCAAAAAACTATGCCTCATGCTAAAATCCTAGTAATCGATAGCACATATCCTACCATTTTGGAATGCTAAGAGTGAGATCAACCTCTGTAACTGCTTCACCATCAACTGATAGTTCGGTGAGAACACTAACATCCTGTAATGTGATGATCACCTCACTGAATGGAAGATGAAATGTGTCTCTGGGTGCCATTTCTCAAGTGAGACAGTAATAAGACTAACGTCCATCTATATCTGCTCAATTCGATAGACTTCATAAAATCTCAGATATTGCAAATAATTTATAACTCTATCTGGGATGTTCTTCGTCCTCATATGTCAACATCGGTTTGTCATAATCAGAGGTGTTTGAGCTCCTGCAATAAATAGAATAATTAGATAATGTGTATCTCTCAAATAAGATTCTCTTTACAAAAATATAAATAGTAAGATTAGAATAAAATACTTACATTACCATCTAGAATGATCTGTGAGCAATGGATCTCTTGCAATATAAGAATACTGCAGTCTCGAGAGCCCGGATGCCATCCTCCGTAAGTCATAACATACTAATAACTCTAAAACAATAACATACATCTCAAGTGTATTAGAGCATGAGAAATATTACTAATTTTTCATGATAATATAACTCTGCAGTCATACATAGAACAATGGATAGAATAATACATAATTTTGAACATAGATTACACAACAATTCAACTATCAAAAATATATAAAATAATATATAACTCTAAAAATACATAGAGCAATATATCTACTGCCTTTAATGTTTTTCACTACTTGAAATTGATGTGTGTGGAAGTAACCTAGGACAGCGACGATGATTATGACCCTATTCCCTACAAATGCATAATGATTCTTGTTTCTTATTTGCCTATCATCTATCTTATTTCGTAGTCTTGTTGACTTTGGCCTGCCTTTCTGCTTAGATCTCAAATGATGATGATTAGGAATACATGTGAACATATGTGTGGACATCCAATAGTCTTCATATGGTAATGGATAAAATTCGCCACTCCAAGTATTCATGTATGCCGCAACTATGTATGCATCATCCACGAATCCACTAAAATGTATAGCAATTTCTTGCACACAGTTAAAACGTGTGAACAAGGATATTTATAGATGCTCCACTTTCCACAATAATATTTTCTGTCACTTAAACTCATAGTTTGAAAATTTTCTCCACCTCTTAACCCTATATTTGCTCTCCTTGTAAGCACTTCATAAATGTCTATTGGATATTAAATGCTGTTACAATATGCTGGTTAGCTTTAACTTGATCTTCTACAATCTTAATTGCAATATGAGGAGTAAAAAAACTATTTGCATTCTCCTGCACATATCTTGAAGCTTGGGCACGTCTCATATTAAAATATTTCACAAGACGGTAAAATATCATTTGAATACAATTGTAATTAGCACATTTCTAGCTCCTCGTAAGACACTTAAAAATCTTCAACAAATTTATAATTAAAACACCATAGTGCATACCAGCATCATGTGCCAATGTCTACTTCTCTAGTTCCAACTCAGACAGCCAACTCCAAGCCTATTCACTATCTTGATCCTACCCATGACAAAGTGCTCCCTGCTTGCCATACTGCTCTTTTGAGCTGTACATTTTTAAAGTAGTGTTGAAATTGCTGCAGATATGTCTTAAGCAGTATCGATGATAGATACGTGGCGGATTCCATCCAATAGACTCATTTATAATGATATTTAATATACCTAGATGTCTGTCAGAAATTAGACATATTCTATTTCTATCTGGCGCAACATGTGTCCTGAGCCGAAAAAAAAACCAACTCCAACTAACAGTTGTCTCCTCATCCACAATTACATTTTCTAAGGGATAAATCCTATTCTCTGCATCAACTTCTGTTGTAATTAACATCTTACCTTTAAACTTTCCATATAAGTACATGCCATCGATACTGATCACAGGACGGCAGTACCTGCAAACTTAGATGGATAGTTAGAAAGCCCAAAAAATATAATTTAAAATCTGCACATCGAAATTTTCAGTTGAGAAGAAATCCATGAAATAACAGTGCTAGGTTTGCATTTTGGAGTGTAGCCATATAGTAAGGTAATTTTGCATAAGATAGCTCTCATTCTCTATAAATATCAACCAACGCCTTCTGCTTTCCACACCATACTTTTCTGTATGACATTGTATATTGAAATTGTTTATTAACGGCTGCCACAATAGCTTCAACTTTAACACCTGGATCTTTCTTAACCAAATATCGGACTAGTGTGCCAATCATCCTTCCACTGATATGTTTGTGGTCTCGACTCAATCCCATAAACAAACAAGTGTGACAACTCTCATATTTTGTGATATGAAAATATCCATGCTTTTTCAAAATTGTAGTACGAAGCTTCCATTTACATTCTTGTTCAGTATGTGATGATTCACATTGTATGGACCATAATTTTGAATGTGACTGAACTACATTGTATGTCTGATACTTCCGAATGTGATAAAGATCAACAGTTTTCTTTAACTCATCTTTACTCTAAAACATCAGATCTATAGAAAATTCAGTCATCGAGGAGTTCCAAAATGAGAGTCAGAGTTCAATCTTCGACCAGCACTAACACCATTATTTTGATCTAAATTTAAGTTGCTAAAAAATTATAGAGGTTCATACAAATGAGATTCAGATTCTCCTACATTATCATCTTCATGCAAACAAGATTCAAGTTCTCCTACAATATCGGGCTGATTATCTTTATCACCATCTTCTTCTTCATCATTGTTACTGTCCTCATCATGCCATTCTTCATCAGCCTCATTCTCATCTGATTCAAAACCTCAGTTATCAAAATTTATTCCAATGCTGATCCAATCATCGTTCTCCATTTGAGTGTCGTATCTCACACTTACTGCTACTTCCAGCATAGAAGAAGTCACCATAGACGAAATCACCATAGGAGAAGTCACTATAGGATTTTGAATAATTGGATAACTAGGGCGAACAGTATTAGAATGCTGTTCTGCAAACATAGCCTTAACACTAATGGTTTGCACCATTGGACTTATGAAAGATGAAGAAGGTCCAGGGGTATTATTTTCTTGAGTTAAAAGCCTACTAAAGTACCCAAACCTCGGTTCCATCATTTAAATAGTATTTTTGATAGAGGATACATCTTTTTTTTAATATATAATTTAATATATCAATATTTTAAAAATTTCAAAGAGAATGTCAGCATTTTTTGGACATCTTTATCATCATTAATTGGAACTAAAATATACTTGCTCTGCATTAACTGTCTCGATAAATTAGGAGATCTCTACTTTAATTTGATTTATATTTTTTTATCTATAGGAATACCACTGTATAGATGGTTCAATAATTCTTGACGTGATAATGATGAAGATAATCTAACCATCCGACTTGCAGGCTGATTGTACTGCACGTTATTTTCATCATTTTCTATTGTGCCATCATAATACAATAGTAGACGAACCCAAGTATTGGATATTTTCTCAAAAAATTCTGACAATATTAAAATTAAAATATTTAATATTAATAATTATTTTAATAAAATGACTAATATAATAAATACATCCCATCATCAATTAATAGGTAAAGATAGATCCTATCCCATTCAAAATTACATTAATTCTATAGGTAATTACAGTAATCAAACGATACGCAATAGAATTCGAGAGAAATTTCAGTAACATTTTTTTTTCTCTCCACACGACTGAAGATGTATGAGAAAAACTAAAAAAAAATATTATTTAAAATTTCTCTCGAATCCTCTGTATATCCTTTGATTACTGTAATTACCTATAGAATTAATTGTAATTCTCAGACTGTTCAAACTAGACAGTCAATTGATCAATGTACATAATTCTCCTATCCATACAAAAATATATAAATATACGAATACCGTAGAATATGTACATTAATTAAGAGATGAATCTGTGATTCTATGCAATACAATATATTTAAATTTTTTAATCAAATTTTAGAAAAAATTAGATTTCGATCAATTTTTAATAATATAACAAACAACATTAATACATTAACAGATACATTAAATTAACGAATACATTAGCACAAAAAAATGACTAAAAAAATTCGAAAGAAGAGAGAGAAGGAAGAGAAAGGAGAGGTGCAGTGTGGGTGGAGGGGCATCGAATGGAAGGGAGAAGAGACATCAGACAGGTGGCCGATCGGACAGAGAGAGAGAGAGAAGAGAGGGCCTGTGGTGGGGGGGCAGCCAGATGAGGGGAGGGGGGTGTTGGATGTGAGGAGAAGGGGGCAGCTAGATGGGGTTAAGGGGGCGGCCGACAGGAGGTGAGGTGTCGAATTGGAGGAGAGGCAACCAATGGGCCAGGGGGGTTCGGATGGGGGGAGGAGGGGCCAGAGGAGGAAGAGGGAGAGAGAAAAAAAGAGAGAGAGAATAGAGGGAGAGAGAAGGGCAGCGACTTATCGAAACGGATCGAGGAGAGAGAGTTATCGAAGAAGAAGGATCGGAGAAGAGGCGTCGTCTGAGAAGAAAAATTAGAAAAAAATATTGAGATATATATATATATATATATAAACATATTAAATAATATTTCTAAAAATATCATTTTGAATGATATTTTTAAAAATATCATCCACAAACGCCACTCACAATGACGTTTTTAGAAACACCACTCTCAGTGGCATTTTTGTTTTCCTCCACGTAAATAGCTAACCGGACCACATAAATGCTATTTGAAATGGTATTTTATTCGTAAAAAATATCATTTCAAATGATATTTTTTTATTTTACATTATTTTGATAAATAAATTTTAATCAATATTAAATTGATAAAAAAAAATTTAATTTATATCAGTAAAAGACTCCCCTTTGAGAACAAAGTACATTATAACCAGAAAGAACTCGCAACAGCACACAAGCTAACATTCATGTCAAAAATGATACTATATTGGAATCACATGAGTCAAAGTCGACAGTTGTATACGTGAATTGAACAGCAGAAAGATAAGATCACCACCAACCACCAACCACCATCTGTATCACTATCAGCATGGATGCTGTCACAAGAAACTTTTTGAGTGCATGATTTTGGGCAAAGGATAGTCAGCAACAACTGCTAGTAGAAGCATCAGCTTGTGGTGGCTTCTGCTTAAAAATGTTCCTTTCCACACCTGCTGAACCTTCAGCCAAGAGGCTCGGTGTATCCAAGATCTGCATCAGTGATGTAAATAATTATTTGTCATTTTTAACGGACAAGAAGTAGCATATTGTGAAAACAAGGGTACAAAAGATGTAAGTTCAAACTCCGGTAATTCCTGCTCGTAATGTTTCCTTTTTCCTCATTAAATGGTCTGTGCTTCCTCTAAAACTCTAGAACAATCTCAAAAGCAAGGAAGAGTAGATCACAAGTATTTTATCCAAAACATGGCCAAGGAAAGTGGGAAAGAGAGAGGAAAAAAAAAAAAGAGGAAAACCCAATGGACGAAACCAACAAAAGAAGGTTCAAGCTAGATGACAGGCAGTGCTGCCTAGAAATTTCGCATGGGTATCTCAAGTTTCCCAAGACTTCAAGCTCGGGAAAGCATAGAGACAATATACTAGAAAACTAGAATAGGCTGATTACTCAATTGGATTTTTAAAAAAAGTCTCACTTAAATGTCATTTTATGGACCACATAATAATGGGAAACCTTACAATAATAATGCTAAAAAATTGCAAGAATTGTTGTACCATCACATGATTGCAAGAATTAAAGTACCATCACACATAAGATTGTCCTCAGAAGAGGGTTGAAAAGCTATGTTTTGGCTAATGTGAGCAGGGTGCCTTTTTCTAGGGGGCATGCCAATGATTATCGTGGCATTTTGCATTGTGTCACAAGTGTCTCTGCTTGCCAGCACTTTAAAATTATGAAAACAGAGCATCCAGGTAACACATAGTAATCAAGCCTTGTACCCACAATGTTCTCTGACTGAAGCTCTAAGACAAGTTATGTTCTCAGTTTTTTCAGACCTTTTAGCCAACTCCAAAACTGAAACATTTCAATTTTTCCAATCAACTATTCAAAACTCAGATTCCTTTTCAGAAAATTATTGGCCAATTTATGTCCTTTTAATCCTATGACAATTTATTTTATCAAAATTGTTAGGTTGCAAGAAATTTAGGAGAAAGGTAGGCCTTTGCATGGTATGATGTCTGTGTAGTTTGAGACTTTTAAGGGGAAAGGGGCAGAGGGGTTTGTATTATAGATTAAATTGCTTAAATAGTGGGTGTGCAAGATTTGAGCTCGAATTTCTCTTTTATAAGGTATCAAGCCCAAAATCTTTCATGTTTTAAATTTGATTCTCCATCCATCTCCTATAATTTGTAGATCACCACCCGTGGGTGCAAGTTTTATGGATCTATCATGAACTTTTCAATTTTAAGAACCTTAATGATTTTCATAGAAAATATGGATTAAATGACTGTATTATTTTTCATTTAAAAACTTAGCATTGAAACAAGCAACACATATCAACAAGAGGACTAAAAAAATTATAACACTGAATATAGAAATAAAAAATTTAACAAAATACAAAAATAGAAAACTAATAATAAAACATAAATACACAAAACAAAAAATAAAATAAATATATAAATAAGAGATGAGATAAAAGTGAGAAAGAGATTGATGGATGGATGCGATCAAATCATGCATCGATATATTTGGCATTGCTCATTTCTTTATTTGCATTCCTAAATTGTTAAATATAATCATGTGTTTGATTGACTTGAACCTTTTTAGGTCTCAAAGAAAATTCAGGAGCATATGCATGTAGAAAAAGGGGGTGTATATTTATGATGATAGAATGGGAAATTGATTGGAATTAAGAAAAGTGTTTAAATGACAAGACAACATATTAGTGCAGTTTGATTGGAACTGAGGAAAGACATCTAAACAAGGCAAGCTGACATGTTAATAATGTCTTTTTATTATTCTAATTTTAAATGTCAGTCAGACAAGGCCAAAGACTTGAGAGGGATCACACATGTATCTTTTTACCATGTGTATTTGGGAAAAAATGAAATCAGATCTAGATGGAATGTTCAAAAATTTATTAATTCCATTCTTATTTCACCAACATTTAGGATGGTGCATGTTAAGTTGTCATCAAACAATTAAATGATACATAGGCTTTATATGAAAACATGCATTCAACATTTAGATATTTTGTTTCCATAATTGATAAATGGTTACAGCCTGAGCCACCGAGATTTACACTTAAGGATCCCAATATACCATATATGTTAATAAGTTGTCTATATATTTTCTTGAACTTTTTTATTAATCTTTATTTTCTATTGCTCAAATACTTAATCATTTTGAATATTTCTAAAAGTTTATGAAAATTAGGCAGATGCATTGAAACTCAAGCAAAGACTAAGAGAGAACTGCCAAACTACAAAAACCAAAAGTCATTTGGCTTGGCCAAACGGAAAGTGGAATGTACATGGGCTCATGTTCCTTTGCCAGGTTACGAGATATATATATATATATATATATATATATATATATATATTATATATATATATATTATATATATATATATATATATATATATATATATGTACATATGTATGTATATATATGTACATATGTATGTATATATATATATATCGATGCTAGATGCCAGATTTCAAAGGCTCAGGTTAGGATATGTGTCAGTGTCGGACCTTTCAGTATCTAAGAATTTCTTCTTATTGAGCTATGTCCGAGAGCCATAGGAATGTCTGAGTGACAAACATATAGGAGTAACAAATACAATACTGGAGCATCATGTTTCATCTAAATTTAGTCTCAAAGAAATTGCAATCAAAAGAGTTAAGATATCTGAATCAGCAAACCCATATGCAATGAAAACCACTGAAATGTGCCAAATCACTAATTAAGACCATAAACCTATCATTCTTTCAGTTGTTACATTGCCAAAACATGTCATTTCGATGATAAAAATAATATTGAACAAGATAAATGTAATAACCATGATCAAATTAATATTGAACATGAGAATATTGATAACATCAATAATATTAATAATGTCAATTTTAAAGAAAACTGAATTTCAGCTTCATCACGTTTTCTTCATTATTGCTAGACTAATCTCCACAACTACATACTGAAAAAAACCTATCACCTTATATGATTCTGTACTATGATTTGAGATCTCTCTACCAAATGCTAAAAGGCTATTTGACCTAATGTGATGAACATGACAATATAATAGACGTGATGAAGCTGCATCTCTCCGAACCCTTGATCTATAAAGCAAAATATTTAATATGAGAATCCTGATAACATCAATAATATTAATAATGTCGAGTTTAAATAAAATTTAGTTTCAACTTCATCACCTTTTCTTCATTATTGCTCAACTAGTCTCCATAACTACATAATAAACCCGTCATCTTCTTTGATTCTTATGATACTATGATTTCAGATCCATCTACCAAATGCAAGGCTATACCACCTGATGTGATGAACATATATTGGCTATCATATCCCAAAAATATATATTCTGCACCTTTCTGGTCCCATTTTCCAGCCTTAGTTATGTTAAGTGTAGGCCACCAATTAACTCAGCATCCTTGTCAAAAACAACAAATATCGAAACTCTTAGACCGTAAATTACACGTATATATATGATATACCTATAAACAAATCCAACAAAATTTTAAGTCAAAATATTTTCTAAGTTATTATTCTTTCTTTGCATATTATTTGTTTCAAGATTTTTGGATAGTTACAGATTGATATATTATTTGTAGGAAACAGGAGAAAAATGTGCAGGAATTTATGGTTTTTGACTTTTGAGATATTATGACCAATATATGTTCATCATACCAGGTCATGTTATCTTTAAACATTTGGCAAATGGAACTGAAATCATAATACAGTGGCAAAAGGATCGAAGATGATGAGAGGTTTTTCAAGAATGTAGATATGGCGATTAGCTTATCAAGAGGAAAAAAAGGTGATGAAGTTGAAATTAGATTCTTTAAAATTAAAATTACCAATATTATTAATATTATCAACATTCTCATGTTCAAAATTTTGTTTTTACGGATCGAGGATTTACGACATCCAGAATCACCACTGTTACATCATCATAGTATTAGTTTGGTCATCAAAATTACTTTTTTTTTTTTTGATGATGTAACAATGGAATATTAGGTTTATTTTGTTAATTAGTTATTTAACACATTTCAGCGGTTTACTATCATATAATGGCTTTGCTGATTCAGATATCTCAACCCTTTCAATTGCAATTTCTCTTAAGACTAAAATTTATACGACATTAAAGTTTTTGTAGAGAACAGATGATGCTCTAGCTTCATATTTGTTACTCCTATAAATTTATCTTTTCCTTTTACTAGATGTATGCTTTGTCTCAATCAAAAGGTCTGGATAACATAAAGTGAAACTAATTTTCTTGACCTTGGCATAATTCCCAGTTGTAGAACAATCTTTCATGCACAATGACTTGGAAACACATATTTCACTGTGATAATATCACTCAGATCAGAGAATCAATAAGAGATAGACCTCTTAACAAATGAAACATCAGATGTACTAGAAGTTGCATACCTTTAAGACAAGCTCTTCAAAGCACTGCTCCACATTGACTCTTGTTTTTGCACTACATTCTAAAAACAGACATCCATATTCCCTTGCAAAGTCAATACCCTCCTTCTTTGTGACAACTCTCTCACTTTCCTGAAAAGATAAAACAGTCCAAATTTCCATCCCACATTTGATTAAAGATGTCGTCTCAATATAGGACAAGAAATTACCAATAGATACACTAGGTGATATGAAGGTAAGACATTGACAGATAATATGAAAATTGAAATTAAATAACTAATTTGCTGCACTGTATAAAATTGCACATTAAAATATATATATTTAACTATATACATGCAGATTACCTTATCAACCTTGTTGCCGACAAGCATTTTGATGCAATCTTGATTAGTGGAGTAAAGGTCTATTTCCTTAGCCCATACATCAGCAAGGTTGCTGAAGGTTTCCCTTCGTGTTACATCATAAACTGGCATTAATTACCCAGAAAAAATAATTATCAGCAAACTTTTTCCCCATAGGTCTTGCAGTATATCGAGCTATGAGGATGTCATAACATTTCTAAAGAAATCATGGTGTAGATATGCACACAGAAGAGATACAGTCCTGGTTGAAGAGATAGATCAGCCATCAAATAAAAATTGAAAAACAAATGACAGTTGCATTACTATTTGATTAGCAATTAAGATGATCTCTAGATTCTTGTCTTCAAGAAGTGGTTGTTTAATTCAATGTCTGGGAATTGAACACAATGAAAATGGTGGTCACAACCCATATTCAGACTATGGACCAGCCAGAATTCAGTCTTGCATGAGTAGAATACATTGAGCTAGGGCCAGAAAGGATTGCAAATATAGATCCCTACTCCAGTCCTTTTCTCCTCATGCCTCCCTTACTTCTGAGCTATAGGATAAAAGAGATGGAAGAATAAAAGCAGCCAGTATATTGTCTTCCTTTCCACTTGTTCAATGTACCTTTGTCTCTCTTTCAGCTTTCTTGTCCTCTATTTCTGATCCTATTCTTTCCTCCTAAGGACCTGTTTAGCTATCCTACAGGATTGGGTGGAAAATCTTATAGGATTCATGGATTAGGCCATCCATTTATGCATGACACTGTATCAAGTAAACTCCACCCAGCCCAAATCCTATGGGAGAAAAAGACTTTTATAGGTTTTTTCTGCCTGCAGCCTAAAGACTAAAATCTAGGCTAAGTTTGGACATGTTCTTAGAAAATGGAAGCTAGATGGGCCAATAAGCCTGATTTCTACAGAAGTTTTAACCCAATCTTATAGGCAAGGTTCACCGTTTTGATACCAAGCCCATACCAATACCAACCTGTTACTGTATTGGTATAGGGCCGATTTGGCATACCAAATATCGATACACCCCTCTTACCAGATACCGGTACCATACTAGTATGGTATGGTATATCCCATACCACTCTATTTGGTATGGTACAACAAACTTTGCCTATAGCTATAGGAATATTCAAACAAGCCCCAAGTGGTTCTCATTCCTTCTTTGCCCCTTTAACTTCATTTGTCATCTGAGTTTATTAGAAGATTAAGGGACGGAGACAGATATAAAGATCAGATAATATTGTCCCACCTACAAGGCAATCTGAATAATTTGAGAACCAAATTTTCTTGTAATGCCTAGATATCACTAGCTAAGAGTCACTAGTGCTGCTGAATAGATCTACAACTCTTTCCCTTCAATCTTAAGTTTCTTTATCCAAGTAATATTTGAAGCTATTTACGATGGACAAGTTTATAGTTTCAGTTTTGCAGTCTCTTGTCAATTTGAATGTGTGAATCTTATATAGTGCTGATCTCATTTTTGTTCAGTTGATGGTTTGCTATAATAAGTTTCTAAGAAGATGTAAGAGATAAGATATTTATCTGATGCTGGTCTTACTCTCTCAGAAATCGACGCTTATTAGGTTAGTTATTGAAAACAAAAAAAAAAGAGGTGAAAGATTCATAAACACACCATTTGATCATTTTCGCTTACAAAAATATATAAATTTACAATTCATTCTTCTTTCAATTTTTTCATGCAAGGTTTGCCAAATTGGTACCAGCATCATACCAACCAGCAACCAGTTTGGTACAATACCATTACATATCGTACCATGATATAGTGTACAGAGATGAAGAACAAGAGAAGAGGGGAGAGAGGGAGAAACCCACCCAACCCTAGGAGGAGAACCAACAGGAGGGGGGTGTGGGTGTTGGGGGAGAGAAGATGAAGGGGAGAAAAGGGAGAGGAGGAGAGGAAGACGAAGAGGAAGGGGGAGAAAGACATACCTGTTCAAATGTCCCGAAGGGGAATGGCACCTACGTCCGCATTGATCAAGGGAGATGGCGTTGGCACCGTCATTGATTGAGGGTGATGGCATTGATGTTGGCATCAATTGAGAGTGACAGCATCGGCTAAAGGTTTGAAGAGGAGGGAGGGGGGGAGAGATCAAAGTTGAACACAGTTGGGGGAGGGAGGTATTGGAGGGTAAAGAGTTCTATTATAGTAAGATGACCTATTTCGATTAACTGAACCATCTCAATTCCTGGCAATTTGGTTCAATTCATCTTAAACCTTTCGATTCAGTATGGTTCAGCATACTCCGATTCCATGCATAGTTTTATGATTCTATGAAAGAAAGGGTGTTAAAGTATATATCACATATATTTCTTGGATTGTTGTGTCATCTTAAACAAAAATTTATAGCCATTTTCTCAAGAATAATAAGTATAGAAACCTCTCATTCAAAGAAGAAAGATAAATAACATTAAGATTGCTTACGTGTTCATATGGTTCTCATACATGCTCATGAGCAGTTATGTTTATCCGCATTTACAACATGACGTCAAATCAGCATAACTTCACCAAGCTACATTTGAAGAGGATGGAGCTCCAAACAGTATCTTTTACATCATTTTATAGATTCAAATTGTCAATAGCATTTTTTTAAGTGCGCTGTTAATCTACTATTATAATTGGGATATCTGCTCATTCGATGAGTCAAAGTTGCATTTTTATTAGTTGAACATACTTATCCACCTTTAAATGCCATTCAAAACAATTGAGTTGGAAGAAAAAACTTTATGTTATTAGTTCTCTAGGCTAACAACTATTAGGATTGCATTCATTCCTTATTAATGTATGATAGCACTACAAGTTGTTAGGATAATGCGATTTGGTAGATTTAGCAATGATGAATACTAGCTCAATAAACAACACTTGAAACCTTTGCCCCACCACAACCTCTTCCTATAAAAGGACAACTCCCAAGCACATTTTGAATCTAGTAACATCCTTTCCAAGTACATATTAGACCTATTCAATGGGCAGGATAGGCCAGGCTCAGCCCAAGGAACAACTAAAATTAGCCAGGCTGAGACCTGGCATGGCCCAGCCTTTGGTCCAACTTTCCAGGCACGAGCCCGCTACTTACTCAGACTTCAGGCTTCAAACCAAGCCTGGGCTTCCTAATGGCCAATTCCTCTCCTATCCCAATCAGATCTCCAACGTCAACATGGAACATCAAAACTTGTCCACCACATCGAAAAGGCTTACATTCCTCTTCCTATTCATTGAGATCCCAAGGTGCATGGATTGAAAGATGAACTCATGACTCCTCTGCTTGACCACCAGCCCCAGTTCCGCAACGGCCTCCACATCACAAACGCCCTCATCATGGAGGTGGTCGAGATGGTCCTCATTGACAAGGTAAACAAGTTTCTTGTCTCCCTCATCAACCTTGCTGACACCACCTTCATTGGCTTGTACGGCAAGGATGCCCCGCTCCTCATTGCCCACCTCGCCCTCGATGTTGAAACCCTTGGATTCATTAGCGAGGTCGCCTGCTAGACCCTGCCATCTTCCAACCCATCCTGGTAGATGGCCACATCCTAGTAATTGCCCTCCTAGCGACAGATGGATACCAAATAGGGTTACAATGTGAATGCACACATCATGGCAAAGGAAATTGTGGCCACCATGGGGGCGGAGAGAGCTAATTCTACTAACAAATGTGGTAAGGATCCAAGAGGACTGAAACTAATCCAAGAGTCTAGTGAAGGAGATCGACTTTGGTAGGGTAAGGTGAAGGATGGGGGGGAGGCGTAGGGCCTCGAGAGGGTGGTGGGGATGCAGGCAGGAAGGGGAGCATGGGGAGAGGTGGGGGAGGGGTTTAAGGGTGTGGTGGGAGAGGGAGTTGAGGAGACAGGAGTAGAGAGGGCGGAGAAGATGAGGAAAATATTTTATATTATATTTCATATTATATGATATATATGATATATTATACAAGTTTTGGCTCAAGCCAGGCAAATATAAACCTAAGTCCATCCTATTTAAGGAATGGGCTTAAATTTTAGGCCCAGCCCAGGCCAATTCGGAACTCTATGGACTTGAGCAGATCAGATGTGCCATTTAGCATTTGAACAGGTCTAGTTCATATACAGTGATCCATTTCAAAACAAGATGATCAATAAGAACCGGTTGATATCAATATTGTTCCAATAATCAATCCGATCCCTCACCATATTGATGAGAAGCTCAACATGTTCCATGAATCTTGTCATAAGTCTCAAATAAATAATACACACAGACATAACGTGCAAGTGTTCATAGCTTGATGGCAATAAATCTTCGCACAGAAGAGGTGGATGCAGCTGGCATAAGCTTGAAACTAGATCAGCAGCCTATGCAACACAATTCAACAAGTTTACAGTGCAGTTAAACAAATTACATCATTACTTTACAGCAAACAAGATTTGGCATCAGTGGATGTGGACATGATTACAACTACCCTTTCTTATGTTTGCAGCGATAAATAAGAACATAATGCTGCTATGACAGAAATCAAGGCCATGTTGGATGACTTGAAGTTTGCTGTTGAGTTAAATTCTAGATCTAGATTGCTTGTTGTGGATGACAAATAATAATTGCCATTTGGCTTTTTCAGTGAAATATTTAGGTGGTAACTGAGACAACTAAACAGTTGCAACTTGCAAGGTCCACTCCAGATCTGACTTTTTAAATGTAGAGCCACCAAACAGATTTTACGGATTGGTTGGCAGCTGTCCAGCTAGAATCGAAATGTGTGAACTAATTTAAATTTGTAGAGATGATTTCTATATGATTTGATCTGACTTTTATTCTTCAGGATAGCAAATCAGCAACTGAGATTGGAGAATGAAAAAAGGACCAAGGAGAGGATGTGTGAGAGAAGAATATAGGTAAGAAGGAAATATCAGTAGAGTAAAGAAAATAGAAGACCTGCAATGCTCAAAAGAAAGGAAACGAACTTCAATCTGTTCAATATCTATAACCAAAAACTGATTCTGCACCACCTCCCTCCTTTTATATCTAAAGGCATCATGACTCTACAGAATCTGCCTCCCTAGTATACAAGAACAGTTATAGATGGTTACCCTATTTTTCCAGCCAAAAGAAGGGACTTTCCAAGGATAGCAAAATTTGCAACTCCATCCAATATTTAAGGCTATCAAAATCCTTCAATGTCAAATCCAGATAAGTATAAAACTATTCTTGTCCAACCTAGATCAAAGTAGAGTCTTTGTCATATTCCTACTCGAAATGGGAATAAAAAATCCCACCATGAGAACACCACTAGAAAACAGAAAATCCTAAGAGTCTCCCAGAAGACTTCAATATAAGACACTCCATACTTAATTAAAAGAGCAAGTTAACCAAAAATAAAACTAAAAAAAATTAAGATACATAAATATACACCTACCTAATTCAAACTTAAACTACATCAGCAGTAGAAGAGATGTTGAGTCTTTGGATATATGGTTTCTAGGGGTTGAAGAATGTATTTCATTATAAATTCAGTTCACAGATTACAGCAGATGGGTATCTATATGTAATAGTAATTAATGAAATCTTTCATGACTTTCAAAAATACTATATTGCTTCATAAGTAACATACTAAAGATTGAGATGTTGAAAGCCCAGGTCTGACATGTTGTCATGACAAATGAACTAGGGTAGGAGATTCTTTTCCTAACATGTATCTATCTCTTCAATTGCTGCAATTATCCATACTACCTAAAGCTGTACAACATTAGAACATTACATAATTTTCAAGCTAGCCAACATTAAATAAGAAATTCAGTTAGTGAACTATTAAGGTAAAACATTTATCTCCATGCAATTGTTTGTATGAGCATTACTGCAAGAACATCATCATCATCAATTCCCGACCAAAAAGTGATAGTCTGGCAACTATTACCCTGCTTCCTTGATGATGATGACCCTTAGCAACTGCAAATTGCATGCAGAAAACATATATGTAAATTTGGGGAAAAGAACAAATTCTTGCTACAGAATCCTCATACAGTAACCTCTTTCCCTAATTCACAGTGCCTTCACTTATCTAGATTAGATTATGATTACATATCAAAACCAGCAAAATACTGCATTCCAAATATAATATAATACATAGGTAGTTTTTTTATGTACTTAATCCAGATACATGAATACTTCTAATTCCATTAGACCTGTCAACCAATTGGGTCTGACCAATCAGAGCTTTAGACCCAATTAGCCGAATTTAACCAAAAGTAAAGGCTGAGATCTTTTCTCCTCTCTCCCCAGTCTCTTATTCTTTTCCCTGTTTTCTCTCTCGAGCATGAGAGAGAACCTCTCTCATTTCTACCTCTCCTTTGCCGACTATATCCACCCTCCCTCCCTCCCCAACATTGCTGCCCATCGGCCACTCTCAACCTCTGCTTTCTCTCCAGAGCCACTACCAACAGCCACCGCCAGCATCATCTCCTCCCTCTCTCAAGGGCACATGCTGCTGCTTCTATGGAGGAGAACAGAAAAGGGCAGAGATCTGGAAGAGATGGCCATGCAAAGAGGGAGGCATCAAGAAGGTTGACAGTGGTGAGCTGGTGGGTCATGGCCTCTTGTGGGCTAGCTCACAATTGAGTGGGTTGGAGAGGGCCTTGTCAAGTGACTTCACGATGAAGTCCTCATTGGAGGCTAGATAAGAGCAATTGTACATGTGCCAAATCTCCACCATCTGATCTGTAAGACAATCTCATAGTCCCACCTCAAACTCTCACTCATAGCTTTCTCCCTCTCTATTTGTCTTTCTTCTCGTTGTTACAATATCAAGATATTGGGGGAGATTCTTGGGTCAGTCGGGTTGGGTTAGGTCTCGGGCCAAGTCAAATTCTGACCTGACCCATTGACAGGTCTCTGTTCCATAGCCATATTCGATATGTATTGGATAATAATAAGCACCAGATAAAGCAAGCTTACGTGTCCTTATTTTAAGTATCTTTTTTTAATCCATACACTTCCTTGATAGGTATGACAGAAAGAGGTTTTCTTTGATCATATGGACCTTTTAGTTAGTACTTGAAATATTAATGTTATATTATAGAGTATAGACAATGTTATCATGTTAACCTATTATGCACTGCAGATGCTTTTTTTGCACATGTGTTCATATTTATTTACCCTTTGTTGTATCATAGCCATATTCTATCCTAATTTTGCTGAAGGTTGACCGAACCAGAGTATTTATATCCATGCTTCATAGCACTAAATGGATTTCACCTGACACCTGAGATCAGGATCTGAACAGCTGATCCTTAATTTGTATCCTAAGGTGATCCTTAGCATATCTTTCATTGTAGTCCATTTTAATTATTTTATCAACATAATATACATGTTATCCTTGATAACTTGCCGATTCATTGCTTATGAATGCAAAATTCTTGGCATTTAGCATGTATAATTACATAACAGATAATTCTTTTTTATGGATTATATATTTATTTATTTGCATTTTAGAGATCATTGTATTCCACAATAGTGATCCTCTAAATAGATTTTGGAGTTTGTTGTAGGCTTGATCTTGCTGCCATATCCAAATTCTCATCAATCTTTATGTGCCAAAGATAACAATAGATGTACTTCTCAGTTCTTACACTATCGGCCAGAATTGTGTACATAGATCACCAAGCTATTGAGGTTGGTTAATTGAATTGAAGGATTAGGAAAGATAAACCAAGATTGCTGACCAGAACATGAGATATTTGAGCAGTTTCAGCATGCTAGATATCAAAACAGCCAGCTGTGTATGAAAAACTAAACTCCAAATGTGTTTCATCATCAATGCACGATATAAACAAAAAAGTTAATAGAATGAAAAATATCGAATTCAAATTCTACAGTATAAAAATGGGTAACGCAGACATGCATACCCATGATGATCCCTTGTGCTCCTCTGTAATATGAACTGGTTAAAGTTCTGAACCTTTCCTGTCCAGCTGCATGACAGATATGCTTTTTGTGTTACCATTAATTTGCATTCAGAAGTCATAAGTTGTTAATTACACCATAGAATGTCCTTTTAGAATCTCAAAAGATGTGTGTGTGCGTGCATGTATAACTTACCAATTAAAATAGATAGAAGAACCCACTGCAAAAAAAAAAAAAAAAGTAATTTAATTTAAAGGCTTCTTCTTTGTTGAAATAGAATTTTCCTTGCAATTATGAGAGATAAAACTATGTAAAAGTAGGTTTGGACATGCCAAGAGACAGGCTGATAGACTTTCAGAAACTGGCTAGTGCTAGAAGCTTGGAGCGCATCTTGCTTTTGTACATTTTAAGGCCACAATCACTTGTCAGCTTCCTGATGTTTTGTTAACTGGCACTCTACCTTATGAACCACAGGATTTAATGACACTAATCTGAAACATTGTTCAACAAGCGCTTAAACCCAACGCTAACGTGAAAATGTTGTGCAACTTACGTGGAGTTGGCCACATGGATCCAAGTACAACCCAACAAGATCTGAGATATATCTACAAACAATCTCAACTGGACTATAACACCCTATTAATTGTTGCTGGATCACAAGGCAACTTGGGTAAAGAAAGGGCTATGATGATTCCTCAGATTTAGTTGGTGTAAAAGGAAAACTTCCTTGTTGATTTTGTGCTTTAGAAATCTTAGACCAAACAGCCGATGATTAAGAAGTAGAGACAAAGAGGAAAAGGTCACCTAGAGCAAAGATTTTACAATTTAAAATTATAATGGGATCCAATTTGTTGTGTATTACTCTAAATCCATTGACAAGAAATACATTACATAGTAAAAGGTACTCTAAGTATGACGCGCATGTGCAAACATGCAAAAAAAGAAAGAAAGAAAGAAAGAAAGAAAGAAAGAAAAAGAAAAAAACCAACAGCATATGAGATATTATACCCAGTCAACTTACTAGATATGATAATTGCTCATGCTAATACGAAGTACAACTCATGAAAATAAATGCATATGCATTACGCAGCATTTGTTGGCAAATAGCATGTCATAAAGACTGCAGTTCAACATACAAGTAAAAGGGGATGAAAATATAAGAATATTTTTGATTGTTTTAAATGGTGGTTATGCAAGTAGATATTGCTATCATCATATCAGAATGGATGATTTATTTGTAGATGAATGTGCTTTACTACAACATCAACCTCCTTATCCTTCCATATATAAAAATTTCTCCAATTCCAATAACAAACCTAGGAGCTCTAGGAAACTCTGAACAGTTGTTCGAGTACTGAGTTACATTTTTGTACCATTCATGCAAAAATTGGTATTCTTATATCCCAAAACCAACCTTCTTTCTCCCACAACAGAAAAAGAATATCAGTTCATTGTGGCATTCTAATCAAAGTTCACTCCATTCATTTTAGGGTCATTCTTTATGTCTAACAAGGCTTCTTACCATTGGAGCCTGTATTCTTTAGGAAGGGTGTAACTACTCAGAAATTTTAACTTTCAGCAACAGCGTCACTAAAAATAATGTATTTTCTTCATTGGGCTAATTTTCATGCATGAATAGCAATGCTCAGGGAATGAGCTCAAATTCAACACCTTCGGAGAAATCAATAAAAGAAATGAAATTAGGATAGAACCAAAAGGGAATCTAGATGACATCTGATAAGATATAAAGAGTTAAAGCATTACCAGTGTCCCAGATTGCAAGCTTCAGCTTTTTGCCTCCAATTGTAACCATTTTCACCTTGAAATCCACACCTTTAAAGAAAAGATGAAGCATTTAATCAAAGAACGAATAAATTAAACAAAATTGTGAAAAACCTGAATCGGCTAGCCCAATGTTGATGAAAATTCTTTTAGGAAATCAGGTGCAAGGACAAATATTAACTTCTGAATAATCAAACTAGCCACATAATCCACACAGAGCACATAAAGTAGCAACAAAAATAATTTGTTGAAAATAATGTTTGATATAAGAAGGATTACAGGTAATCATGTTAGCACCAACCATGATTGAAAAAACATAAGATGAAGATGTTTACGATGTCACAATTGTGAACAAATTAAGATCATTGTTCCCAAAATACCTACCAAATTAACATGTTTTCATGTGATCACTGCTGCCAATTAGTCTTTGTTCTGTGCAACTCTAAAAGCCTCAAGTATGAAAACAAAGACTTTTAATTACATCACTCTTAATTATCCTTGACAAAAGAATAAAACAGAGCATCAACAACAAACTATAATACAATATCAATTCTAACTCAATAGGACCAAATCCTTTCATTTTCCAATTTAAACATACAGCTACTATCAAATTCACATATTCAAAAGCGGTGCACTGCATCCACTGCTGCCAATTCTGGCCACCAGATATTCTTTGCAGTTTTAGTTTCATACCCCCATGTATTGCAACAGAAACTCAGTTATCACACCAAACAATATATACACAAACAATATTACAGGACCAATTCAACTAAGTAGCCGCAAAAATCACGTCTTCCAATCCATATGTACAAATAATATCAAATACTTGCATTCAAAAGTAGTAGTACTTTTCACCCAATTATTCTTTGCAGCACCCACACCTTGAAGAATTACAACGAGAACTCATTGATCACATCATTCTCACAATTATCAGCCACAAATACACAAACGAAACATTCAGAAGCGATGAGAGAATATAATTTCCATACAGCAGCTTCAAATTTTTCTCTTTTGTACATATATGTGCAAATATTATCGAACTCCTTGATAAATCTCTCCACCAATACAATTAAAACGCACTGCATTACCGAAAATAGCTGCAAGAAACAAATGGAAGGATCTGAAATCTCACCAATCGTGGGGGAGAGATCGTCGAAGGAGTCCGATGTGAATCTCAGCAGGAGGCTGCTCTTCCCCACCCCCGAATCCCCGATCAGCAACAACTTAAACAAATAATCGAACTCCGGTTGGCTCGAGGACGAGGAATCCATCGTATTATGCCCTAAAAACCATAGAAAGAGCATGCAAAACCATAAGAAAACATCGAAAAGAAACGACTAAGGGAAACCTGGATCCGAAGAAGCGATCTTTCCACAGCAACGAAGCCCTCAAAAGAATCTCAGCGTACCTCGAATCTGGAATCAAGGGAGGAGGAAATCGAGATCAAGGGTTTAGAACTCGATAAATTAGGAGGACTGAGGGCGAAGGCGATGGTAGAAAGGAAGAAAAGGAGGGAGGAATAGCGGGTTGGCGAAGAAAGCTACCGATGGCGATTAAACAATAGAGGGAAACGGTGGCGGTGGATTCTACCTTTCCTTTTTCTGTTTTTTTTTTTTTTTTTGTGGGTTTTTAATTGAGCACGTCAACGTGGACCTACGTTCCAACTCTCTTTAGCTGCATGCAGTGAACTTTGAGGTCGGGTCTCATCATCATACGCTCAGTGGTGCAACGAAAATTTATTACAAAACATAATGCAAAACTGAAAATTTATTACAAAATGTAATGCAAACCTTAAATCCATCACGAGATCCAAACCACAATTGCAAAATCCAAATAGATAAGAGGGAAAAAATGCTAGGGATACACAAGGTGGTGATCAAATGACATGCTACCATGCAAAAATCATATTGTTGTGTGACTCATCCATGTCTTATAGCATCTTGGTTCGGAGAATGCATCTCATATTCTTTTTTCCCTCGAAAACTTGTTCCTCATAGAATTAAATATCACATATGTAACTTATTTTACATGAAGTTTTGCATCACTTTGCCCACCTAACATGATCTTGAATGTCCTTTCCATATGTCTGATATTGCTTGATCGACGGCTACTCCTTAGGTTTGGGTTAGAAGTGCTATGTTGCCATACAATGGCATTATTGAGTAGGATTTGCACATGATGGCATTCTTCATCCATTAGTGTTCTAGCTTGGTTTTTTAGGACATAGCTGTAGAATGAGATGGCACTTCAAAAATTGGAGATTCCAAGCTTGATCCTGAGTAGCTCAAGTAGACACCCGCACTTGAATTATGACCAAAAATATGATTTACATCACAAAAACTTGATAGTATATTCTTTGGAACTCCTATTCTCACTAGCTACAGCCCTATTAGGGCTATGCATTAGTCCAGACAAGCAAATGACATCAAGCATGAAAAGTCATCAAGTGGCAAAGAAGCCAATCCATAGATTTCTAAGGTGTAGGTTTCGAAAGAGATCTTGTACAATTTAAGTTTCTTTGAGTTATGTCGAGCATGGAGTTAGTAGTAAAAGGCTATGAACAAGTGTGGACAAGCTAACACAATAGAATAGTCATTGAAAGGCAATGACATTAAGTTAATTTGCTTGAATGTTTAAAAAAATATAGAGAAGCTTAAAGGAACAAATCCTAAAGTTAGTGATGTATTTGAAGTATTTTAGAAATAAAAGAAGATGATTGGATAAAGGTGCATTATGGAAAATTAAGAGGAAGAGACTTAGAGTCGATCCCTAGATCAATGAGTCGACTCTAACATGTATTTTTCAAGTGGCATAGACTTGGAGTCGATCTCTACTTAAGTATAAGCTGACTTTCTTAGAAAAGACAGAATATAGAAGTTTCAGTACCAATTTTCAAGTTGACTCCTATTTAACTACGAGTCAACTCATAGTTGCTCGAGTCGACCCCTATTTGATCTCAAAGTGACTTAACTATGACTGACAACAGTAACGGCTAGTTCTATAGAAATTTTAAATTTTTTTCAAATAACTTCCAACATCTAGTTTTTAGTCCCCAATGGCTAGAAAAGATTAGTATGGCTTCTTTAGAGGATTTAAAGGCTTTCAAACACAATTAAGAGCTAAAAGAGTAGATCCAAGAGGAAAAAAAAGAGAAAAAGTCAAGTTTTTGGTGAAGGCATTAAATATTTTTGAGCAAATTAAAAAAGAAGGATTCAAGAGGATTTATTGAGTGAGCTATCTTGAGTACATCCATAATAATCTTCAAAGAAGTCTCTCATTAATTGAAGAAATAAAGTTCAAGCTTCAATGAACATTCATCATTAACATCAATTGAGCTTTAATCAATTTTATTATTATTGTACTCTTACTTGTTATTTCTAATTTCTATTGTATATCTTATTTCTTTGTAAGTTTCTTGGAATAGAAACTTATGAGATAAGCTTGTCTAAGTCCATAATTGGACATTGCATTGACTAAGTTTACGAGTGACTTAGTTAGAAAGATTTTGATTGATTTTCTATATAAAATCAACTAGATTGATGGTAAACCTCCTAAAATAATCGATTGGATTGATTGAGTCCAGTTAAAACAATCACATGGTAATCAAAAGGATTATAATTGAATTTTCAAATAGAGATACTTGGAGGTGGATGTAAATGTTGAGTTTGATATTGAACCACTATAAATCTTTGATATATGCATGTGACTTCTCTTAGTTTGCATTGCCTCTTAAGTACTTATTTATTTCTATATTTCTTGCTTTGTATCATCTCACCATACTTCATATACTCTGAAATTTATGTACAGTAGGTTTAAGAGTTTTTTAAAAAATCTAATTCATCTCTCTCTTGAGTAGTCTCTTTGGATAATTGTGATAGCCCGGCCCAGCCCATGTAAGAATCCCAGCCAAAGCCCAAACGAACAAAAAAAAAAAAAGAAAATAGGTCCTCTCGTCGGCTCCCAATCGGAGTCGGAGACGAGCTCCCTCCAGCTCTATTTAAAAGGAGAACCCTCCTCGCTTCCTTCCACGAAGATTCTAAACCCGATCGGCGGCAATCGCCAGAAAATCCACCATGAAAGACCATCTCTGTGCCGTCCAATTTCTCGTCAGAAAAGTTTCGCCAGCGACAGAGGTAAGCCTCCTCCCCTTCCTCTCTTCTCCCCCTTCTTTTTCGTGTCGATGTGCACGCTCGTCGGTGATCGGAGTCGTCAGATTTTGTTGTGGAAGTAACCTTCATTTTTTGTCGTTTCTCTTTGATTCCGATGCCAGTGGTCACCGCCGACCACCGGTTTGGTCCCTCTTTTGCCGTCGGATCGCCCCCCTTCGGCTGTCGACCATCTCCGTGCCGACTGCATAGTCGATCGGCCAACCAATGAGGGGATTAAAGATCCCCTGTTTTGGTCAAAACAACCCACGGGAAAAGAAGAAGAAAAGAAGAAGAAGAAGGAAAAGAAAAGCAAAAAGAAAAGAAAAAGAAGGAAAAGAAAAGAAAAAGAAAAGAAAAAAAAAAAAAAGGGGAAAAAGAAGAAGAAAAATAATATAATAATAATAATAATAAGATTTTCTCTCCTCTCTTCCGTGAAGAAAAAGAAAAAGAAAAAAAAAAAGAAAGAAAGAAAGAAAAGAAGAGAAAAGAAAAAAATATTAAATTAATAAATAAATAATAATATAAATAATAAAATATGAGAAAGAGAGTTTCTCTCTCTTTCCTCTCTCCTTTCAGCCTGAACTAGTATTTTCTCTCTCTAAAATTGACTTTCTCTCTCTACTTTCTCTCTCTAGAATCCTCTCTCTAGATTATTTCTCTCTTCTAAGATATTTAAATTTTAAAAAAATGATGATGAATTTAAATGATCTTCGTGATGGATTTTTGATCTGTGATCGTCGGACGGTACACCGACATCCACTTTGATCAGGTCAGGTATTTTTAGATTTTATTTCTCATGATTTTATTGAATTATTCACATGATAATTTCAGCATGATTTGATCTGATCGATCGAATTTGTTGAATCATATTGTCTGAAGAATTCAAGATGAGTTTTCTCTCTCTAAAATTTTCTTTCTCTAGAAATTTCTGTCTCTAAAATATTCTCTCTCTTGATTGATTCTCTCTCTAAAAAGATTAGTCAATGAAGAAATTTCTTTTAATAGTCCTGATCTGATTCTAATGAAGAACTCTGATCCATGATTGTCAGACAGCGTACTAGCACCCACCTTAATCAGACCATAAATCTTTAGATTTGATCATCCATGATTTCGATCTAGCCATGACTTGATTTGATCATGTTGATTTCATTAATCGAGATATTGGATCAATCGTAATGTTGGATTTATCACCTGATCAATTCGAATTGTACCTCATGAATTCTTCTCCTCTGATTTTCTCTCTCCACTTGATTTTATGAAATCGATGAAGAAACTCGGTCCTATCACTTCGAATCTGATTTGATCTGATAGTCAAACCTTGGATCGTTTAGGTCCTAATTAGATTTTGATTAGATAAAATTAGATGATCGGACCCAATCTAAACCGTTGAAATATGGTATTCGTATTCTTTCTAATTATTGAAATTGATTCTGTATAGGATTGTGGATATTTGACCATGGGATATCGCAATATGATCTACGAACAGAATTTTTGAAAGAAAAATTTATAGAATTATGTGGATTTATTGGAATACGTTCAAGGTAAGTAATGTTTCATTTTTTCTAGATTTATCGATAATTTATAATGTATTTTTCTGACATGATTTGTGAAACGATGCATGAATTGAATGAATGGTATTTTGTTATGAAAATATCTTATTTGAAATGTTATGATGAAGCATGATTGAATATATTGATTTCATGATGCATTATATTGATTGATTTCGATACTACATGATTATATGTTTTATTATCGAAATTAGAATATGAAATATGATTTATGAAGAATTATGATATAAGAAATATTATGAATTGACAATCTGACTATGTAAAGGATCCTGCCAATGGGGGCATATATGTTGGCAATTGATTGTCCTGAGGGTTTATGTCGCCAGCGAGACCAGCGACATGTTGCCAGAGAGACCAGTGACAAACTGCCAGAGAGACCAGTGGTTCCAAAGGACATGGCTGCCAGATGATTCACAGCCTACCGCAAGCAGATACGGGTATTATGATCCTGCCACAGAAAAAATATGGTCATAGCTCATGGTTGACGAAAAGAATTGAAGAACAAAAGAAATTAAAATCTGGAAGGAAACTTGAATTTTCGAAAAAGAAATGTATTTGGCATGAATTATATTGCATAATTGGAAATTGATTTCGAATTGATGAACTCTATATGCTTATTTTCTATAAATGATTATTTACTTAAATGCCTGATAAAATCTGTTGAGAAGTGATTATTGCTTACTGGGCTGTCTAGCTCATTACCTCTTATTTTACTGTTTTTACAGATGTTGAGGAATTAAGATGATACAAGATATGAATGGAAGAGTGATCAGAAGCAGAATCTCTATACTTTTATTTTCGGTTGAAAGTCTTATTGAATTTGATGTAAGGACTATGAATCATTGTTGAATTTATTGAGATATTAAAGAAAAAAAATTTAGATCGTTATATTTTAGATTTAAATTATTGACTAATTATTCTGCTGTTGTTTTAGGATAGTATGATAAGATGCCTTGCATGCTTATGGAAAGAGTTTTCTATGAGTATGCGGCGGTTGTCATGACCCTCAATTCATAATCTCGGATCGAGGGCGTGACAATAATAATTGATATCAGAGTAGATGCTCTTTTATTTTTTGAAAACTTAATTGTTTAGAGCTTAAGATCAATTGCAATCCTTGGAATGTCTTTTGATGAAGGGTATTCTCTTGTAAGACCATTTTTTTCTATGAATTTGATTATATTTGTTGAAAAGCTAGAATAAAATTTATTTTATTCAAGTACAATACTATGATTTATGGAATATAATTATTCATAGATGCGCACACCCATAAAACTATTAATGGTATTCAAATTTCTGCACATGAAAATAAATAAAATAATAAAGAAAAGAAATTAGCTCACTTGAATGTAAATATAATGAATATACTTTATTGTGCTTTCAATGAAAATCAATTTAATAGAATATATATATTTTCTTCAAATAAAGCAATTTGAGATAAATTGGAAATAATTTTTGAAGACATTATTGAAATAAAAGAATAAAAAGTTAGTATGCTTGCATATGAGTATGAAATATTTAAAATAAAATCATATGAATCTATCTTTGATATATTTTCAAGATTTATAAATATTATTAGTGATCTAAATTTATTGAAAAAATCTTATACTAATGCTAATCTTGTGAGAAAAATTTTTAGATCTTGGTCTAGATCTTGAAAAACAAAAATGATGGCAATTCAAGAAGCAAAAAATATAAATCAATTATATTTGAAAATACTTTTGGATTCCTTCATGACCAATGAGTAGACCATAATGAATCAAGAAGAAGAAAACAACAATAAGAAAAAGAAGATATTGACATTCAAATCCTCAAATCAGAAAGATAATATGAAAATTGAACAATCCAGTGATGAAGGCAAAGACTTATTAATAATCATCAAAAAATTTAGAAACCTTTTGAAGATAGAGAAGAAGAAGAAGTAAAAAAGAAAGAAAAAGATAAGAAAAAATAAAGCTTTGGCTAAGGGGGAGCAAAGCAAGAAGAAGGCAACTTGGAGTGACAATGAAGATTTTAGCTTTAAAAAAAGAAGAATAAAAGGTAAATAATATGTGCTTTATGGCACAAGAGGATAAGGTAAACTCCGAAAACCACATTGATTTTACTTTTGAAGAATTATGAGATGTATTTTATGAATTAATTAATGATTTTAAAATACTAGGATATAGAAATAAATGACTTAAAAAGAAAAATCAACTTCTTAGTGAAGAAAAAGAAAGATTTCAAAATAAAAAGATGAAGAAAAAATGGATAGTTCAAAGCATGTATTTTTAAAATTTTACAGCAGAATAATAAAATTTTAAAAATTTTAATCTTCTAGGTATGTCTTAGATCAGATCTAAACTACCATTAAGGATCTATGATATAAAAAATTTATATATAAAATATGATATAAAATAGAAAACTGCATCGATCACATCGATGCCTTGAATTCGATTTAACCTTTAGATCATATTAGTTGAGTTCAGAACTCATCACCTTTTTGCAGATCGATGATCTCCACTGCTGGTAGGCATGGTATGAAGCTCTTGCTGATGTTGAGCAGCCTTACAGGTTGTCCGATCTCTTCAGATCATCCACTCGAAGCCCTGATCGGATCTTCCTTCGTGGGAATGCTAGCTTGCGTCAAAGGCTTTGGATGGCTAATCCAAGCTCCTTTCTTTAGATCTCCTAGACTCCTCTAAATTACAAGATGAAGCTTTACGAGCAGGTGGTGGTGTGAAAGATTGGACAAGATTCACTCTTGTATTTTTTTCTCACAAAACCTAGAGTTGAAATCCTAGAACCCACAACTCACGTCCGAGAGGAAGAATACTTCCTCTGTTTCTTATGCACGGAAGCCCAACCCACTCTCAACTTTTTACATCCTCACTCTTAAGTTTCTCATGCCAAAAGTCACTCTTAATCTCGCACAAAACTGATCTCCTTTTAAAGTTGGTGTCCCATGGAAGATAAGGATAAGAAAAAAGTAGTTTCGATTCAAATTCAAACGTTGGTTGATCCTTATCATCAATTCAAATCAAATTTGAATTAAATTTTGAATCAAAATTTATCATCATCTTATAAACTCAGAGAGGGGTCAATCAATATCAAAATGATGCAAAAAATCCCATACAAAAATACTTTATGCATGGAGAAAGGTGGTGGCATGAAGAGGAGAGTCCAACTCAATTTAGACTCTAGGTTTTCATTCAAATTCAAATTCATTTGAACTCAAATTTAAACCAACCAATTTCTAATTCAAAAAAAACCAGATGAGAATGTGGAAAAGGCTTCTAGGTATGAGAAAAATCATGTAAAAATATTTTTCACATGAAGAATAAGAGGGCACAGAGAAAGGAGATACAAGAGATTCGAATTCAAATTATTTTCTCATCCAATTAGATTTTTAACCCAACCAAATTAAGTTAAACCCAATTGGATCACTAAACCTAATCTAATTAGGTAGTAAATAGCTTCGATTAAATCTTAATCAAATCATAAATTAATCAAGCTCAAATCCTGATCATATCAGGAATCGAACACTTTTAGCGATTAGATCATCTCATAACCTAATTGGGTCAAATCAAATTAAATCTAATTCAATTAGATTTGATCCAAAACTCAATGCTCAATCAAATTAAGTTAATTAGTAATCTAATTAATAATCAATTCTTCTATAATTCATCAATAATTAGTGAATTGATTTATTGTAACTTTTGCATAGGATTAATCATCAATCAAAATGACTGTTTTATCCTACAATGATTCTTAATCGTTGATCAGCCATATGATCAGTCAGAAATTTCTTTTGAGTATGACCCCATAAGTTCAAATCTAAGTCGGTAGTATAAGAATAATCTTCCTATATCAATCAAAGTGACCATCTAGCAATGATACCCGATGTTCGAATAGGTCGAAAGATTGCAAAGCATCATTCAAAAACCTATTGGTATATGGTTACCATATAATTCATCCCTTTGATCCAAATGCTCAAGATGACCTAAGATTTAACTGTCAATCTTGGTATGATCATCCACATTATATTTTAATTTTTAAAATTCATCATATGGATTATCTCGGTCAAGATTTTACTGAATTAAAATATACTGATACATTAACTCCTACTTATTCGGAGGGGTCAATTCCATCTTGACTCACACACTGATTTCGCAAGTACTTGACTGTGTCCAAAATCTTTTATCACTGAATTAAAAATTTAGATAGTCTGGCATCAAAGCACATTGAGTTGCTTGCAAGTTACCGTGGTGATCTTAGGTCGGAGAGATACTTATATCCATATCCTTCATGAGCTACTCTTGACAGCAGAGTGCTCAGCAATTGGTCACGTTCAGTGAGATGTACTCCTACGTCTCATTTGCATGTCATATCAGTATCTCCACACTCTTTGGTTAAGAGGATAACCAACGTACATAACACACAACGATCTATACTTGATATAGCTATCGTCCTAATAATAATATATCATTTGATCGTAACTTAAGATTTAAGGACTAAATGAAATAACCTCCTATATCGAATCAAATAGTCCTAAGGACTTCATCACATAATAGGAGTTCAAAATAAGATGTACATAGTGATAAAAAAATTAAATAATATTTATTAATTCAATAATTTATATATAATTATAATAATAAGCTCAACCGTCAACAGGCTGACGATTGGATTTGGGACACAATTTCCAACAACTCTCACTTGGATTAAAGTCAATCCGTACAGTATCATATACACCCATCTTTAATTTGTAGTCTTCGAACTCCTTAACACCAAGGATTTTAGTAAATAGATCGGTCAGATTCTCTTTTCCATCAATCTTTTGAAGCTCGACGTCACCTCGATCCACGATCTTTCGGACTAGGTGGTAGCGATGCAGAATGTACTTGGTCCGTTAATATGATTTCGGTTCTTTTGCTTGAGCAATGGTGCTAGTGCTGTCGTAGTACAACAAGATGGGGCCATTAAGAGAGGGTGCCACTCCGAGCTCATTGATGAACTTCCATAACTATACAGCTTCTTTTGCAGCATCGGATGCCGCGATATATTTCACCTCGCAAGTAGAGTTGTTCCCAGTATGCTGCTTGAAATATTTTCAATAGATTGCTCCACCATTCAAGATATAAATATATCCCGACATACTCTTACTATCGTCGTGATTCGACTAAAAACTGTAGTCTGTAAACTCCACATATTTTAAGTCAAATTCTCCATAAATAAGCCACTGATCCTTCGTATTTCTCAAATACTTAAGGATGGTCTTTACGACCTTCTAGTGATTCTCATCTAGATCAGACTGATATTTGCTCACTACTCTTAGTGAGTATGCCACGTCCCATCACGTACATGTCATGACATACATAATAGATCCCACTGTCGAAGCATATAGAATTCTACTCATATGCTCTCTCTCTTGAGGAGTTGTCGGACAATCACTCTTCGAGAGAAAATTTTTTTGGCCTATCGAAAGATAGTTTTTCTTGAAATTCTCCATGCTGAACCTTTTCAATACAATATCAATGTACGTTGACTGAGATAATTCAAGCAACTTTTAGATCTATCTCTATAGATCTTCATCCCAAGGATGAAGGATGCTTCTCCCAAATCTTTCATGGAGAATTATGATGACAACTAAACTTTTATTTCCTATAATACAGGGATGTCATTTCCAATTAAGAGAATGTCATCGACATACAAAATAAGAAATACTATCACAGAGTTATTAACCTACTTGTATATGCAGGGTTCCTCTTTATTCTTAATGAAGCCATACGTTCTAATCACTTTATCAAAATGTATGTTCCAACTTTGAGATGCCTGCTTAAGTCCATAGATGGACCTCTGAAGCTTGCATCCTTAGACTCATCTGTGGATATAAAATTTTTAAGTTGTATCATATACACCTTTTCTTCTAGCTCTCCATTTAGGAAGGCTGTTTTCACATCTATTTATCAGATTTTATAGTCCAGATGTGCTGCTATCACAAGCATGATCCGAATGGACTTGAGCATTGCCACAGGAGAAAATGTCTCATCATAGTCAATACTATAATGCTGATGGTAACTCTTGGCAACCAGACGGCTTTATAGGTCTCCACCTTTTTGTCTGCGTGCCTCTTCTTTTTGAAGATCTACTTACACCTTATGGGTTTTATCCCTTCAGGTGGGTCAATCAATGTCCATACATTGTTGATTTTCATGAATTTTATTTCAGATTTCATAGCTTTCAGCCATTTATCAGAGTCAGACTTCTGCATCGCATCCATATAGGTGATCGGATCCTCATTGTTCTCATTGAGTTCAACTGGATCTCCATCCCGAATTAAGAAATCATAGTATCTATCCGGTTGATGTGGTACTCTACCAGATCTCCTTAAAGATGTTTCTATAATAGATTTCAGATTTGATCTAATCAAGTCTAACTCTATGAGTTTACTAGATTGTGTCGGTTCTTCTACCGATCGAACTTCATCAAGTTCAATCTTTGAGGCATTAATTCTTTCACTAAGAAATTTTTTTTCTAAAAAGACTATCTTATTGCTGACGAACACCTTCTATTCGTCAGCAAGGTAGAATTAATATCTCTTGGTCTCTTTTGAGTACCTTACAAATAGACACTTATTAGATCTAGGTCCAAACTTGTCAGTTTTCAAATGTTTGATATAAGCCGGACATTCCCAAATCCTAAGGTGAGAGAGTGCTGGCTCACGCTCTATCTACATCTTATGTGGTATTTTATTTACAGACTTACTCAAAATTTTATTTAAAATATAATAAGCTGACTCGAGTGCACATCCTCAAAAAGAGATTGGCAGACTTGCAAAGTCTATCATGAACCGAACCATGTCTAACAGAATTTAATTCCTCTTTTTCGATACACCATTATGCTGTGGTATTCCAAGAGGGATCATTATGAGAGAATTTTATTCTCTTCTAAGTATATCAAAAACTCACTGGAGAGGTATTCTCCTCCTCGATTGGACTGAAGAGTTTTAATACTCTTTCTAGTTTGTTTCTCTACTTTATTACGTAATCATTTGAATATTTCAAATGATTCTGACTTATGTGTCATTAAGTAGACATGCCCATACCTTGATAAGTTGTCTATAAATATAATAAAATAATTATATCCACCTTTAACACTAGTGTTCATCGGTCTACATACATCAGTATGTATCAGACCTAGAACTTCACTGGCTTGCTCATCTTTTTCAATAAAAAGTAATTTGATCATTTTTCAAGAAGACATGACTCACAGATTGAGAGTGATTTACAATCACTGACTTCGAAAATTTTTTCTTGTGTCAACCTATTTATTCTGTTCTTATTAACATGACCTAACCTATAATGCCAAAGATAGATATCGGAGACATCACTAATTTTAGGACATTTGCTGGACATATACATCACACTAACAAGTTGTGATAATATATAAATATCATTGTTCAGCTGTCCATTCATCATATTAACATCATTCATAATGATATTAAAATTTTTTTTTATTGAAATTTCATAACCGTACATGGCCAAAAGGCCTATAGAAACAATATTCAATAAAAAAGAAGGACAAAAGTGATATTCACTTAGAACAATTATATTAGACTTGAATACAAGCTTAATAATCCCTAACGCTAGAACTGGAACTGATCTTCCATCTCCAATATTAAGGAACCTTTCATCTTCTTCAAATTTCTTATTAACCTACAGACTCTGCAATGAATTACAAATATTAAAAAGACTTTCAATATCTAATATCCAGGTAGTAGAATCAAAAATTGAGAAATTACAAGGTGTTATCATATAATTATTTTATCCAGCAATAACTTGCTTCTTTCTCAGCCTGTTTGGATCTAGGGAGGTAATATATTGAGGATAATTCCTCTTCCAGTGCCCTTGCTTCTTGCAGTAGAAGCATTCTGCTTGACCCTCATCAGACTTGAGTTTTTTGATCTGATAGGGCTTGGGTGCCCTAGCACTTTGTACCCTTTTCTTGTTCTTCTTTCTTTTCTTAAAGGGTCGACATCCAGAAGAAGATCCTCCAACAACATTCACTGACTCCTTGTGGAGTTGGTGATCCTTCTCAAAGTTCTGCAGCAATCCCAGCAAACTGTGGTAGTTGACTGCAGGATTTATCATTAAAAAATGAGTAAGAAAAAGGAGATAGGACTTGGGTAGAGAGTTCATAATAGCATCTTTTTCTAATTGCTCATGTAGGAGAAAGACAAGCTTGCTTAGGCACTCACTCATCTCGATCATGTATAATATATGATTAGTAACTGATGCTTCTTCCCTCATTCGAGCGTTGAACATGGTATAACTAGTCTTGTGTCTCTCAATATCGTCAGGTATACCAAAGGATTCGTTCAATATCTGTAACATGTCCTATGGCAGAATATTCTCGAAACGACGGTTGAACTCATCATTCATTGCCACCAACATAATACAATGAACCATAGTTCGATCGTTGAGCCACTTTTGATAAGTATCTCTGATCGTGTTACGTGCATTCAAAGCTGGCTCCTCGGGTACTGGATCTATCAACACATACAAGATCTGTTTGTACTCCAGGATAATTTTGAGCTTTCGATACCAGCTATCAAAATTTGATCCCATTAGTTTATCACTATCTAATAATGATTGGAGCGACAAGGTGGTGGCCATAACTGTAAAAAAAAAATCAAAACTCAATTAGTATATGAATTGATTAAGCCTAAAGATATGAATTTTAGTCTAAAGATTTTTTCACTATTTTATTCGAATTGATAGCCTCTACCTTCAATTCAAAGAATTATACTAATTTCTTAGTGGGTATTAGAATCCACATGGACTGCACATGGGCCCGAGTGTGGCTCGGCCAATCCTTGTGCATCTATGGATATGTTCTTAACCAATTATTTTATCAAATAATTCTAATATTCAATTTTACCCCAGACACCTCTTCAACAGGTATGTGGTGCCTCCATAGAAAGTTCTGGTTAGGTCCAACTATTAACATATCAAAATTTAGTGCATTTAACAAATAAGTGATCAGGCCCGAGTGTGGCTTGGCCAAGCTGATCATTATCAGAAAGATACAACTAAATCAACATATTATGAATAATAATTCCGACAACCAGATAAGCACCAAGCATGTGGCACCTTTAATGATCATTTAAATTATTGGACTCATTATCACCCAACTTAATAGGAGGCTATGATCTAGTTATCACCATAACTATTTCATTTTTAGGGACCTAACAATTTTAGAGGATTTAATTAGTTAAATGGAGAGAAGAGAAAAGACTTGATCAGTTAATCTTAATCCTCCCATTGACTTTATCAAGTCAGATTAAAGAAAATTAGGCAAAAGCTGATCTAGCCAACAAGTCATAAATCCTCCTACTGACTTTACTAAAGTCATGAAGAGGACTCAAGATAAGTTGAACTAGGGACACTTAAATCAGTCATACTAATTTCCTAGTTAGCATGGGTCAACTCCAATCATTAAGTGATCTAACCAAAATATATTTATCATGTTGGTCAGATAAGTGAGATCGATAGAAGGGATATGTCATTAACTTGACATAGACTCAATTTATGTGAATAGCTCCCAATTAATGACCACCGATTAAAGCTACCATACTTATCTTAGACACCAACTGGTTAGTCATTTTTAATTTGATCAACATATAGACTTGAATTCGACCACAGAGCTACAATCAAAGTCCATATTGAAAGACATAGATTTGACCAACTATAACTATTGAAATTGATTAAGAGAAAAAATTGACCTAATCAGAATTAACTTTTAATTAGATTTGATCAATTACTAATATGATCCATTATCAATGATTTCTAACCCTAGGTCTAACCTAGTTAAATGAACTTGACTCGAGCAATCCATTAACCCATGAATTATAAAATTAATATCTTAGATCTTTGATTCTTAAATCTAGATCGCTTAATTCTCAATTAAGTTTTGGACTGACATGGGTTCGGATTCGATGTTTGAACATAGTTTTCAATTTTATAAAATATTTTTTACAATCAATCATCTAATGATCAAGACTCTAATTTCAGATCTAATATATATTATTTCAGATCTAAAATAAAATTTTAATTTTTTTTTTATAATTTATCATCATGAAAAAGATCGCGTAGCACCCCTACATACCATAGGAGATCCCATCGAATAGATAAATAGGATTATGAAATTTTGATTTCTCCTATGATCAAATGGCTATGAGGATCTATTCAATCAGATTACTATACTACTCAGATTTAAAATTAATTATTTAGATCTAATCTAAATAATTAAAATTAGATTATATACAAAAAGTTTATGTCATAAGAAACCTTGCTCTGATACCATCTGAAGAAAAAATAGATAGGTCAAAGCATATATTTTTAAAATTTTATAGTAAAATAATTATTAAACACTATAATCTTTTAAGCATACCTTAGATTAGATCTAAACTATCATTAAAGATCTATAATATAAAAAATTTATATATAAAATATGATATAAAATAAAAAACTGCATCGATCACATCGATGTCCTGAATCTGATCTAACATTTAGATCATATTGGTTGAGTTCAGAACTCATCACCTTTTTATGGGTTGATGATCTCTACTAGTGGTAGGTATGGTATGAAGCTCTTGCTAATGTCGAGCAGTCACACAGGTCGTCCGACCTCTACAAATCATCCACTCGAAGTCTTGATCGGATCATCCTTCGTGGGAGTGCTAGCTCGCGTCGAAAGCTCTGGATGACTGATCCAAGCTCCTTTCTTCAGATCTCTTGGACTCTTTTGGATCAAAAGATGAAGCTTTACGAGGAGGTGATGGTGTAGAAGATTGGATAAGACTCACTCTTGTATTTTCTTCCTACAAATCCTAGAGTTGAAATCTTAAAACCCACAGCTCACGTTTGAGAGGAAGAACACTTCCTCTGTTTATCACACACAAAAGCCCAACCCACTTTCAACTTTTTACATCCCCACTCTCAGATTTCTCATATGAAAAATTACTCTTAATCTCACACAAAATTGATCTTCTTTTAAAGTTGGCATCTCATAGAAGATAAGGATAAGAAAGAGGTAGTTTCGGTTCAAATTCAAATATTGGTTAATCCTTATCACTAATTTAAATCAAATTTAAATTAAATTTTAAACCAAACTTTATTCTCATCTTATAAACTTAGAGAGAGGTCCACCAACATCAGAATGGTATAAAAAATCTCATGCAAAAATACTTTATGCATGGAGAAAGGTGGTGGCTTGAAGAAAAGAGTCCAACTCAATTTGGACTCTAGATTTTCATTCAAATTCAAACCCATTTGAACTCAAATTTAATTCAATCAATTTTTAATTCAAAAAAAATTAGATGAAAATATAGAAAAGGCTTCTGAGTATGAGAAAAATTATATAAAAATATTTCTCACATGTAGAATAAGAGGGTGCAGATAAAGGAGGTGCAAGGGATTCAAATTTGAATTATTTTCTCATTTAATTAGATTCTTAACCCAATCAAATTAGATTAAATCTAATTAGATCACTAAATCTAATCTAATTAGATAATAAATAATTTTAATTAAATTTTAATTAAATCAAAAATTTATCGAGCTCAAATCCTGATCATATCAGGATTCGAATACAGTTAGCGATTTGGTCATCTCATAACCTAATCGGGTCAAATCAAATTGAATCTAATTCAATTAGATTTGATCTAAAATTTAATTTTCAATCAAATTGAATTAATTAGTAATCTAATTACTAATAAATTCTCTTATAATTTATCAATAATTAATGAATTGATTTATTATAACTTTTGCATAGGGTTAATCATCAATCAAAATGATTGTTTTATCCTAGAATGATTCTTAATCATTGATCAGCCATATGATCAGTCAAAATTTTTTTTTAAGTGTAACCCCATAGGTTCGAATCTAAGTTGATAGTATAAGAATAATATCTTATATCAATTAAAGTGACCATCTAGTAATGATACCTGACGTTTGGATAGGTTGAAAGATTGTAAAGCATCATTCAAGAACCTATTGGCATATAGTTACCATATAATTCATCCCTTTGACCCAAATACTCAAGGTGACCTAAAGTTTAACTGTCAACCCTGGTGTAGTCATCCATATTATATTTTAATTTTTAAAATCTATCACATGTATTATCTCGATCAAAATTTTACTGAATTAAAATACACTGATACATTAACTCCTACTTATTCGAAGGGATCAATTCTATCTTGACTCACACACCAACTTTGCAAGTACTTGATTGTACCAAAAAATCTTTCATCATTGAATTAAAAATTTAGATAGTCCGATTTCAAAGCATAGTGAGTTGTTTGCAAGTCACCATGATAATCTCAGGTCGAAGGGATACTTATACTCATATCCTTCACGAGCTATTCTTGACAGCAGGTACTCAGTAATTGGTCACATTCAGTGAGATGTACTCTTATATCTCACTTGCATGCCATGCCAGTGTCTCCACACTTTTTAGTTAAGAGGACAACCAACGTACATGGCACACAACGATCTATACTTGATATAGCTATCGTCCTAATAATAGTATATCATTTGATCATGAATTTAAGATTTAAAGACTAAACGATATATCCTCCTATATTGAATCAAATAGTCCTAAGAACTTATCACATAACAGGAGTTCAAAATAAGATATATATAGTGATGCAAAAATTAAATAATATTTATTAATTTAATAATTTATATATAATTATAAAAATAAGTTCGATCATCAACAGACTGACGATTAACTTTAGAACATTATTTCTAACAAAAGAATAATTTGATAAAAAAAATATTAAGCTAAAAAAATTAATAAACTAAAACTTATAGTTGATAAATTTATTTTGAGTTCTAAAAACTATAAATAATTTTAAATGATCAAAGAGTTATTTTCAGTAAAGCTAGATGTGGATTTAATCTTTTAGAAAAATATTTTTTTTTTGAAAAATATATTTGTTAAAACTTCTAAAAATTCTTCAATTACTTATTTTAAATACAATGAATTAAGCCATAAAACTTATGACTATAATATCGAGAAAATAGACCATACCATAATTAAAATAACTTGGGTTTCAAAAGGAACCATGTCCACTAATCTCAAGGGACTCAAGAAAGCCTGGATACCAAAATTAAAAAAATAATTATTTTACATATGTGTCTAGTATCCCATGCATTAAAGTGGAGATGATATTTAAATAATAGATGCTTGAGATATATAATAGAAGATGAATCTCAATTCATCACCCTTGAAATTAAAGATGAAGAGATGGTAACAATTGGTGTCAATGGTAAAAGAAAAGTCATTGATATTGATAATATTAAAATCATCTATTCTATATTTATCAAAAATATTATGCTTATAGATAATCTAATATATAATTCAACCTAAATTGAAATAAAATGAATCAATTTGTAAATAAATTAGTTAAAATTGATAGTACTAAATGCTTTTTCATATTATAATGGATTGATTTTTTATGAATCTCTTTGTGATATTTTATATGCTCCTCATACTTAATATTTTGATACATGTTGTAATACTATGATGCTTATTAAAACTAATCAATATCATCCTTATATTGGATTTCAATTTTATTTTTATATAATCTTTGATATTTTTGAAATAAATATGATCTTATACTTTGAAATATATATTTTCATATTTTGCTACTTTAGTATATCATGACTCAATTTGTGATAAAGAATGAGATAAATGGTAAGGAAGAGAAAGAATTAAAAAAATTATATAGGTGGTATATATAAGGGGGAGAATTAATTATAAAGATAAAGGAGAAGTAATTGAAAATTTTATTGATATGGAGTACCAAAATAAAAATTTGAAATTTGAAAGTTTCTCTAATATACTTTATAAAATTTAAAACTTGTTATTTGCTTGATAGATCATGTGCTTCAATGCTTGCCATTGCTTTTTATGATTTTTATCTTGATCAAATTTTAGATCTCATACTTATTATTCTCAACACCAATATGATTGATTTTGAAAAATTTTTGAAGAAAATGAGCAAATAGATTTTTTTAAAGAAAAAATAGGAGTAATGAAATAAGTTTTACTTGGTATCCCAAGATTATGTAAAGGCTAAATCTTTTGATGAAACTTTGTATTTAAACTCAAAATACATTGCTGCTTTATATGCTTTTAATTTGATCTTTAATACCCTGTGCTCTCATGCATTAATACTTTGGCAAAAAGAAGAAATGATAAGTTCTAAATTTGATCTTGCATGCTTATATCTTTAAGCATCTGAGATTAATTATTTTGTAAAATTTTGAATGGAATAAAATTGATTTTTTTAACCTTTTGATACATTTTTTTTTAAAAAGAGGGAGAGACTTTTTATGAAAAAGAAAAGAGACTATTTTTTGAATAAATTTAAAAAAAAAATATTTTTTGAGCTGAAAATGATATAATTTATTTACTTTGAAATGATTTAGTACTATAATTCTAAAATTGATACAAAATTAATTTTGATCATTTTGAAAATAAAACTTTTTGCTGCTATCGACAAGAGAGAGAGGATAAGTTGAGTGTATGCTTAAGCTAATCTGAATATTTTATTATTTATTCATATAGTATGTTCTCAATGTATCTACTTATTTATTTTATGTTAATTATGTATAAATTGGTATAAATCTTAAAATTATACTATGCTTTATTTTGCATATACTCAAAATTTTATCATCATAAAAAAAAAAGATTATTAATCCAAAGATTGATTTTAATGATTATAAAATCTTTGAGTATGATACTATTGATTATGTTCTTGAAGAAGTTAATTTATTTTATAAAAAAATATAATATCCTTGAATGTTTAAAAAAGCATGGAGAAGCTTAAAAGAACAAATCCTAAAGTTGGAGACATATTTGAAATATTATGAAAGCAAAAGGGAATGATTAGATAAAGATGCATCATGAAAAATTAAGAGGAAGAGACTTAGAGTCGACCCCTAAATCAATGAGTCGACTTTGATACACATTTTTTGAGTGGCACAGATTTGGAGTCAACCCCTATTTAAGTACGAGCTAACTCTCTAAAAAAAGATAAAATACAAAAAATTTAGTATCAATCTTCGAGTTGACTCCTAATTAACTATGAGTCGACTCACAGTTGCTCAAATCAACCCCTGCTTGATCTCAAGTTGACTCGACTGCAATTGATAACTATAAGACTAGTTTTATAAAATTTTTAAATTTTTTCAAATGGCTTTCAATGGCTAGTTTTTGGTCTCCAACGGCTAGAAATAGCTAGTGTAGCTTTTTTAGAGGATTTAAAGGTATTCAAATATAATCAAGAGCTAAGAGAGCGAATCTAAGAGGGAAAAAAGAGAAAAACTCAAATTTTTGATGAAAGTATTGAATATTCTTGAACAAGTTAAAAAGAGAAGATTCAAAAGCTGAGTACATACACAATAATCTTCAAATAAGCCTCTCATTGATTAAAGAAAAGAAGTTCAAGCTTCAATGAGTATTCATCATCAACAACAATCGAGCTTCAACGAGTTTTATTTTTATTATGCTCTTACTTATTGTTTCTAATTTCTATTATATATTTTATTTCTTTGTAAATTTTTTGAGATAGAAACTTATGCGATAGGCTCGTCCAAGTCCAAATCCATAATTGAATATTGTATTGACTAAGTCTAAAAGTGACTTAATTGAAAAGATTTTAGTTAATTTTCTACAGAAAATCAACTAGATTGATTGTAAGTGCATTAAAATAATCACTTGGATTGATTGTAAGTCCAGTTAAAATAATCATGCTGTAATAAAGAGAATTATAGTAAAATTTTCAAATAAAGAGACTTAGAGAATAGATGTAAGTGATGGATTTGGCATCGAACCACTATAAATTTTTGATATTTATGTGTGGCTTCTCTTAGCTTGCATTGCATCTTAATTGCTCATTATTTTTATATTTTTTGCTCTATATCATCTCACCATACTTCACATACTTTGAAATTTATGCACAATAAGTTTAAAAATTTTTGAAGAAAATGAAATTCATCCTTCTCTTGGGTTGTCTCTCTAGGCAACATAATGCTAGTTTAGTTTCTATGTGATTGGTTATGTGTAGGCTTTTTTTTATTTAGAATGATTAATTTTCATGATGTTTTAGTTCTCCTTCCTATTTTTTATGTTATTTAATAAGTTCGATCTTATTTTTTTTTATTACCCTTATGTTTCTCTCACCTTGTAAGACAAATGAATAAAAGCATGCTAAATTTCTTAAAGATGAAGTATCTACAAGAAGGTCATAAACACTTTATTAGGGTGATACCGCTTAAGCTTGTGTTGGATAATGCTATGTCAAAAACCTATTGACTCAGCATAAGGTAACATTTACTTAAAACAAGGTAAAATTTACTTAAGAAACCATATTAACTTTCAGGCCAACTAAACACATTATTCTTGTCTCCATGCAATATTTCTTAGAAAAAACATGGATAGTTGTTACCCTTATTTGATAAGAGATATTTTCAATTGATAAATACACCTTCACTTTCAAATAATATATTTCTATATTAAAGTAAAATGACACCGTAATAACCAAAAAACTAAAAAAGTAAAATGACATCAAAAGGATATCTTACCACGGTAAGTCTAGGAGGGATCAGGAATTTAAGTTTTAGTCAACATGAAGTTTTGTTAGAGTGGTATCAAAAGGGAGATTGAGAATTAAATTCCTGTAAAATTTTTACTCCATGAAACAGGTCTCTCTATCCAACACGATATAGGATATCCCTTCCAAAACTTATTCTGTATGCCAAATGCACCCTTTAATGAATGATTATTTTTGATTCCATTCAGCTCTTTGCTCAAGAGAGCAAGGTTTATTACAAGAAGTGGTAGATTGATGTTGCATTTTAAGCATGCATGCGCCTAAGGTTTGCATATGGGTAGGCTTGCACCAAGCCATTGTCAGCATGATTGTCACCAAGACCTTAACTTTAAGCTCTGTGCTACTTCTGCTCCATGGAATACCATGATTAACCAATTGTACAGGCCTAGCCCAACCTGTGACAGATATCATTAAGGAGTTGTATCTTTTGATTCAACAAAGAAGGTTTATTTTTAGGTAGTAAAAGTATATTGATCTCTATTATTAAAGAGAAGCAGATGTATTCCGATTACCAAATAAGCAAAATGTATTGTTCATGGATGATTCACAAGCTTTAGAAAAGATAGTCTGTCCAACTCCTTATTCTTCACACTGATAATGGATTTTGCTCTTTCTCTAGACTTTCTGCTTCATACTTGTGTATATCTTGGACGTAGGTTATATCTAGGAAGTCATCTAGTTCCTTAGATGATCTAGATTTTAGGGTGCAATGGTATCTTTGGCACTATGCTATTCTCGATTATAAGCTACTTACCATCTTTATTTACTTCTATTGACAACTGTTGGTTTTTAAATATGGGTTTTGATCCTTGACCCACCTCAGGAATGCAGTTTTTGGAAGTTATTTTGGTAATTTCCTATAACTGCAACATGCTGAAAAATACCTTGAAATGGTAGAGATAAAAAGTTTTGACATCTTTCTCAAACACTCCAACAAAACATTTGAAAAAACTCTCTCAAAGATAAAAACACTCATCTCAGGGGCATTTGGGTTGAATCAAGTGCATTCCTTCTTGTGATTGTATTTCTGACTCAAGAGTTGTGGTATGATGGTGATCTAGTTTGTGGTAAAAAAAACAATTTTGATTTTTGGTGCAAGATAATCCAAAACTTGTAGATTCCTAAATTTACATTTCAACATTGGAACCAAAGCTTTATGATCAAATCCCTTTACTCCTTGAGATTTTATGATATGTTCAAAACTTGTTCATAGCCTCAACTTACAAAGTTACATGATTTGTTTGCTTAAAACTGAAATTAGACCTCTAATGGCATATTCTCATAGACTAAATATCTAGGGTTGGTTTTAATATATGATAGTCCTATTGATGTAGAACATGCATGCAAAATTTGGGGTTAATTGGATGAGTGTGTGAGAAGTAATGGTCTCTAAAAGTTTAAGATAAAGATAGTTGGGGCAATGACATTTCAGGTCAATTCTCTCTCTCCATAATGAATCTTGTTGGGGGTGATTTCATACTAGCTGAAGACATAGATAAATAAGTTCGGACCTTGTCGATCCTACCTTTCAGCAAAACCATCTTGAGCGGTACTATCAGTCTCTTGACTTCAGTTGTTAATACCGACTTCGGCCACCGATCCTGATTACCCACACCAAGGAGATATCCATGCCATTAGTCGATCCTAGGTCCCCTTAATGGACCCAACCTGATTTGAAAATTCTACATCTCTTTCAAAATTCAAACGATCACAATATAACAACTAGCTATGGGATGGATAAAGAAGAAATGACAAAAATATCTCTCCCAATAAAGCAAAAAATAATAGGTGAATCTCACTCGATAAGTCAAGGCTAACCACTTGATTTTCCTTCCTTCTTACGGCTCTTCAGCTTCGCCTATAAGAAAAGGCTCATAGAGGACCCCCAAGTTATAAAATCTCTTCTCTCCTAATACACTCACTCCTCTCTGTTGTTCAGAATTCTAATTTGAGCGAGGAGGATCCCCGTCGAAACCACATCTGATTGGAGACTTTTCTTGCAGATCCTGTCATCACCATCTAGCCATTGCAGACCTACCATCACCGCTCAACTCCAGCTGATCCGACCTTGAGATGAAATACTACCATAATAGATTGATGCTAGAGAAAGAGTTCAGGTTCATTTTTGGGGAGGAGCAAGCATCTAAGAGACTTCATCATGCCATCCCAGTGCCATCGAGATCCTGACGATCAAATCTATCGAACACCGATGAGATTCGAGCTGACCATCTTCAAATCAACCGACATCGGCTCTGAATAAGGAAGAAGATCATGACATCCAAATTAGGATCCAAACTAGATCCCGTAAGAAAGGAGGTTACAAACAAGAAAGGATACTGCAGTACCTAGATAAGGAATAAAATTATGAAAATCTCTTGATCATGATAGACTCATGTTTCCTTATTTATATTTTTGCATTCTTAGCAAGATCAAAAAAAAAAAAAAAAGAGAAGAAGGGATCGCGATGGATCAAAATCCAAACAAGATCAGGACAAACATCTTCCTTCATGAGCTCATCAGCTATGCCACCGATGCACAGGACAAAGAGTGGTTGCTGCTAGAGACCACACAACTTATCGAGACCCACCAACCTTCATTTGAGACTTTTGATCTAAGGTCTTGGCTCTATGATGTTAGTACCCCTCCTTTCGTTCGTGTTGCTAGGGCGATGGGACCCATATGATCTTAGCAGGGTGGGAATTGGTCCAACGGCATGGGTCGGCATGAATTCAGTGGGCAGCATAAGACCACTTCAGCCTGGCCTTCAAGAAGTCAGCAGCTCATGATCCTACTCCAATCTTTAGGTGGTTAACTTGAGAGAAGAAAAGAATTAAGAGAGGCAATGATGGGCTGGGCGTGTCAAATAGAAAAAGGTGAAGCTTGTTCATCTATTGCATCATTTATATATATATATATATAATACACCAAGATCCATCCAAAAAATTTCATGATTGTGGAAAATAAATAAAGAAAAGATGCAACTCATGATTGTGGAAAACAAATAAAGAAAAAAATTTAAATGATACAAAATCAAAGATAGTGGAGTTGATGGAGAAATTGATATATTTTTCTATGAAGAAATTGTCATGCTTTCTAACTATCCAGCAGAGGAATTGTCTTACTTTCCAAATATAATAATATTCCAACACTCTCCCTCAAGCTAGAGCATATATGTCATATGCACCAAGCTTGTTATATATGCAGCTGATTCAAAGATCTCTGAGAGATTTAGTGAATATATCTGCTAGTTGGTCATTTGAGTTAACAAAATTAGTAGCAATAATTCTTGAAAGAATTTTTTCTCTAATAAAGTGACTGTCGACTTCTATATGTTTGGTCTTTTCATGAAAAAATGGGTTGGAGGCAATGTGCAGGGCTAATTGATTATCACATATCAGCTGCATCTGTTTGACTTTACCAAACTTTAATTTTTGGAGTAGTTGCTTTAGCCATATGAGTTCATATGTGGCCAATGCCATAGCTCGGTATTCTGCTTTTGCATTGATCTAGCTACAACATCTTATTTCTTACTTTTCTAAGATATTAGATTGCCTCCAATAAAAATACAGTATCTTGATGTTGACCGCTTATCAGAGGAAGATCCTGCCCAATCTGCATCTGTATAACCAATCATCTGGATATGCCCTTTGTCTTCATATAAGAGTCCTTAGCCTGGTGCTCCTTTAATATATCTAAGAATGTGAATCATGCAATCCCGGTGACTATTTTTATGCTCAACAACTCCATTTTGCTGAGGAGTACGACTATATAAAGATTCATGAAGGATGTCCTATGAAGACATGAAGCTATTAAAATGGATAGAAAAATATTCTTGTGCATATCACTACGTAAAGTATGAATTGAAACACCAAATTGAATATGAACTTTAGCACAAAAGGATTTAAATATTGAAAGTAACTCAGAATGATTTTTTATTAAAAAGAACCAAGTGCAATGAGAGTAATCATCAATAAATATTATAAAGTACTGAAACCCAAAGTAGAACTAATACGACTAAGACCCCATATGTCAGTGTGAATAAGATTAAATGGGGATGTAGCCTGATTATTGACATGCTTTGGAAATGAAGCACGTGCTTATTTTTTAGGTTGACATGACTCACATTCTAGTGATGATAGAGAGGAGAGATGGAAAACCATCTTCTAAAGCTTCGAAAGACTTGGATGCCCCAAATGACTATGGATAAGAGATGGTGGTGCATTAGAAGTGCAAACTACTGGTGATGTAGGTAATGTGAGGTGGTAAAGCCCCTGTGACTCTCGTCCGACGCCAATCATCTGTCCTATACCCCGATCCTGCACAAGGATAGAGTTATTACTAAATGTGACTAAACAATTAAAGGAATATGTTAATTTGCTGATAGATATAAGATTAAAGGGATAATTCGGGATATAAAGCACAGAATCCAAAGATAAAGAGGGAAGAGGTCTAGCCTAACCAACACTCTTAGCTAAGGTTTTAGAGCCATTAGCCAAGGTAACCACAGAAAGAGAAGAAGAACTAGTAATATTGGAGAAAAGATATTTATTATCCAAAATATCATTAGAGGCACTAGAATCGAGAACCCATGATCCAAGTGAGGAGGAATGAGTGAGACAAGCAACCGAATTACCAGTGTGAATAGTTGAGGCAACAGTAGACTGCTTGGTGGTTTGATACTGAAGATACGCATCATACTCAGTAGCAGAAATGAAAATAGTCTGAGGTGGTGTGTCCTCTAAAAGTGACACAATAGGGGTAGAATCAGCTTGGGCAACATACACAGTATGAGGTGGCCGGCCATTCAACTTAAAACAGTGATCTCGAGTATGGCTAATCTTATGACAATAAGTACACTGTGGTCACTAACGGTTACCTCCGCAGCCATTGCATCCACCATGACTGTTCCAATTGAAAGATTGTGAGACAAAAATGAAAGAGTCAGTGGGAGAAGCACTAGAGTCAGAAACAGATAGAGAGGAAATGCGCAGCAGATGTGCAAAGACATCTTCCATAGAGGGTACTGTGGGGCTAGCCAAAATTTGATCACGAAAAAAGACAAGATCAAGAGGTAGTCCAACCAAGGAGAGAACCATAAAGAGCTTAGCATGTTGTTGCCCCTATGCTTCAGTATCAGCAGTGATAGGCAACAGTTCAGCAAGCTCCTCCTTTACAGTTTGAATTTGGCCTATATAGGTAGGCATATCCTGATTAAATTTCTGGAGATATAATGTGTCAGAAATAACAATATAAAAAATGTAGAATATCATTAGTGTATAAGACTTTATCCTTTTTTCACAGATTATAGGAAGTCTGATAAGGGTGGAATATAAAAAAAAGTTTGTGGTCAATAGTGGACCACAAGTGACTACACAGTTGAGCATCAATCTTTTGCCAAGTGGGTTGGTCAGTAGTAGGAACATCTGCAACTTTCTCAATCAAGTGGTCTTCATATCTTTGACCTTTAAACCATAATTGAACAATAGCAGCCCAAGACAGATAATTGGGACCAAAAAGTTATTATGTGGTGATCGGATGAACCAAAAAAGGCAAAAGTGAAAATACTTGATTTTATTGAAGAAGATGGATTCGAAGATGCCGATATATTGACTTAGATTGAAGACAAATCTACAAACACCTCAGGCAATAATAAAAAAAAGCTCCAAATCGAAGAGAGACATGCATAAAAGAACTAAAAAGTTACTGTTCATGTGGAAATCGAGTCACGAAGGAGGTTAGGACAGGATAATGCTCAAGAGGGGTTAGATTTTAATGGAGAGAGACACAGCGGGATAGTACACTACTGGAGAGGTTAGGACAGCTAAGGTTTTTCTCTCTTAAGCTTTGATACCATGTCAAATGGAAAAAGGTGAAGCTTATTCATCTATTGAATCATTTACAAATATATATAATACACCAAGATCCATCCAAAATCTCATGATTGTAGAAAACAAATAAAGAAAAGATACAATCCCATGATTATAGAAAATAAATAAAGAAAAAATTTAAATGATACAAAATCAAGGATGGTGGAGTTGATGGAGAAGTTGATATACTTTTCTATGGATGAATTATCATGCTTTCCAAATATGCAATGAAGGATTATCATACTTTTTAAATATAATTTTTTAAATATAATAATAATCCAACAGTTTTCCATCCGCCACTGTCAACTCCGGGCTGCCCCTAAGTGGGAGGAGGAGGCAAAGCATGGTACCTCTGCATGGGCACAACCACTCTTCTCGATCGATGCCAAGCTCGTCGGATATGAGCCTTCGAGCTCTCCCCACTCATACTCTGATAAATATTTAATTTAAACTGCTAGAGGTACTAAATATTGTAATAATTGATGTTATTTTATTAAAATTTGATGCTCTCTGATCTATTTTGTAGGTGATAGAGAGTTTAGGTTCATACGATTCAAATTGAACTTAAATCGGATCAGATTTGAGTGAACCAGACAATCAATTTCTATTTCAGTGTGAACATGATTTAAAGATCAAGAAGCAGCCTCTCCAATCAAAGGCCCAGATTTGAAGGTAAATGGAACCAAGTATGAACACGACTTAAATCTCAAAGGCTCAAATTAAAAGATCACTCTTCATGAAGATCCAAGGTCCTTATTCACGCTCCCACCTCTCTTTTCATAAAACTCTAGCCTCCCTACTCTATAAATAGAACCCCAAGGCCTCCATCTTCTCCAATCAAGCCAACCCTAAGTTCTCTTCAAGCTTCTCTCTTTCTCTCTCCATCTTTCTCTTCTCCATAAGTCTAGGGGAGGTACTAATCCTAACATGACACCATATTTTTTCACATATCTCTTTTTTATATCTCATCAAATCTAGGAGAGGTCCTAATCCTAGTGCCGCTATCCTTTCTCTTCTACATATCCACTTCCATCTATCTTTCTTCTTTGGAGTTTCTAGACCAAACCTTCCAGCCATCTTGCCGCTGTCTGCATGGAGGAAGATGAAGGATTTAAAGAGACACATCCACTATCAAACGCAGCAAGAAGATCAACTTGGTTTAGTTATCTTGTATCATAATTTTATTTCTTTTTCTTTATATATGTCTCTTTATTTGATTAATAAAAAATAATTTTATTATAATTTTTATGCTTCTTTCTTAGTTTTTTACAATCTATTATTTTTTTTTATATTTTTGAAACAATCAACTAAGATCCCTACGGATATGATCCTGACTTACACTATCTACATAGTAGTAAGTAGGATTAATTTTGATGTACTATGACACACATCAAATTTTGATGCTGTTGCTGGAGATCCTGACATTATTGTTTTAAAAAGAAATCAAAAAAAATTATAAAATAATAAAAAAAATATTTTACTACTTTTTAGATTTTTATTTCTTACTTTAGATTGCTTGACTACCTCATATGCTTTACTGCTTTAAATTTCTAATTGATTATTTTCTTCCCTTGTACTCTTGCTTTTCATACTTTATTTTGCTAATTAATAATTTATTTTTTATTATTAATTAATTTATTTTAATTACTTAATTATCTTCTATTTATTTTTTTAAAAATTTTTATCTTATATTGCTTTTCATATATGATAGATTTACTGCTCTCTAGCTAGATTACTTTATTTGCATGCATAAAAATTTTTTTTTCTTTCTATAACCTAGTGATTTACTACTTTTCATAGCTTAGAATAATTTATTGCCCTAAAAGTAGGTTTGATTTGTTACTTTATTTGTAGGTTACCTACTTGCCTTTTAATCTTAGCATTATTTACTTTTATTTTGTTAGATTCACTAGATTTTCTCATACCTAATTAACCTAATTTAAAACTTACTTCTTATTTCTTCTTGCTTAAAGATAACATAATATAAAAAGAATACAAAGACACCATATAACACTTGACTAATATAAATAAACCAATTAAATCTTAAAAATTACTTAACATGTTTGGATACCTTTTCTTTTTGCATTGCATATTTTCATAAAAAAATCTTAAAGGCAAAACCCTAATCAACATAAGGTGGGGATCTCATCACCCTTCTTTGGCCCACAAACCATCACCTTGCAATTACATTGACCTAGACCTCTAATTTAAAATCGATTAGATATTGACCCCTAAGGATCCTCGAGCTCAGTAGGATAAGGAACCCTAAAAGTTGGATCGGATTCAGGTTAGTCAGTTTGACTGGTGTCTAGAAAAGTAGTTCAGGGATTACGTCTTGAAGAAAGGTGGTTTATTAATTGGTTCCGTTTACTTACCTGACCAATGTAATTAGTGTCTAAAAAAGCAACAGGAGAACCCCTACTATCCTTACACTTACCTGGCCAGTTGAGCTGCTAGTCTGCTACTTAGAGTGCTTAAAGATGATCTTGATAGTTAAGAGCTGTCTAGATCTAGGATAACCCCCATAGTCAGAATTGATTGAACCACTTGTTTGTTAACTAAAAATATCAAATCTAATTAATTTTTCTCTCTCTTCTTAGCCTTAGAACTCCTTAGGTTCTCTTCTTTAGAACTCTTTTCTCTCCCCCTTCTTCTTTTCTCATCTTCTTTTTCAAAAAAAAGAAAAAAAAACTACTAAAATTAAAACTCAGTGAGATCTTTTGGGTGCATGCTAGGATGCCGATCATTACAACCTGATTTACACCCATTAGACCTAGAGCTAGAAATAATGATTCGAATAAACCAAATCAAAATCATGGATCCAAAACAAGAGACTGTCCCACCATGACAATTGAGGGAGTATTTTACTCCCTCATCTTACACCTACTCACCATGTATCCAGCCTCCTCTTGTGGAGGTGGCATAATAAGAAATCAAGTCTAGTATTATTCAAATGCTACCATCATTCTATGGACGACGAATGAGGATCCGTACAAATACTTGGATGAATTTTTTGAGATATGCTCCATAGTAAAAGTCCAAAACTTCTCCAATGATACCCTTAGGTTGAAACTGTTCCCTTTTTCACTTAAGGACAAAGCCAAGCATTGGTTAAACTCCTTAGATTCCATAACCATTTCAAGTTGGGACCATCTTCAGAGAGAGTTTCTCAAGAAATACTTTTCAATTGAAAAAATAAATCAAACTAGAAAAGCCATCACTAGTTTTTTTCAATTGGACGGTGAACTTTTTCATGAGATATAAGAAAGGCTAAGGGACCTTATTCATAAATGCCCCCACCATGCTGTCCCTAAATGGCAACTTGTTCAGTGTTTCTACGATGGTCTATCGGAGAAACACCGACAAATGATAGATGCATCATGTGGTGGGACATTTATGCTAAAGAGTGAGGATCAGGTTTGGTAGCTCTTTGAAATACTTAGTGAAAACTCTCTGCATTACATGTCTGCCATCTCTAGAGAACAACCCATGTCTCAACAAAAAAGAGGTGGAATCTATCAAATAGAAAATGTTATGGATATCCATAGTAAGGTAGATAAGTTATCCCAAAAATTAGACCATCTTCTGAATACTGGACACTATCTGATTCTACCTAACCCAGTCTAAGATATTTGTGCATTGTGTGCAAGCCCGACCCATTTTATTAGTGAATGCCCAATCGCACCTCTATTTTTTGAGTTTGTGCACGAGTAGGTCCAGCAAGCTCAAATCCAACAAGCTTGTAAATCAAGAAATGATCCATATTCGAACACTTATAACCCTGACTAGAGAAACCACCCAAATTTTTTTGAGAGATCACAGCCAGTGGTTGGCCTCGTTGTATCTAGACCCAACTATTAGGACTCGACATATAGGCATGGACCATACCACCAGTTCCAAAATGCTCTTCAACCGTCTACCACTGGTCACAGCTCAGCTTTTGAGAAGAAGGTTCTAAAAGTACTAGAATGATTAGAAGTCAACACCCAGACCCCTAACTCCTACACGCAATCCATTGCTAAGCTAGAGACCCAAATAGGTCAACTGGCAACCGCAGTTAGTAAGAGGGAAGGAGAGAAATTACCTAGCCAATCTGAGAGCAATTCGAGAGGGTAATTCATGGTTGAGAGCTCCAATACTCCAAAAATCTTTTCTGAACATGCCAAATCAATCATGACTCTCAAAAGTAGGAAGGTTATTGAACACATGAGTAAAATCAATGAGACCAACCCTAGACCTCTGACTAAGCTCGAATCACCCAAGAACAAAGAGGACCCAAAAGTAGAGAATAGACCAACTGCATTGGAATTATCTTACTTGCGTAAAGCTCCATTTTTAAGTGCCCTAAAAGCCCTTACTCCTGTGGATAAGAAGGAAGAAAGACTCGATGAGATGTTAAAATCATTTAAGCAAGTCCAAATTAATCTCTCCCTTCTAGATGCAATCAAACAGGTTCCAGCTTACATAAAATTTTTAAAAGAATTGTGCACCCAGAAATGTAAATCCTGATCACAACTCCTGAAAAAAGTATATCTCACCAAACAAGCTAGCTCTGTATTCTAGCATGCTGCCCCTTCAAAGCTTAAAGATCCGGGTACCCCTACCATTTCTTACATTATAGGAGACTTTCACATCGAACAAGCTCTCTTGGACCTAAGGGCCAGTGTGAATTTTTTATCTAGCTCGATTTATAAACTTTTTGGGTTCAGAGAACTGAAATCCATATCGGTCACTTTATAGTTAGCTGATAGATCAATTAAGGGGATGATCGAAGATGTTTTGGTCAAGATAGATGAGTTCTATTTTTCAGTTGATTTTCTAATCCTTGACATAGAACTGAGTGGCAATCTAAGATAAATTTTCATTATCTTAGGCAGACCCTTCCTAGCTACGGCAAATGCGTACATCAATTGTAGGATAGAAGTCATAGACGTATCATTTGGGAATAAGAAATTGAGACTGAATATATTCAGTGCATCTCAGGGACCATCAACTGATAGTTGCTTCGAGATAGATACATTCGAGGATATCATAGAGGAAGAAACATCAACGATTTTTGCGTATGATTTTCGAGACACCCACTTGATGCACTTTGGAGTGGATGACTATGATATAGAAGGAGGTAGCGAAGAAGTAAATATTCTAGTTGATACATCAAATACTGAAACTACTCCTCCTTGGACAATCAAGTACGAGCCATTGCCTGCATTAGCTAATACACCCACAGTCCCGTCATTAGAATCACCATCTGCACTAGAATTAAAGTCACTTTCGATCGCACTCAAGTATACATTCTTAGGACATAATGACACCCTTCCGATGATCATTGCATCAGACTTGACCCCGAATCAGAAAGCACAATTGGTTGGTGTTCTGAAAGAAAACAAAGAGGCTATCAGCTGGTCCATTGCCGATCTAAAAGGAATTGACCCCTCCATCTATATGCACCACATTCATTGCGAGATAGATGCCAAACACTATCAAGACATGCAGAGGAGACTGAACCCAAACATGTGGGAAGTAGTGAAGAAAGAGGTGGTAAAATGGTTAGATACTGAAATCATCTACCCCATATCCGACAGTAAATGGGTCAGTCTTACCCAAGTAGTATCTAAAAAATCAGGTATTACTGTGGTAGAGAATGAAGAAGGTAAATTGTTCTTCACTCGCACACTATCCAGCTAGTGAGTATGCATTGACTATAGAAAACTAAACGCTATTACTAGGAAGGATCATTTTTCATTATCCTTCATCGACCAAATCCTAGAACGGCGAGTAGGTTAACATTTTTTCTATTTTCTAGATGATTATTTGGGGTACAATCAGATACCTGTATTCTCAGATGACAAAAAAAAAAACCACCTTCACTTGCTTCTATGGTACTTTCACTTTTCGACGTATGCCATTTGGGCTCTGCAATGCATCTGCTACATTTCAACGATGCATCTTGGCCATTTTCTCAGATATGGTGGATAAATATCTCAAAATTTTTATGGATAATTTTTTCATATTTGAAACCACCTTTGAAGATTATCTCCATAACCTCTCCAAAGTCCTTAAGCGCTGTACGGAGACAAATTTGATTTTAAGTTAGAAAAAGAGTAATTTCATGGTTTGGAAAGGAATCGTATTGGGACATATTATTTCTGAAAGGAGGATTGAGGTAGACAAAGTCAAAATCGAGGTCATTTCAAAACTACCACCCTCCACTTCGATTCGACAAATACAATCCTTCCTAGATTACGCTGGATTTTACAGACGCTTCATCAAAGATTTTAGCAAGATACTGAGACACTTGTGCAATCTACTGGTCAAGGATATGTCATTTATCTTTAATGAAGAATGTCTACCAGTCTTTCATACATTACGAATAGCTTTGACAACAGCACCCATAATAAAATCCCCTGATTGGTCTTTCTCATTTGAAATCATGTGTGATGCTTCTAATTTTGTAATAGGGGCCGTCTTAGGTCAAAGAATCAACAAGGAGCCACATATGATCTATTACACTAGCAAAACTCTATCCGATGCCCAATTGAACTACATCATGATAGAAAAAGAGCTACTAGCAGTGGTATTCATCCTTGATAAATTTTGTTCATATCTATTAGGGTCTAAGGTTCTACTGTATTCTGATCATGCGGCCCTGAAATATCTGCTCTCAAAGAAAGATACTAAACCATGATTGATCAGATGGATCCTTCTGTTTCAAAAATTTGATCTAAAAATCTGAGACAAAAAGGGTTCTGAAAATGTGGTCGCCGATCACATTTCTAGAATCTTAGTTGATCATATGATGGATACAGATGAGGTCAAAGAGAAATTCTCCGACGAACAACTTTTTGCAACCTTCTCTGACCAAATCTCATGGTTTGTCCACATCATTAACTATTTGGCAACAAGACAAATTTCTTTCCATTTGATAAAACAGGAGAAGGATCGATTCTTCTCACAGGTCAAACATTATTATTGGGAGGAACCTGAATTGTTCAAACATTGCCCTGACCAAGTGATTCGACACTATGTCCTTGAGAGTGAGTATCAAAGTATACTTATCTTTTGTCACTCTTATGTATGCGAGGGATATTTCAGTGAGAAAGAACGTCCACAAAAGTGTTACAAATTAGGTTTTACGGGCCGATATTATTTAAGAATGCACATAAATTTTGTCTTAAGTGCTTGCACTGTCAGCAGACAGAGAATATTTCTAAAAAAACATGATGCCTCTATCCCCTATCTTGGTCGTGGAAGTTTTTGATATCTGAAGAATCAATTTTATGGGCCCCTTTCCTCCATCCTACGGATACGAATACATTTTGGTTGTGGTAGATTACATATCTAAATGGGTTGAGGCTATGGCAACCAGAATGAATGATCACAAGGTGGTAATCAAATTCATCCAATAGAACATCTAAAATTGATTTGGTTGCCCAAGAGCCATTATTAGTGATGGAGGTGCACACTTCACGAATAAGTACTTTGAAAGTTTAATGAAGAAATATGAAATTACTCGCAAAGTTGCCCCACCATACCACCCCAAAACTAAGGGCCAAGTGGAAGTCTCCAATAGGGAGATCAAATAAATTCTCAAGAAGATGGTTAGGCCTGATCGAAAAGATTTGTCTGGATAATTAGATGATGTATTATGGGCCTACTACACTGCATATAGAACTCTGATAGGAATATCTCCTTACCGGCTCATTTTTGGAAAAGCCTGTCATCTACCGGTAGAACTAGAATACTGCGTATTTTGGGCCATAAAGCAATTCAATTTCAACATGAAAAATGTAGGTAGTAATAGGAGACTACAATTGAAAGAATTAGAAGAGCTATGCAATGAAGCATATGAGAATTCACAAATTTATAAAGCTCGAACTAAGGCTTATCATGATAAATATATTTCATAAAAAATATTTGAACCTAATCAAAGAGTGTGGCTTTATAATTTGAGGTTGCGACTATTCTCTGAAAAACTCCGTTCATGTTGGGATGGACTATATGTCGTAACTCAGGTGTTCCCTCATGGAGCAATTGAAATCAAAGATCCTAAACAAGAAAACACCTTCAAAGTAAATGGCCAACGATTAAACATTATGTGGATGAAATCAGAGATGGCGAACAAGTTGACTCAATTGAATTGCAGGATCTAGTCTACAATTGAACTTTGGCTTGGTCTGACTGAAGACCTTAAACTTAGTACTTGTTGGGAGGCAATCCAATATTTTATTTTTTCAGTTATTCAATTTTTTTTTTATTTTATAGGAATCTAATAAGGATGACTAGCTAAGTTGAGGAGAGAACATCATCAACATCTGACGAGGACTCTTAGAAAACATGAAAGAACCTACAAAGAACAGCAAATCAGGTGGTATCCCTCCTTTTGTATTTTTTTTTTCTTTTCCTCTATTAGGGATAATGAAAATTAAGTTGGAGGGAGAATAACTAATTTAATTAAGTCTTCAAGTACGATCAGAAATAATTAATTTTGTGTATCTAAATTTTATCTCGATTTGAAGTTAATTAGATATCCTAATCAATGAGTGATTAATGATCTCAATAATTTTAAAGATATCAAGGAAAAAATTATTAAGGATATCCAATTAATGGTAGAATTTAGATCAGATTAAATTTTAGAGTGATTCTAGAACCCTCTTTCTACCTACCTCAATGAAGAATCTGCTTCATGCGGGTATGTGTGAAAATGTCAAAGTATGTAAAAAGTTCACCTTAATTATTGATGAAGAAAAAAAAGAATTTTTAGCATTTCTCACTAAGTAACCGGGTCCCTTCGCCTAAGTAAGCATTGTTGTTCGTGTCAAAAGGTTAAAATATGAAGAAACCTCTTGTATAGTCAGTTTTAACTCATAGTCTTTTTAACTCGAGTCAGTAAGCCTAAGAGATATTTTATACCTAATATTCTAAAGCCAACTGGTTTGAGAGTCAGTGATCTAAAGCTCGCTATAAGAGTCAATTAGAAAACTTAAAGGGTTAAGATATTACACCGACTGTACATGTAAATATTTCTATAAAAAAAAAAGAATAAGAGAAAGAATAAGAAAAATAAACTGCAAAAAGACACTACATCAAACCCATATTAAGTTATAAGATTTAAAAAGAAGAGTGGAGAGTCGATGAAAGAAGATCTCTAAAAATTTCTATGGCTAATACTCAACTACTAATTGGGTCGAATTGATAATCTAATAAAGTACCTCTTTAATGATCAGCCGAATATCCACTATAGTTAGAAATGTCTAGGATAACTTTCGATTCAAAGATAATTTAGTGCACAATGCTAATGTATTTATTTTACTCGAGGACGAGTAAAAGTTCAAGTTGGAGGGTGTGATGAATATTTAATTTAAACTGCTAGAGATACTAAATATTATAATAATTGATATTATTTTATTAAAATTTGATGCTCTCTAGTCTATTTTGTAGGTGATGGAGAGTTTGGATTCATACGATTCAAATTAGATTTAAATCAGATCAGATTTGAGTGAACCAAGCAACCAATTTCCATTTCAGTGTGAATGCGACTTAAAGATCAAGGGTCAAGAAGTAGCCTCTCCAATTAAGGGCTCAGATTAGAAGATAAATTGAACCAAGTGTGAACACGACTTAAATCTCAAAGACTCAGATTAAAAGATTACTCTTCATGAAGATCCAAGGGTCCTTATTCATGCTCCCACCTTTTTTTTCATGAAATCCTAACCTTTCCACTCTATAAATAGAACCCCAAGGCCTCCATCTTCTCCAATCAAGCCAACCCTAAGTTTTCTTCAAGCTTCTCTCTTTCTTTTTCTCTCCCTCTTCCTCTTCTCTATAAGTCTAGAGGAGGTACTAACTGTAGCACGACATCATATTCTTCCATAGATTCTTTTTTCACATCCCATCAAATCTAGGAGAGGTCCTAATCCTAGTGCCGCTATCTTTTTTCTTCTACATATCCGCTTTCATCTACCTTTCTTCTTTGGAGTTTCTAGACCAAAACTTCCAACCATCCTGCCATTGTCTGCACAGAGAAAGATGAAAGATTCAAAGAAACACATCCACTATCGGGCACAGCAAGAAGATCAATTTGATTTAGTTGTCTTGTATCGTAATTTTATTTTTTTTTCTTTATGTATGTCTCTTTATTTGATTAATGAAAAGTAATTTTATTATAATTTTCATGCTTCTTTCTTAGTTTCTTACAATCTATTATTTTTTTCTTTTATATTTTTGAAACAATCAACTAAAATTCCTGCGGATACAATCCTGACTCACCCTATCTACATAGTAGTGAGTATAATTAATTTGATGTACTATGACACGCATCATGCTCCATCTCTGTCAGTGCCAAAAGGGGTCTTCAGCAGTGTCGATCTTACCTAGATTCAGGTCTCCAAAGTCACTACACCCTCTAGCGATGCCGATCTCGCCCAGAGCCATGCATCCAAAGCCGCTGACAGCACCGACCTTGCTTGGACTCAGGGTTCCAAGATTGTTTGTGGGTGAATCTGAAGCCTCTCCACCCTTTTTCCACCTTCGACAGTGCTAGGGAGTCCACCCATTGATGGATCTGTGATTTCTCTTGGTTTCGAGGATTGAGGGCACTGCGTGCTTCGATGTGGACTGATCTGAGGGTGGAAGTTGCCTCCTGCCCTGACATGGAAAGGTTCAAGGCCACCCTCTGGGCACCTTCCTTCTGATGGTGCCAAAGGGGTCACTTGTGGATAGATTCGAGGCCCACAACACTGACAATCCAAAACCTGAATTTCTTGGAGATGTGGAGGCCCTTCTTCCAACCCCTCCACTTGATCATCGTCTAGGGTGGAGATCCCTCGAAGATAATTAAGGTACCAAAGGGGTCTAACTATGAGCTCTACAACCGAAATGTGTCAACTGAATCTACGGTCCCAAGGCTTCGTGCATCTCCTTCAAGGACTCGACTTGCAGCTACTTCGGCTACATGATCTCCAAGAAAAAATACAACTACACCATCGACGATGATGACTTTGCCTCAGACCTGGGGAGCAACACTTTTTTAAAGGATTTTTCAAAAAATTATTTTCCTTGCCTCCCAATTCCAATAGGCTCTGCTGCATCTCTCACCTATCAGTCACTTGGGATCGATCTCACTTATAAGCTTGTATGACCATCTGAAGTCACCTTTAAGACCATGGTTCAAAGTCGATCTCATTTGTATGTCCATCCAAACTCAAGTAAAGAATTAGCCAATTGAACCCAAAAGGAAGGCCAACTCGAAGCCAGATCCAGACCAATTCGAAGCCCAGATCTAGGCCAATCCGAAGCCCAGATCTAGGCCAATCCAAAGTCAGATCCAGGTCAATCCAAAACCTAGATTCAGACCAACCTGAAGTCAAATCTAGATCAATTTAAAGCTAGATCTAGGCCAACCCGAAGTCAGATATAGGCCAATCCGAAGCCCAACCAAGCCAATCCGAAGCCAGATCCAGATCAATCCGAAGCCAGATCCAGGCCAACCCGAAGCTAGATCCAGGCCAATCGAAGCCAAATCTTGGCCAATCCAAAGCCAAATCCAAGCCTACTCGAAGCCCAGATTCAGGCCAATCTGAAGCCAGATCTAGGCCAATTCGAAGCTTAGATCTAGACCAATTTGAAGCCAGATTTAGATCAATTCGAAGCCTAGATCCAGACCAATCCAAAGTTAGATCTCAACCAATCTGAAGCCAAAATGAAGGCCAATCTAAAATCAATATCAAGCTAGTCTGAAGTCAAAATCAAGTGGATCCGAAGTAAAAAATAAGTCTGATCTAAAGTCAGAATCAAGGCTGAACCAGGGCACAGAACAAGACAAAATTGAAGTAAAAATAAGGCAAAATCAAAGTAAAAATAAGGCCAAGTTGGAGCAAAGGTCAAATCTAAGTCAAGACAAATAACAAGGAAGAGCCAAGCAAAACCCAGGGGCTCTGAAATGAAACTCACAACTCTCACAGTCAGAAACTCTCAAGCTCCCATCCATTATCCTATTTCTTCTTGCAGGGCAACAGATCCTTGAGCATATGAGCTGAGACAAAAATTAAACAAGGTCGTGGTGAAAATCAAACCCAAAATGAGGTAAAGACAATCTAAGGCCTAGATCATCAAAAGGCTAGTCTCAAAAGGTCAACATTATTAGAAGGCAGAAATCATCAGAAAACAAATCAAGCAACACCAAGGTCAGGCTATCAAGCAAAAAGCCGATAGCTAAGATGAAGGACCAAGATTGGAGTGAAGCTTGATGCCAAGATGAAGCCCCATCGCCAATCTGAGAAGACCAACCTTCTGATTCGGATGGCCCAAAAATCGACCTCCAAAGATTGACCCCCCAAAAGTGAGCTCCTGAAAGCCAAACTCTCAAAGATTAACCTCCCAAAGCCAAAGTGAATTAATTTAAGGATGCCAACCAATGAAGGCCGCCTAGAGGCAAAAATCAAGCTCCTCGACTTGATGGCCCAATGATACTCCTTGCCCATGGATGAAGGCCATAACAGCAACAATCAAAAGGCATCGAGCGGAGCCTACAAAGTCCAACCATTTGGGATAAAAGAAACCATAGCCAAGCCATAGGAGTTCCTCAAAGGTGCTTTATCTCTGGATGAACATAGCCACGAGAAGGATGCTTTGTCTCTAGATGAATATAGCCAGAATTTTTTCAAAGGTGCTTTATCTCTGAATAAATATAGCCATGAGAAGGACACTTCATCCTCGGATAAATATAGCCACAAGAAGGGCATTTCATCTCCAGATGAATATAGCTAGGATTTTCTCAAAAGTACTTCATCTCTGAATGAATAAAGCCATCAGAAGGGCGTTTCATCTCTGGATGAATATAGCCATAAATTTTTTGAAGGCACTTTGTCTCCAGACAAATATAGCCACGAGAAGGATGCTTCATCTCTGGACGAATATAGCCAGGATTGTCTCAAAAGCACTTCATCTTTGGACAAATATAGCCACAAGAAGGGTGCTTTATCTCCCAATGAATATAGCTATAAGTTTCTCGAAGGTGCTTCATCTTCGAATGAATATAGCCACGAGAAGGGTGCTTCATCTCTAAATGAATATGGTTAGGAGTTCTTCAAAGGCGCTCCATCTTCGGATAGATATAGTCAGGGGTCAACCTACAACGACCTCCGAAGGCCTCTCACTTTTCAACAAGCAAAATCAATGAAGACCGAAGGTTCCTCGCTTTTCAGCAAGCAGAGCCTATGAAGATCCATGCGACTAAACTAAAGTAGAAGACTGCACCCATGTCTTCGACAGCTTCGACTTGATATAGTTCCTTTATCCAAACCAACTTTGGCTCGAACTTGAAAGTAGAGGGCTTATGTTGGGGTGATTTTGTACTAGCTAAAGACATAGGCAAATAAGTTTGGATCTTGTCAATCCCACCTTGCAGTCAACCATCTTGAGTGGTACTATCAACCTCTTGACTTCGATCGTTGATCCCAACTTCGATCGTCGATCTTGATTACCCACACCAAGGAGATATCCATGCCATCGGCCGATCCTAGGTCTCCTTGTTAAATCTAACCTGATTTGAAAATCTTGCATCTTTTTCAAAATTCAAACAATCACAACATGTCAACTAGCCATGGGATAGATAAGGAAGAAATAACAAAAATATCTCTTCCGATAAAGCAAAAAATAACAGACAAATCTCTCTCAATAAGTCAATGCTAATCACTTGATTCTCCTTCCTTCATATGGCTCTTCAGCCTCATCTATTAAAAAAGGCCCACAGGGGACCATCAAGATATAAAATCTCCTTTCTTCCTATATGCTTACTTCTTTCCTCTATTGTTCAGAATTCTAACTTGAGCATCAGAGGGTCTCTGCTGGAGCCACATTCGGTCAGAGATTTTTCTTGCAGATCTTACCACTGCTATCCAGCTGTCGCGGATCTGCCATCGCTGTCTCACTCCAGTTGATCTGACCTTGAGATAAAATTCTGCCAAAATAAATCTTAGTCCTTAAATTAGTACCATTCAATAGTATGACCTGAGAGCTTTCCAATGGTATATGGCATGTATTATTGGAATTCCTGATGTGAGAGATACGAGCCTTCAAAATTAGATCAAGAAAAAGTGAAACCTGAAAATTTTATTTTGGCAGAGGCTAAAGACGACGGGAGTCCCATTACATGAATGGTCTTCCCAAGGGCATTTTAGTCTAAAACTTTTTTCAGACCATATTTTTTAAGATTATAGAATTATCTATAATTTTCATTTTCATTTTCTAGAGAAAGAGATAATTAATTTTAATTTATCATTTCTAAAATGATGAAAATTCATTAAATTTTTGAATGATGTTAGAAAATTTTGAAAAATTAAAGATAGGTTTAGAATGATTAGATCAAAGGGGCTGAAGCTGTGCTTTGAGTTTTCAATATAGCTAAGACCATATACTCTCCAAAGTGCCATTATGTACTCATTGAAAAATAATTTTAAATGTTGTTTTTTCTTTAAAAATTCATAATAAATTGTATACTACTTAGAAAAATATGATTCCACTTTTGAAGATTTATTTATTTTATATTTTTTATATATTTTAATTAATCTAAAAAATATCATAAATAATTTATTACTTATACAAGGTTACTTTTTGTAAGTTGGAAGATGGCCCAAGCAATCACTACAGGAAAAATGGCCATTAACGATGCTATTAATGGTCATTAACGACGCTTTAAAGCGTCGCTATTCGGCTTTACGATGCTTCGAAAAGCATCGGCAAAGCGTCGACTATGCAAGAGTGGGAACGAATATCGCCGACGCTTTGTAAAAGCGTCGTTATTTTTTAACGACGCTTTAAAGCGTCGTAAATATTTACATTAACGACGCTTTAAAGCGTCGTTAAATTTGTCTTAACGATGCTTTAAAGCGTCGTTAATGTAAATCTTTACGATGCTTTAAAGCGTCGCAAAAGACAAATTTAACGACGCTTATAAGCGTCGTTAATGTAAAAATTTATGACGCTTTAAAGCGTCGCAAAAGATAAATTTAACGACGCTTATAAGCGTTGTTAAAGGTTTTAAGAGGAAAAAAAAATACAAATATTATTTAAAAAAAAAATAATACAATACATTCCTGTACGAAATCATATCACACCTGTACAATACAATAAACATGTACAATCACCACATTCACATTCACACCTGTACAATCACCATCATTCACATCACCTGTACAATACAATAAACATGTACAATCACCACATTCACATTCACACCTGTACAATCACCATCATTCACATCAAAAGCAAGCTGAAATAGAAAATTTAATCAAACCAAAAGACAATATTTTATATAAATAAAAATAAAGTACTAATCGTCCATTACAATCAAGAGTAATATAAATAAATATAAAAATATAACAAAAATAAAATAACATCAATCTGCAGGCGGATGGTCGTCGTTGTCTCCACGTGACGTGCCGCTATCTCGATGGGTGCCTGATATGCCAGGAGCCTACAAAAAATATATCAAAAGCATGATTTACATATCTATAAATAAAATATATAAATCATTAAATTAATACAAAAATATATATTTAATATTATGTGTTTACCTGAGATGAACCATACATCTCTAATAAAGATGTAAGGCGATCAATCTGTCCCCTCATGGCCTGCATCTCGGCACGGCTCTGTCGCATCTCCTCCATCTCAGCGGCACGACTCTGTCTAATCTCCTGTATCTCTGCCTCGAGTCTGCGAACGTGTGAATCCTGAGCATCTGTTGCAGCATGCTGCGTATATCTACTAACCTCAGATAACTGAGTGGGGGTGACTCCTACTCCATAACCCCTCACTCGACCGTAGTGCTCTGGTCCCATCAACTCTGTGAATACCTCGGCCTCGATACGGCTCTGCTGCGTAGATGCTGCGGACTCGTCGTCACGCTCCGCAATGAGAGATGTAGCCCTCTCCTGTATTTTTTTTGAAAACAAGAGTTATACATTAATAGCTAACAAAATTAAATTTAAATCATTGCAAAAAATATAATATTAACAATGCCGTACATATAAATCTCTCGACTCATCTCGAACAAAAGTACCATCCTGATGAGTATGAGTCATCCGGTAAAACTCCACTTGTCCGGGTTCCCTCCCATACTCATCCTCCTACACAAATAATTTCAATTTTAAGCAAACAGTTATGATAATTTAAAAAAATATATGAGTATCATGATACAGACATGGTCCACGATACATAATGATATTAGTTATATAAATATTTGAACATAAAAATTAAAAGTTAATTATGAAAGTTTAAGGAACATACAAACTCCTGTCGGAGTCGTGCATAACTCTTCGACCCCGATGTATGAGGAACAGACTGAGCTGCTCGTGCAGCTCTACCAATAGCAGAATAAGTCTGTAAAATAAAGTAAAGAACTTGTTATATATACAATATATAATAAAAATCAATATTTTTATAAAATATTTAAGAAAAAAGATAATAAACAGATAATATACCTGTGCCCTCTCGGAGAACCAGTAATGAACCAACTCCATCCACTGATGAGGGGGTACATCAGGAGGACAATTCCTAGCAACCTCCTCCTCTGTCATACCCTGTCTCATATAGTCCTTCTTCAATTGTGCTTAATATTCTTTCCATTTGCGGTTGAGAGACTTCATTACAAAATCATGAGTGGATGGAGGGAGAACAAACTTGCTCTATAAAAAAAAAAGTTAAATGAAATAAATTATATAAATGATTAACAATTAATATACAGTATGAACATCAATTCATTACCTCTATAACTCGGAGGAGCTCAACTTTGTACGTTGGAAGCATGTCATTCCATTTTGCATAGCCCAACGGACATAGCTGAGGCCTCCGAGCAACAGTCCCCAAAAATGAAGTCAATAAGCAGGCAGCTTTCTTAATTGGCTGACCTAGCTGATTGCACTCCACAACAATCCTCTCGCCCTCACGCATCTGCCACACATCTCGTACTACTGTGGGTCCGCGTCTGGGGCGTACTCTCCCGGATCCGTCTGCAAAAAATACATAAAAGTAACTATATCATAAATATACATAAAATGAAATAAAAAAAAATTACATGAAAGACAATATATACCCTGCACGTGTATCTCATCATCTGGCTGATGAACAGGAGGATCGTGCTGTGCTGATGATGAAGGACAGGGCTCAGAATGCTGTGCAGCTGAACTGGCCTCAGGCTGCTGTGCTGAAGAAGACGTACCGGCCTCTGTCTGTGAAAACTGGAACTGCACACCAGCATATCGTCCCCTGCGACGCATGATGTCACCTAGCATTTATATAAATAAAAGGTAGAATCAGTTAATATATGGAGTAAAATAACATAATAATTAATGCAAAATATATACATCATAAATAATTATTACCAGTAACAATCAAGCAGTAGTGTTTTCTTCGAATTCTGTTCTAACCAACGTCGTCGTAGCATTTAAATCATCAGCTGGCACAAAATTGTAGGGCATACATTGTGTATAAGTGTCATCGTCATCATCCTCCACTTGGTTTCCCATATCATATAAGTCTCTAGGTTTTGTTTTGATGACAGTAAACCAATCTTTATCTTTTGCGTCTTGTACATAAAATACTTGACGAGCTTGAGATGAAAAAATGAATGGGTCATCCTTGAATAACACACCAGTGTGTATCAACCTTGAAAAATTTACAAGTGTAAATCCATTTGCATCTTGTTTCAAATCCCTTGGTGAGTTTATGTCTATCCAATCACATCTAAACAGTACTACTTTAAATTTTCCATAATAATCCAACTCATAGATATCTTTAAGTGCACCATAATAGGATTTTCCATCCGCTTCCACCAAAACACCACTATTCTGTGTTTTTCTAAATTTCTCCCGTTCTCTAGTATGAAATTTAAAGCCATTAATTATGAAACCATTATATCTATTCACAATCTTGTTAGGTCCTCGAGCAAGAGCTATTAGTTCATCTGACTTATTTGTCTCCATCATCTTTGATACCTAACAAAAAATGATATGACGAAGTGCAGTTGAGTTATCTGATATTAAATATGTATCAAAAATTAATATATCCAATAATTAAATATAAATCACACCTGATTCGAAAGCCACATAGGGAATAACTCGACCAACCATCGCTGTTCAATCCTTGCATTAGGACGAATGTTATGATTGGCTCGTCTCTGATAAATTAAAAATTCACTGCATAAAATATAAATATATCATTTAGAATATTATATCTAATATAAAATTTAAATTTTGATGTCATTCCTTAAATATACTAACCTGCGATGGTCAGATATTATGTCACTATGAAGTAACACATAACGATGTGCTTGTGCTAAGGATTTTTGATCAAGTACAATACCTTCACCTCTTTCCAAGAATTTTCCAGCAGTTAAGAACTTATACAGTTCTGCATTCTCCACAAAGTCATTATGCCGTTGAGGTCGACTAAAAATAGTCTCTACACCTTGAAGATATCTTGAACAAAATGTCAAACATTCATCCGCAATATATGCTTCAACAATCGAGCCTTCAGGATAGGCTCTATTTCGCACATAATCTTTAAGACGCACAAGATACCTTCAAGAATTAAATATTTATTAAAATATCAGTATGCTGTTGTTTCTAATAAAATTATCAAAAGATTTAAGGTTTGTAATAATACCTCTCAATAGGATACATCTATCTATAATGTACCGGTCCACCAACTTTAACTTCTGAAGCTAGGTGAACGAGCAGATGTACCATAATAGTGAAAAATCCAGGAGGAAAAATCTTTTCCATCTGGCAAAGTGTAATTGCAATATCCGATTCTAACTGATCAAGTTCCCGAGGATCAATAACTTTGGAACATAATGCCTTGAAGAATGACGATAATCGAAGTACAATTGTAACAACTTGTTTCGGCAATGACGATCTTAAAGCTATTGGAAAAATATCTTGCATCAATATGTGACCATCATGACTTTTAAGATTTGAAAGTTTTCGATCCTTTAGATGCACACATCGTGAAATATTCGATGCATATCCATCGGGTACTTTGATACTTTTCAAAACTCCCAAAAAATTATCCTTTTCTCGAGCAGACATTGTGTAACATGCAGGAGGCACATAAATTCTATCATTAGCAAGCATTTTAGGATGAAGTTCCTGTCGGATACCCATTTCTTTTAAATCAAGACGTGCCTTCATGTTATCTTTGCTCTTTCCATCAAGGTTTAAAAATGTTCCAAGTAAATTATCGCAAACATTCTTCTCTATATGCATGACATCAAGATTGTGCCGAATAAGATTATGTTTCCAATAAGGTAAGTCAAAAAAGATACTTCGTTTTTTCCATAAATGTTTACTTGGCTGTTGTGTAGATGCTATCTGTGTGTCTTCCTCATTTTCATCCTCGAAATAATTGTCTGGATCTTGAAACAACTCTGCATCTATAGTACTGATACTGACTTCCTCTGGTAACCCTTCGTGCACTGAGCTTTCAACATCATCCCTTCCTCTTTTTTTAGAGGACTTTGAGTGCTTACCATAGCTGTAATTCATGCCATCCATTTGTCTATGAACATCAGTTCCAGAAGGTGGAATAGGGGCACATCCCAATTCTATAGTACCATCAAACAAATCTTTCTGAAATCGAAACGGATGATTTGCTTCCAACCATCGACGATGTCCCATGTAACAAAATTTACCTCCATGTTTTAACCAAATTGAATGTGTTGAATCTCCACAACAAGGACATGCGACCCGTCCCTTTGTACTCCAGCCAGATAAATTGGCATATGCTGGAAAATCATTAATAGTCCATAACAAAGCTGCCCATAGTTTAAATGTTTGGCCGTTGGAAGCATCAAATGCATCAACACCCTCCCACAACTGTTTCAATTCCTCTATCAAAGGCTGTAGAAAAATATCAATATCATTGCCTGGACCCTTATCTCCTGGAATAACCATTGACAAGATAAGTGATGATTGTTTCATGCACATCCACGGTGGCAAATTGTAAGGTATCAAAACGACTGGCCAAGTGCTGTAGGTAGAACTCAGGGTCCGAAATGGATTGAAGCCATCAGAAGCTAAGCCAAACCTAACACTGCGAACATCAGAGGCAAAATCAGGATGCCTATCATCAAATGCTTTCCATTGAAGACTATCTGCAGGATGTCTCAACATTCCATCCTTTGTACGTCCTTCATGATGCCATCTCATTGATGAAGCTGTTTTTGATGATGCATAAATCCTTTTCAATCTAGGTATAAGAGGAAAGTAACGCAATACCTTGGCCGGTTTCTTTTTACTCCGCGTTGCATCCAATTCATTCAGTACATCATCTCGATCTTCTTTTTGTGTTATCCATCTTGAAGATCCACATACATTGCATGACTCTTGATTAGCATTTTCACCCCGATATAACATACAATCTTTCGGACAACTATGAATCTTTTCGTATCCAAGATCCAATTCCTTTACTACTTTCTTGGCTTCATAATACGATGGTGGTAAATGAGTGCTTTCTGAAAATGCATCCTTTAATAACTTGAGCAGCATGGTAAAACTCTTTCCAGACCATCCATTCAAATATTTTATATGAAATAAATGTACAAGAAAAGAAATCTTAGAAAATTTTGTACAACCCGGATATAATTCTTCGTCTGCATCTTTCATTAAGGTGTGATAACGAGCTGTCTCATCATTAGATGTATGTATGGGCTCCTCAACATGCATACGTTTCGTATGCGTACATCCATCAAACATCCCAACTGTTTCTTGTATACTACTGGATTCTCCTAAATTTTGAACATCAAATCCAAAAGCATCTGTGATCAAACCCCTTATATCATCATCTCTTGCAGAATTGTCTTCTAGGCTAGTGGATCCGCAATGAGTCAGGGGTTGGTTACATGATGATGGCAACATAGATTCTCCATGAAAAATCCAGTCGGTATAACCTCTTAAAAAACCATTCCATACCAAATGTTCTTCAACATTTTGTGGATCTAAAGAAGAACTATTTACACATTTCCGACATGGACATAAAATCTTTCCATTCAAACTACTTTTCTCCATACCAAATTTAATGAAGTCATGAACTCCATCTAAATATTCTTTACTATTCCTTGGTTTATTTATCCAACTTTTGTCCATTGTAGGATAAAACTGACCGAACTTGCAATTTATCTAAAAATAAAAAAAAATTATACAATCTATATTAATGCAATGAGTAAAAAATATCAGTCATTTCATAAAATCCAAAAAAATAACAGCTAGATAAAGTTTACATAGTAAATGCTTGCTATCATCAACTAATAGGTAAAGAAGGTCCTATCCCATTCAGAAAATGTATTAATTCTATAGGTCAATTACAAAAATCAAATGATATGCAACAAGAGCCGAAAAAAATTTCGGCAGTATTTCCCCTTAGTTCTTCCGTATAGGAAGAACAAAAGGAAAATACCATCCGAAATTTTTTCCAAACCTCTCAGCATACCATTTGATTATGGTAATGACCTATAGAATTACTCACATTTTCCAAACTGTCCATACTGGACAATCAATTGATCAATGTACATAATTCTTTTATCCGTACAAAAATAAATAAATGTACGGATATAATAGAATATGTACATTAATCAAAAGATGGGTCTATGTTTCGATGCAATGTAATTTTTTTTTAAAATTAATTCATAATTAACATTGCCTGGCATTAAATTCACAACCATCATAAAAACACCCATGAAAATCTACTTAGCATGCATTTGAAAATCTAGCCATTTCTGTGATAAAAAGTTGCAACTAATACTATAATTTAATGAGAGATTATCAACCAACTTGAATATTTCACAATGATATAGAAAACTATGCACCATGTGCTCATAATCTCCATATAACATAAAAGATATTTAACTTTTCAATCACAACAAAATGATCTTTGATCAGATGGTTGCGGATGAGATGGACTTGTTTAATCCCAATGACATCCCTCTTCTCCATGCACTCAAAAGCAAGACGCTGAGGTAAAATGGTTGGATACAGTGGAGTACCACCTTGGTGGTGAGTGGTACCTCTCTTGCTGGTTGACTGGCTCTGGCACAGCAACAGGGGAAAAAGATAACAGAGGTGTTTGCCCTGTGGCAGCTGAAATTTATACATGAAGCTTGTGGCTCTAAACAAAAGCTTACTTCTAATGGTGGCCTGCCCATCACTGCAGACCAACAATCTCTAACAAGTCCGATGGAAAAAGTTTTAGAATGCCTCACTTTGACTTGGTCAACCAAACACTTTTAGGCCTGTGATGAGTGAAGAACCGTTATTATATAAGGACGAGAAGATTCGCAGTTTGCTCTTTGCTAAGGAATTAGATTATTCTTTTCCAAGAACTAAGGTTCTGATCAGGGTAGGACGAGAAGATTTATCATTATTCATTTGCATAATCTAATAACATAAGTTATAGTGAACTAGCATCTTGGTGCCATGTAAAGGACTTTTTCCTCTCTCTCTCTCTCTCTCTCTCTCTCTGTGCATGCACGTGCATGTGCACGCCTGCACATGTGTTTGAGCCGAGATGTGTGTGACATATGAATTTACAGAAAAAAAAATCCCATATGCATAACTATGATTTTGTTGAGACTTTTAATATTTCTAACATAGAGTAATTTTCTTTTATCAGACCGCTCATAAGTCTCGATCTTCCAATTAGACTCCACATAATGAAGGAATTAAATATAAAAGAAAGGCTATGCACCAAGAAAAAAAAAAGGCCAATACCTAATCAAGAGGGGTCAGACGAAAATATTTCAACCAAAGAAAAATCTCACCTCTTGCTAATGAAGAAACAAAAAACTCTTTCGTGGACAATTTACAGGCGAATTCCAGTAACATACTCAGGTAGTCCAGCAAGAAGAGCTTCTTTCACTAAAATAATAGGGATAATGAGTATATAGAAAACAAAAAGCCTATTCTTTTTTTTTTTTTCCATGATGTACATGGTAATTAAAGGGTAGAACACTTTGCAAGAACTAGGAGAAATAGGAAAAGATTTAACATGTTAATAGACTGGATCATATAGACCCTTTCTATTTAGCATTTCAAGTCCTCACTCACGGATCTCTACGCTCCAACTCGAGGGGGAGTAATGGAATCCTAAAGATTCTTCAAACTTTGCGTTGATAGAATTCTAAAAATTCTTCAAACCTTGTACATTTACCTGCATAATTACCATGATTATTTGGTCGATTTGAACAGCTCAGTCATAAATTGATTTATAGGATCTAATAAGAATCCTAAAGCTTGTTCAAACTTCTCACAATTATCAGCACACTTTTCACATATATTTGGTTAACTTGGGCAGGTTTGTCATGAACGGATTTACAGGATCTAATATAATTTCAAATATTGATTTATAAGATTTGTGTACATCCTGAATTAATTTTATAAACATACTAAATTTGTACAAATGATGTATATATATATACCTCATTGCTATGCTCAATAAAATTAGGTTATTCTAATCTTGCTTATGATCAAACAAATTAGTTAACTTTCTGCACAACTTCTATGTCTACTCTAGTATACTCAATCCTCAATCTGCTACAACAAATCTGCCTTGATGTAAAGCACAAATCAAGTCAATGTGTGCCAAAGATATGGTAACACCAAATAAAACATGCTGAATGGCACATCATGCAAATCAGAATTCTCACTCTTATTGATTCATCTCTCAGCTATAACCCTGAAGCGTAAGAACATATATAAGCATAAAAGTTGAAGTGGTGTGAACACAAGTAAATTATTATACAAAGAAAAACAGAGGAAGGGAAGTGAGAAAGCACAATAATTGATAGGAGATCAATTAACAGGATTCTGAGAAAGCACAATAATTGATAGGAGATCAATTGACAGGATTCTGTCATTGGTTCCTTTTCAAGCAGATACACAATTGGAGAGCAAATCAAAAAAACACATGGAGGAAAAATGCGGCCTTTTTACAAGTTCAAAATTCATCACTTAACAATAGAAAAGAATGGATCTTTTAAGGAAATTTTAGCCTTCTTTTCTGAATGGCTGCTTAATAACCTAAGATTGTCAGCTCTCTAGGCCTAAGTCCAGTACAAAATGAGTTCACATGCTGCAGGATTTTATGTACATAAAAATGGTTACAAAATCAGGCACCAACAATTTCGGAGGCCTATGTGCCATGATACAAGAAAATCCAACAATTTTACTGTGCTTAAAACATGTGTCCTCGCAAGATGACCAAACTGGCGATTTTATCCTCCAAATCCCGGCCAGCAGCTGTCGGAATACCTCAATCGACCAAATCCCGGCCAGCAGCTGTCGGAATACCTCAATCGACCGACCGCTGACCTCTCTGGGGACTGAAGACCCCTTTTTCCGATGATGAGGGAGGGGAAACCATCGGTTTGTCTTGATCCGGTGGTTCCAAATTTACCGCCTGCGATTTTTTTTTTTTTTTTTTTTTTAACAATGGGTTGAACGCCGGTGATCTATTCCGGCACCCCCTTTCCGATCAGCTATAAAAACTTGATGCCGGCCCAGATGGTTGCCGGCGTCGGGTCCAGAGGTGATAAAACCCATCTCCTCTTGAATCTGGACGAGATTCAAGAGGAAAAAATTGAATTTACGCCGAAAAAAATCATTATGAATAACATATCTTACTTTTGTGCCTGCGAAGATGGCCGCCGAGAGGGGAGAGGAGAGGAGGGCCGGTGGGGAGGGGAAGGGCTTGGACCGCGCGGGTGGGCGTCGACAGATGCGGCAGCAGAGGGGATCGAGCGACGGACGGTGGTGAGGCGTGGACGGCGGGTGCGCGTGGACGGCAGCTGCGGTGCCGGCGGCGGAGATGGGCCGGGGTCGGCGGAGAGGATCGGGTGGAAAAAATGAAGGGGCGGCGGTAGATAGATTAGGGCACGGGCGGGGGTATGAAGGAACCTAACGACGCTTTTTAGCATCGTTAAATAATGACGTAAAAAAGCGTCGGTATTGTTTTTATTTCACGACGCTTTTGCTAAAAGCGTCGGCGTTGACAGTGCCCAAATTTCTCGACGCTTTTAAGCGTCGTTAGATATCGACGCTTTTTAAAAGCGTCGGCAGGTCAGCGCAACCTGCCGACGCTTTCCAAAAGCGTCGGCAAAAAACGGTCGGTATTTACCTATTTTCTTGTAGTGAATAAGGACTAGGAAGGTTTTGAGAGAAATAATTGGAGAGATCAAATGGACACCTATCAAGAATTAAGGATAAGTCCCAAACATAATATTGTGCAACATGTTGAAATTATGGAGAAAATATTTGAAAAATTAAAAAATAAATGGTACATTATTACAAACGACATAAAGATTAGAACCCTATTTAGATCTTTACCATATGAGTGGTTTGAGATACAACGAAGATTGTATGAGCCAAATGAGAGTTTGCATTATGACAAAATCATAACTATTTTCAAGACAAAATACAAGGAAAGTCACTTTATTATTAGAGTAGCCAGATGAACTGCCATCTTATCGATATCTCCAAATCTTTGTAGTGAGAGATGTACTATTTTGAAAAAATCAGAAAGAGACTTTTTGACTCACTCGGTTCAAAATGTAGGAACTAGACTTGCCCTTGAGGAGATTTGATTGGATATTTATTTTATGCATTTGTAAATATTTTAGTTATTTATGTTATATATATTGCTATATTATTTCAAGCATGATGTAACAAATGCTATATATGTTTATGTTATATATTTTGCTATGTTATTTCAAGCATGATGTAACGAATGCTATATATATTTAGTTATTAATTCATTTTTGTAATTGCTTAATTGAGTGGAAATGTTTTTATGGATTTGCCTAGATGATGCTAAATTAATGATAATTTGACATTTATATACAGATGATAATAGGAAACACAGTGATATTTTGATTCTATTACTTGTATTATGTTATCATTAATTTAGTATCTTTCTTATGATGAATTGATATATATATATATATATATATATATATATATATATATATATATATATATATATATATATATATATATATATATATATATGCTAGATTTATTTAAAATGCTAGTTTTTTATTTAGAAACAATGTCTCTATGTACTTATCACTAAACATGGCATCATCAAATATCATAACTGAGTTGAACAAAGATAAAATGCTCAATGGTGAGAATTACAATGTTTGACAATTGAAAATGCATTATGTTCTTAAGGAACAAAAGGTGCTTGAGGCTATTCACAATAATGGATGACCTTGGTGAGGGTACTAGTGCTCAAAATAGAAGAGATTAAGAAATTTATTGAGTCTGAAAAGAGAAAGACTAAAAGACTAATGGTATTTTAGTAAGCTTTATGGTTGATGATCTCATTTTTGATTGTCAAAGTCTTCTTACTACACATGATATGTGGGCTTTTCTCAAAAAAAAATTTAGTGGTGCCACAGTGATAAGACTAAGACAATTGACTATTAAGTTTGACCTATATCAGAAGCATCCAAACCATACTATCAAGGTGTTATGATATCACCTGCTCTGATACCATTTGTTGGGGATATTTGGCCAGGACACCACCTCCACAAGATCTTTTTGATACCACACATGGCAGCAGGAAGAAAGAAGAAATAAAATAGAAACAATCAAATACATGAATCAGCCAAAAGGCTTACCTCCATGGGGCATGCAAGCTTCACTATGAAAAAAAATTATAAGAGAAGATTACACCCTTCACTCTCGTACATCCAATCTCTTCCTCACAAGAAACTCTCCCTCACAAAAAGCTCTCTCTAGGAAGACCCCCTGAACTTCTGAATTGACTGCTGTCTGCTGCCTGATAGTTTGCCTAAAATCTCTACTTCTGCTCTTTGTCAGTGCCTCTCCAAGGCCTCCTGCTGCTGCCTCTGCTCGTGGCTGCTACTCAGGTTCTGCCGAACTCTCCACACCATGCATCTTCTAAAGCCTTTGCTCACCACAGGTCTTTTAAAGCTTCAATCTGAGTCCCAATCCCATCAAAATTTTTGATCATATCAAAACAACATCCCAAACCATCAGATCAAGACTGCCTGCAATCTGGACCATCAGATCGTGCAATCTCACATGTGAAACCACTCAGAAATGACCTCGATTTATGATGGACCATGAGAACCTTATGGGAAATGGGTTCTCGATCCACGCTCCTCCTATAGACCACTCGATCGTGCCTTGGTCCATGAAAGCCATTGTGGACACTGAGAAATGGGCCTAGAAATGTCCTTGATCCATGGTAAACTATGCAAAATACATGGGAAACCAGGTAGCGGTCCATGCCTCCTTGCATGGACCGACGGTACATGATGGACCACGTGAAGAGCTGCGGGCCGCACTTGTGCATGGGCCTGCCTGGGCTTGGGCCACGCACCATAAACACCCATGCCTCCATGTGCTGGGCTACATGCTCGCGGCTGGCCCATGCCCCGCCGCAGCCTCCACTGCTTCAATTTTCATGCTAGCTTCTCTCGCGTATAACTTCACCGTATGGACTCCGTTTGGACTGATCTTAGGCTCGTTGGACTCCATTCATCATCGTGGACCTCATTGTGGGCTCAATATGATTTGAATTTTAAGATATATTTTTTAACAATCTTCATCTCGACTCGATATTCGACCTCCTTCTGAGTCTGAGAGCTTCTAGATCTCTTCGCCCTCATGTCCTAGGACAAATGCCTGCTGATCATGAATGGACAAACATGAGAGTCGAGCCAGACTACTCTATTTCATCTCTGTCATATGCTGTGCTCCTTCTAATTTGAGATCTGCTCGGGGTATACTCCTGTAGTAATAAAAATCTCACTCTACGATATCACCTCTCATCCTCTTGAGTCTCGCATCTCATACCCGATCCACCTCCACCTAGAGCTCCACCTTGCTCTGGGCTCCTTTCGGCTCCTGAAGCTCCACCTCACACTGGACTTTACATCAGGTAGTAATATCCTCTCATCCTCTTCTTCTCCTCCAGAATAATTCTATCACCGTGCAACACCTTTAGGATTTCTCCATCAATTACTGTCCTATAGCCTATCGAATTCAATCTGCTCAGTGAGATAAGATTCTATCTGAAATCAGATATGTATCGAATCTCTCTCAATTTTCTCACTACACCATCATGTATCCTCCAGCTAACCATCTCAATATCTCTGATCACACAGCTCGATCCATTCGGTAGATAAACAGTGCCCTCACTGCTCTCTAGGGAGTCAAATTGCTCCTCTCTACAACATACATGATAAGTTCATGCAGAATCTAAAATCTACTATTGAAAAGATATAGATACCTCATCAAATATCTTCAGGACATCATCCTCTAACTCACTACTGATCGTCGTTGCAGTAGCCTTCGTCTGATCCCTGAGTTGAGGGCAATCTCTATCTAGATACCTGAACTCATCACACCGATAATATCTGGTCTTGCTCAAGTCCCTCACCTTGGACTTGGACCACCCGCATCGTGATCTTCTGTCGCTCCACCTATCACCTCTTGCTCTTTCAGAAACCATCAAAGCTGAGCTGCCGTCACTTGAGCTCAAAGCTAGGTTCTCCCTCCTGAGAACCTTATTCTGGAGAATCATCATGGTGACCTCATCCATCTTGATGGTCCTCTTTTTCACTAGACGAGCAGTCACCAAAGACTCATATGAAGGAAGAAGCGATGCTAGCAAGACCAGCACCCTGATCTTCTCCTCAATTTTCTCACCAACGCTGAGGAGGTTGGTGAGGATCTTCTGAAAGTGGCTAAGATGCTCCTATATGCTCTGTCCCTCAGTCATCCACAGCTGATGGAACTGTCTCCAGAAAAAAAGAGTATTGTGAGAGACTTCACCATATACAACTCTTCGATCTTCGACCACAGCACCATCAAAAAAGTCTCACCAAGTATATGTATCACCATCTCATCTTCTAGGTACAAACAGATCATACTCACCATCTGCATCTGGAGCCACCTCCATGGTAGTCGACTTCTCACACAAGAGAGAATCGATCAACCTTTGCTAGATGAGCACATCCTTCACCCTCTCTTATCACAAGGAGAAATTGCTTTTTTCATCAAACTAGTTGATCTTCATCTTGATTGAGCCTGTCTTCCCCATTTTAAATCTTAATCACCACCATCGTAACCTACATCCTGGTACCGTCTGGCTCTGATACCACTTATTATGACATCATCTGCTCTAATACCACTTGTTGAGGATTCTGGCCAGAACACCACCTCCACAGTACCTTTTCGATACCATGCGTCATAGTAGAAAGAAAGAAGAAATAAAATAAAAATAATCAAATATGTGGATCAGCCAAAAGGCTCACCTCTATGGGGCATGCAAGCTTCATTATGAAAAAAAAAAATTATAAGAGGAGATCACACTCTCAACCCTCGTCCACCCAATCTCTCCCTTACAAGAAGCTCTCTCTCACAAAAATCTCTCTCTAGGAAGACCTCTGAAACTTCTAAAGCAATCGCTGTCTGACAGTTTACTTGAAACCCCTGCTTCTGCTCTCTGTCGGTGCCCCTCCAGGGCCTCCTACTGTTGCCTCTGCTCGTGGCTGCTACTCAAGTTCTGCTGAACTCTCCACATCATGGATCTTCTAAGGCCTCTGCTTGCCATAGGTCTTTTAAAGCTTCAATCCAAGTCTCAGTCCTATCAGAATTCCTGATCGCATCAAAACAGCATCCCAGACCATCAAATCAAGACCACCTACGATCTGAACTGTCAGATCGTGCAATCCTGCATGTGAAACCATCCAGAAACAGCCTCAGTTCATTATGGACTGTGAGAACCACATGGGAAATGGGTTCTCGATCCACGCTTCTCCTGTAGACCACTCAATCATGCCCCGATCCATGAAACCCATCATGGATTATGAGAAATGGGCCTGGAAATGGCCCCAATCCATGGTAGACCACACAAAATGCATGGGGGAAATCAGGTAGCGATCCATGCCTCCTTGCATGGATCAATGGTCCATGATGGACCACATGAAGAGCTATGGGCCGTGCCTGCACACGTGCCTGTGCCTCTGTGCATTGGGCCATGCACCACCGTACACGCACCGGACCACCGTAGCCTTTGTCGGCCCACCGTCGGCCTCCATCGCTCCAATTTTTGTGCTAGCTTCTCTCGCACGTAACTTTGCCTTATAGACTCCGTTTGGACTGATCTTGGGCTTATTGGACTCCATTCGTCATCGCGGATCTTGCTGTGAGCTCAGTTTGGATTGAATCTTGAGGCATATTTCCTAACACGAGGAGCATCCGAGAACTATGTCCAACATGATAAAAGATTTACAAGTTGCTGGTCATATTCTCACCAATGAATAGCAAGTTTAGGCAGTTATAAGGTCCTTTCCTAAAAACTAAGAACATTTGAAGATCAACTTGACCCACAATGATGGCATGAAGACCTTCATTGATTTGGCATGCCATGTTGAGCTAGAAGATGAGTGTCTCTGAACCGCCAAACCCAATGGATAAACTTATATGGCTAAACTCTATTCTCAGCAAACTTCAGGATCAGGTATAAGAAATTCAAGAAAAAGAATAAGAAAGGGAAAGCAATGAGTCAAGGGCCCAAAAAGAACAAGTTTAAGAAGAACATAAAAGGCAAACGGTTATAGAAGAAGAAGGATCTGAGCAAGATTAAATGTTTCAAGTGTGAAAAGCTGAGTCACATTGCTCACAATTGTACCAAGTAAGAGAAGGTAGCACTATACTCAGTTCCTTTACATTCTGTTTATGTTTCTAGTACTATTTTACTTACTAATTCTTATCCTATGTGGATTATAGACTTAGGAGCAACAAACCATGTAGTAGGAGATAGATGGAAGTACATTCGCAAAGTAACATCGAGTTCTAGCTGGTATAAGATGGATTTATGTGGAAAACAATGCTAGAGTAGAAGTTAAAGGAATTGGCACATGCAAGCATATTTTATATGGTGGCCAAACTTTATTCCTACATGATGTCCTGTTTGCACCAGAGATCTGACAGAACTTGGTCTCTATAATTATTCTTCTAGGATTAGGTTATGTTCTTAATTTTCATGGTACTTGTGTGGATTTTTATATTATGGTACTATTTATTATGATGTTGGATGTCTGTTGAATGGTTTTCTTGTATTGGATTGTGAACATCATATATATAATTATGTTTGTAGTTATTGTTCTATACTTGTTTTCATGAGCAATTCTACTATGGATATTAATATTTAGCATGTTAGATTAAGCCACATTGGGCAAAAAAGAATGAATAAATTGGCCAAAGAGGGTCTTTTGGGCTCAATTGATAAAATTACATCGCCTAGTTGTGAGCATTGTTGAGCTAGAAAAGCAATCAAAAAATTATTTAGTGAAGGAACTAGACTAGAATATCCATTGCAATTAATCCATTTTGACATCTGTTGTCCAAAAAATGTTAGAGCAGGGCATGAAGCCTCATATTGTATCACATTTATAGATGATTTCATCCATTTCAGTTATGTATACCTGATTTCTCATAAATTAGAGGCATTAGATTGCTTCAGATGTCATGCTAATCAAGTTGAGAATTAGTTAGAGAAAACTATTAAAACTCTAAGAATTGATCAGAAAAGAGAGTACTTATTTGATTAATTTAAAGAGATCTATGTTGCAAAGGGAATAGAGAGGCAATTGACCATTCCTGAAATACCGCAACAAATAGAGTTACTAAAAGAAGAAATAGAACCATATTGAAAATAGTCAGATCTATGATGGCACCAGCAAATCTACCAATTTCATATTGGGAAGATGCTTTATTGACTGCCACATATTTTGAATCGCCTGCCTTCTAAATTAGTTACCTTCACTCCTTATAAGCTATGGATAGGAAGAAAATCTAATTTATCTAACTTACAATCATGGGGGTCAATAGCTTATGTTCATGATTCCTTTCACAAATATGGTAAATTAGATCCTAGAAAAAAAATATTTTTATAAGATACTCTAAACACTCAAAAGGATAGGTGTTCATAGGTGAACATGCTGATGGAGGTATTATTGAGATAGAATCTGAAAATGTCATATTCTTAGAACATGAACTTTTTAGCATGGGAGAAATCGATAAAGACTACCATCTATATTAGATGGAAGACTTTGATGATATGAGAATACAAAATATTAAGTACCTCAATCTCTTGCATCGAGTGGGAGTGATGTAGACATTTCACAAGAACCATAGTTAAGAAGGAGTACACCTAAGAGTATTCCAAGATGTTGCTTCGAGATTGAAGGTGAGGCCTTTATGATAGCCGCACATGATGAAGCTGAGCCAAAATTAGTTAAAGAGGCTTTAGCTTGTCCTGTTAAGGAATAATAGAAAATTGCAATGGAAGAGGAAATAGAATCTATAAGAACCAACTAGGTCTGGGACTTGGTTAATCTATCTTCAGAATGTAAAGCTACTGGGAATAAGTGGGTTCTCAAAATTAAGCATAAGACAGATCATTCTATAGAAAAGTATAAGACTCATCTAGTGGAGAAAGGTTATACCCAATAAGAAGATATAGATTATGAGGAAACTTTTTCACCCATGGTAAGTTTTACCTCCATTCGCCTTATTCTAGCTATAGTGGCTCATATAGATTATTACACCAAATGAATGTTAAAATTATCTTTCTCAATGGAGAATTGAATGAAGATATTTACATGGAAGAACCTATGGATTTCTTAGTTGGGAGGTCAAGAAAACAAAGTATGCAAACTTAAAAGATCAATATATGGCATCAAACAATCATCTAGGTAGTGTTATTTGAGATTTCATAGAGAATTAACATCTTATGGTTTCATTATGATGTTGGGAATAGTGTCCCAAAGCCAATCGTCAGTCTGGATGGTTGTACTCTTTTCTGTATTAGTATATGAATTATAAATAAATAAAAATTATTTTGATATTTTTCATCACAAATTGTTTCATCTTCTAATGAACTCCTGTGTTGTGGTGAAGTCCTTAGGACTATTTAGACTTGACAAAGGTGGATTTGTCGTTTAGTCCTTAAACCTGTTCGTGACCAAATGATACGTTGTTACTAAGGACAACAACGTTTATCAAGCATAGCTCGTTGTGTGCCATATGGGTTGGTTGTCCTCTTAATCAAGGAGTGTAGAGACACTGGTATGGCATACAGGTGAGATGTAAAGATACATCTGTACTGAACGTGATCGACTCTGGAGCTTTTTCTGCTGTCAAGATTTACTCTGATGAGATATGGGTATAACTGTCCCTCCGACTTGAGACCACCATGGTGACTTGCAAGCAACTCACTGCACTTAGGCACTGGACTACCTGAATTTTTAATTCAGTGACAGAAGGCTATTGGGTGTAGTCAAGTACTTGACTTGTCGGTGCGTGTGTTAAGATGGGATTGACCACTCCAGTTCAGGAGTTGTGTCCAGTCGTGTTTCAATTTAGCAAAATCTTGGCCAGGGTAGTCCTAGTGAGGAGTCACAGGACTATTTGAGTTGAGCATGATTCAGATGATCTGATCAAGGTTGACAGTTTAATCCTGAGTCATCCTATACACAGGGGTCAAAAGGGATGAATTATACGGTAACCATATTCGCATAGGTTTTGAATGTTGCGATTGTAACTATTCGATCTATCCGGATATCGGATACCATTGCTAGATGGTCACTTCGATTAGTACAGAAATTGATTCCTGTGCTACCGACTTAGGTTCGAACCTGTAGAGTCACACACATTAGAGGTTCCTATCTGATTTGATGGCTGGTGTAGAGTCCCACTGGACTGGGACTCTTCGACTAAGAGTCCTAATGCTTGAAGACTCTGAGTCCTACATGTCTGAGACTCTGTGATTGAGAATCAGGATTCTCTGATCATGAGTTTCACATATTTTGGGTACCGGGGTCAAGAGTCCCACTGGTTTGGGACTCTTCGATCAAGGTTTCATATCGATGGACTTTGATGCCCGATTGCCCATCGAATTTAGACTCAATATTTATGAGAGGTTTAATTAATAATTTGATCACTAATTAACTCAATTTGATTGAGTAATTATTTTTGGATCAAGTCCAATTGAATTGGATTCAATTGGGTTTGATCCGATTAGGTTAAGAGTTGACCTAATCGTCGAGGTGGTTTGGTCCCTGATTTGATCAGGGGTTGGGCTTAGTCAATTTCTGATTTGATTAGAATTTTATTGAGTCTAATTAAGCTTAATTGTGTTGGGTTTAACTTAGTCTAATTGTGCCTAATCTATTTTGATAAAGTTGGTTCAATTAGATTGGTTTAAAATTTTAAACCACCTTTGACTTATCTCCCTGCGCCACCTCACCCACCTGCGCCTATTTGAATTCATGAGAAACAAGTTCTCATGAATTTTTCCCACATAGAAGCCTTCCCATGCCCCTCCCTTGTGCACCATGAGGGTGGATAAAGATTGGTTGGTTGGCCATTCAAATTCAAATGATGTTTGAATTTGAATGGGCAACTAACCCATGCGCCACCTTATCTATTTGTGCGCCCCTTGCTCTACATGAGAAAATGTTTCTCGTGTAGACTCACCACGCACAAAGAGCCCATGCCCCTCTCTTCTCTCACCTTGAGTGGATAAGGATAGGTTGGTTGGCATTTGAATTCAAATTCGATTTGAATTCAAGTGAGCAACCACCTAGCTTTATCCTCTCACGTGGTGAAGATGCGGTAAAGATGCGGTCTTGCACTGTTTTAAAAAGGGAAGAGAAGGTGGGGTGTGTACACGACTTTCTTAGACAGAAAGGGTGGCATGAGAAAGGCCTTCTACGTGAGAAAAGAAAAGAAAAGAAGAGAAAAGAAAAGAAGAGAGAAAGGATGCAAGGTCTTCTGTGAGTACCCTAGGGTTTCTGCCTAGGGTTCGAGAAGTGAGAAGGTGAGCTACGAGTGTTGTGAACCCACCAGACTTCAGAGAGAGCATCATCAACCTCTCAAGTACCTTTACTGATAATTTAGAGCATCTGAGGAGTCGGCAGACACCGATCGAATGAGTTCGATCAGCATCGGCCGTCGAAAAGATTCTGCGACAAACTAGCATTCGTGAGGAGCCGATCAGACCAGGAGCTTCGTGTGGATAATCCGCAGAGGCCAGACATACTGTGTGGCTATATTACGATGATCAAACTATCTCGACGGAGATCAGATTGTGGTGATCGACTACCTGCACGAAGGTAATGTGTTCTGAACACATAACAGTAAAATATTTACTGTAGAATTTAAAATTTAAAATTTAAATGCATGCTATATATATCATATTTAGATCCTTGTATAAGGTTAATACATATTAATTAATTAGATTAATTAATAATTTTTACTGTAAAATTATAATTTTAAAAAAGTTTTAAAATTATCATTTTATCCCTACACTGAAATTTTTATAATTGGTATCAGAGTAGGTTCTAAAATATGATATACATTTGCATACGTAGATTAAGTAGTAATCTAAAAGTTTAAATTTAAAATTTAAATTTAAAATTTAAAATTCAAAATTTAAAATTTAAATTTTGAAATTTAAAATTTGAAATTCAAAATTCAAAAATTTAAAATTTAAAATTTGAAATTTGAAATTTATTTGAAATTTTAAAATTTAAATTTGAAATTCAAAATTTTGAAATTTGAAATTTAAAATTTATTTGAAATTTAAAATTTAAATTTTAAAATTGGTATATTTAGATATACTTGATCCAAGTAGCAAGTAGTCTAATTGGGTTGGTTACCATGGTCGTCTGGTCATAGGAGAAAAGTAAGGTTTAAAGGCCCTCTCCTCCCATTCGATGGGATTATCCTATGATGGTAGGGGTGCCGAGCGATTATATCCCATGCAGACGAAGCAGCGAAAGGACTTAATTGTAAAGGTTCAATTGTAAAATTTATCATGAATGTGTTAGATTAGATCTAAAGGAATATTCATGATTTATTTTGATTGAGTTATTTTCTGTTATGTAATTAGCAATAGGATTGCTGTTTATGAAATGTGCTGATTCATTTGTGAAATGAGTCAACACATTTGGTGAACAGAAAATAAAAACTTTCAAATTTAAAAATTATTTTTGAAATGCCAAATCCTGACCCATCAGTCCTAATACTTAATTAAAAGAATTAAGTGTTGTCTAGTTGGTCTAGAATTGTGAATTAAGACCTAAGACAATTGCATAAACTTGTGGGTCAATGGGTTAGATGGATTAGGTCCATAATTAGGTTAGACCTAAGGTCAGCTTAAAGAAATGGACTAAATTAGAGTAATTGATCAAATCTAATCAAAAGTTGAATTAGATTAGGTCAAGGACACTCTAGACTCAACTCCAATAGTTATAGTTGAATGGGTCCATGTCTTTAACTAGACCAAGATAGACTTAATTCATGGCTACGCGGTGGAACCCTATTTACTAAGTTGATCAAATTAAAACTAATGAACCGGTTGGTGTCTAAGGTAAGTTCGGCAATCTGACCAGTGGTTTTTAACTGGGAGCTACTCGCATTGATTCGATCTCTGACGAGTTAATGGCACATCCCTTCCACTGATCTCACTTACCTAGCCAAACTGGTGAGTTAGGTTTTGATTAGATCACTTGGTGATTAGGGCTCACCCATGTCATTAGGTAAATCAGTGTGACTGATTAAAGTGCTCCTAATGCCAGCTTTAATTAAATCCTTTTTAATCTGACTTGATGAAGTTAGTGGGAGGATTGAAATTGACTGGTTAATTTTTTCTCTTCTATCCTTTAATAAAATTCTCAAAAATTATTAGGTCCCTAAAAATGATTAAGTTATAGTGATAACTAAGTCATAACCTCCCATTAAGTGAGTGATAATGGGTCTATTAGTTTAATAATCACTGGAGGCCCAAAAGCCTAATGCTTATTGACTAATGAAATTATCATTCATAATATGATAATTTGGTTGAGTCTTTCTGATGGTGGTCAGATTGGCCGGCCAAAGTCGGGCCTGATCATTTATTAGTCAGATTCATCAAATCAAATCATGT